>NW_027361823.1:13537500-14045000 GCF_039654945.1 Dendrobates tinctorius | reverse complement strand
GGTGAATAGTGTTCCCATACAATAATGTCTGGAAGTATTCCTGATCCTATTCAGTGATTTGCAAAATAGAACCATGCCTGATTTTAATGCAGTGCCACCTAAGAACAAGAAGATCACAAGCATCCATTTGTGACCATCGACTTTGTCCCTTGTGCACATGGATTTCTTTAGTAGTGATGAGCGACCATGCTCATCACTACTTGAGATGCTCGGCGCTTGACCAGTATTTCCGGGGTTGCTCGGCGGGAGCTGGGGTCCCCGCCCTGCATGTTTGGCGCACTGTAGAGAGCCAATGAACATGCAGGGATTGTCTGCCACAGACTATAATGCCTAAGCCATGTTGCCATTTTGGTTGTGGCACTACAGTGATTGGCTGGCCGCACAGCGTCATCAGTTCTATAGCAGATCGGGAGGCGCCATGCTCGTCATAGTCTGTTCCGGACTCAGGCAGTGTAGAATTGCTGCTGAGCTGCTGAGCTAGGAAGATATTTGCTTGTTTATTAGTAAGTGTTGGTATACCATCTCTAATACACAAACCCATCTCAATCAACAGTCCTTCTGAGGACTAGTAAAGGTGTATAGAGATCAGTGGTAGGCAGGCTGGTAGTGTATGTGGCAAACTTCATTGCATATAGCAATCCTGCCTGCTGCTGCTGAGTATTACAAATATTTATAGACATAGCCCCAAGTATCAGGTGCCATAAATATTTTTTTTTATCTTAATCCAGATTATTTGCTTTAAAAGCAATCAAGAGAGCACCGTTTTTCTGCTCCATTTGCTTGTTGGCACTGCAAAATACAGCCAGATCCTTTTCATATTATAGCGTAAAAATCCAGCTATTTTAAACAGGGGTTTGTTTGTCACATGGATCACATCTCAGTGTGATAAAAGTTGTGCCATTTCAGGTTTCAATTTAATTTTTTGGAAGTGTTTTAGGCATGTTATGGAGACCAATTTTCCGAAAAAAAAATAGCTACCTACAGGCCATAGTATTGAACCTCATGGCAAATAAAAAATCCCGTGCACGTCAGGGTGGAGGGATCGCTCTCCCAGGGTACTCTTACCAACGCTGCCAGGATCCAGGTAATGGCCTCAGTGGCTTCAATGCTAATTAGCTAATATTGGTATACCATTAATGTCCTTTTACAACTTTGGTTTAACATTTGGGTAGCCCAGGCTAGTGTTTATCTGAGCCGATGGGCTTGTGCTGTGCAGTCAATATACTCTGCATGTTTTAGTAAACAGCAGACATCTTTAGTATAGGCAACATATACAAATGGATTTTTTATTTGCCATGAGGTTCAATACTATGCAGCAGAAATATATATAATGGGAGTGGTTGGTCCGTTTTTTGCACTGATCTTGGAAACTTGTATGTCTTTTTAATGTTTGACATTTTGTACTAATAAAAGTAATTATATCTTATTATTGAAATGCTCTGGTGTTGATCTGTACTCCAATTGGAGATGATCCCTGTTTTTCTATGTAATTTTTGGGGAGCATTACTATTGAAAATTTGGCTGGTTGAGTACTATTTGACTAAAGGCAGCAATGTGCAACTATAATAATACAGTACATTATGTGTTATAATATATACAAATGTAAGTCATCTGAGTCAAGAATTTTCTTTTTGATTTTTAAAGGCTACAGTTTTTAATTTTACAGTTTTGAGCGGTTCAAACAACATGAAACTGAAGAAAATATGCTTCAAACAATGTTTAATCGAAATTTAGAAAACCTACCAGACAGCATAAATTAATCTTGCTAAACTTACATTCCTATATGCATATAATGACTAACTTATATTCCTCACAATTTCAAGCCAGTGCAAGATGTGAAATACTGGAGTTTACATAAATATCCAAACCACAAAACATTAAAATAGAGTTGAATTGAGAGGTCACGTTTCATTTTGGGTTTTCTCCAAACCAGTACTAATAAAGCCTGGTCAGCCATTATTGACATTTGGTCACATTTTAAACCGCAGCAAATCAACCTCAGCCAACCCTTCCAAATGATGCTCACTGACCTCATGCTCTGAAATATTATGACCATCTCCCTTCTCAATGCTAAGGTCATTGCGATATGCAAAGATGTACAGTACATTAAAATGGTTACCTGGTTATGATACTCATAAAGAGGACCCGGTGCTGACATTGATAACATGGTGCGGTTGTATGAGGCAAGTATAAACTATTTTTGTTTTACAATTCTAACTTTAAAAGTTAGGACATTGTGTATAGTGTAAAAAAACAAAAATGCAATCCAATTATTGCTAGTTGTAGCTTTGCTTTGAGTTCCTGCATTTGATCTTTGTTGCCCGACTTTGAACTTTGGCTCTCACCTTCAGTTTACCTTGCCCTTTGTCTTGATCGGCTACCTTCCTGAAACTCTGATCTCAGACTGTGACCTGACTACAGCTTTGCCTTACTGCTTTCTATATGATGAGCCCTCTTGGTATCTGACCACAGAGCTCTTGACTAGAGAGGAGCGAAAGTGTTCAGAAAACTTTCACCAATTTCAAATTCAACACGAACAGATTTATGTTCGCTTTCAGAAGCATTTTTACTCAGAGTCTGCAAAATTCGGTCACAGTTCAGTAAATCATTGCGTTTACATTAAGGCTTTTATTATTACATTGGCTAGAGTAGTGGTACTGTATGATGAGCATGAGCGGGTGGGACAGGGGATGTGTTTGATGAGGGGTGGGGGTGTGGAGAGGTTAGAAGAGCATATGGAGAGGTTACAGATGCGCCTCGTTCTTTTTTTTTCCCTTAACTTTAGCTGTGCTGATTCCATCAGTTAATCAAAAATTGAGCAAAAACTGTGTGGCAGTCTCCGGAAGCCCCATTTGCTACCCCAAATTGTTTGTGCTAAAACTGTGTTTCAGTGGCAAATCAGAATGCACACTATCTAAGAAAATAAGTATTGATAGTTCATTTACTGATGAGTGACTGACAGTTGTGGGCGCAAGATTGTGAAACAGCAGGTTACAAGAGGTGAAGGCTACTTACAACATGAGTGGGAAAAAGTGAAGTCATGGTGGAACTGGGAACAGGCTTGGTGTCCGACATGTACATGGGTTAGGTGTTAATGTGAATGAAAGTTCAACTGAACAAACACCATCTCCTCTTATCCAAAGACCACAGACAACATCTGTTACTGGCTGGGTGTCACGAAGTGACTGGTCCTTTGTGACATGACCCAGCAAGAGGTCGGTCACTAAATGACAAACAAACAAGGGAACACAATTACAATGGTGGGACCAGCGATAGGGAACGGGGAAATGGATACCTCCTGCACTATCCTGAGGCTGTACCCTAGTCTATCATGACGTCCGTTTCTTTCAAACCGTCGTCGAACAGGATATCTTAGCCCTCACTTGCCCTGCACCTATCCCTCAATAGGGAATTGGTAAGTGCAGACACTGGTCCCACCTCTGCACTAATATAACACCAAGGGAAGATATACAAACGAGGTAAGACAAACAACACTTACCTTTGTCTGTTGCAATGCACCTCACAGCAGAGTTAGGCACCAGATCACAGTGTTCAGCTGAAGCACTAATGCACTCAGCCAGCTCCTGACTCCAGCACGGTTGGTCTCCAAAGAGGAAGTCTATCACCAACAGTTAGCTGAAGCATCAGGTGACCTTTTAAAGGAAGGTGGGAGTGGTCACCACCAGATTCATCAAAATGACCAGCCATGTAATTACACCAGTGGCCACTGGGGGGAAAAACTGATGTTAACCCAAGATGGCCTGAAAGGAAAAAAGTTTATATATGAGAATCCTAGATCTGACACAGATCCATAAATGGATCTTGACACTGGGCTACTCGACTCCCTTTCTTTGGCAGCTGCACAGCGTAACGCCTTGTAGATGAGGGCCAGAAAAAGCATGTGCTCCAGTGGATGGCAAGAGCTGCATCAAGTGGCCTCTCCTCCTCTTCCTCCATCTTAACATCACACACAGTACAATCCTAAGAGGTAGGAACCCAATTACCTTTGCTTACCCCCTCTTCACACTTCTCCAATGGCTTAAGTATCTGTGGGGAACCACAGATGGGTGAGTATGCAGAGCTGTTCACACATTCTATTCCATAGGCATCAGAGGTCTGCTCCAAAGTTTTACAAAATCAAGAGGGAAAAAAGGATCATCACCGATGACCACATTTTTTTCAGTTGGATCCGGGGCCGGATGAAGGAAGGTTCGAGCAAAATCCAGACTCTTGTCACTAAACATTAACCACTGCAGATAGATGTGCTCCTGATGAGACTTAGATACCTGAACTGCACGTGGACTGTACTGTGCTGTCAGGGCAAGCAGAGGATAAGGGTGACACTCAGGGCAAGTATGATCCAACTCACCCTATATGTGAACTTTACTGAGAATGACTCAGTAGTGGCAAAAATTGCAATAATTTGACTAGTACATGCATGAACAAACACATGCGCGATCAACATGCATTAGTCTGGGAATCTCACTGCACTAAAATGTGGACTAGTGGGCTTCGCCAGCCACCGGTTGTCCCATCAACCACATCTGCTGCTTCTTCCTCCTCCGTCATCACCATGGTAAGTGTTCTTACACAAGTCTCCGGCCACAGAACCTCCACTTGTTTACCCCCTACATTCGGAGTGAGTGAGAGCCCTTCAGCTGTTATGGAAGTGGAGATGCCTGCTGTTTCTGATTCACTGAGCACACAACATCTTTCTCAATTCACCATAACATATCCGTCTGCACCTCATTCACAGTCCAGCAGTTTATCATGCTCACACTACTCCACCCTCTGTCGGCATAGCAGGCAACTCCTGGGTCACGCAGTTGTGGTCACGTGAAAAAATGTTTCCTTCAACACATACAAATGCAAAATGCTTGATCTCCACCATATCCAATCTGTTGGCCACAGAAATGCTGCCTTTCTGCCTGGTGGATGCAGATGGTTTCCGGAATCTGATGGCCGTCACAATCCCCTGGTACCAGTTGTCCAGTCGCCATTACTTCTGTAAGAAATCTGTGCCTGTGCTACCCCAGCATGTCACAGACAACATCTCCCATTCCTTGAAAAAGTAAACATGAGTAAACATGCCAGGGGTGTTAAATCTCGCTAACTGGGTTCTGGGTGACTCTGGTAGCTGTGGGTGTAGGCGGTAATGAGTCTGCTCCACAAGTCTTGGAATCCCCAAGGCTTGTGGGACAAACCTCTGTATCTAACACTTATTCTGCCTCTTTGACCTCGTATAAGGTCTCCCCCTCACCCTTAATGAGACACAGTTTCCAGTGTGAGCAGGAGGTATGAGCACCTGCTTCCTGGCCAGGAGATTGGGAAGAACGGATCACAGGCGACATGGCAGTGGTTTGACCCACAGACACTGATTTGGTACCCTGTTGTTCCGCCCACCGACTAAGATGCATGGCTGCCATGTGTTTCCGCATACTGGTGGTGCTCTGGTTGCCTTTGCCCTGGTCTCTGATCAGCTTCATATGGCAGATGCTACAGGTGACAATGTTTGGTTCAGAAGGACTATCAAAAAAAAAAAATTCCAAACAGAGGATGAGTGCCCCCTTGTCATGACTTGAGGTACAGAGGGATTGCTCTTTGCAACAGTTGACAAAATTCACGCTCTGCTCAAACCAGTAGCCCTTGGTGCCTTTCCTGGAGCTTCGTATCCACCTTCTTCCTCTGTGCTGCTGTGCTGGCTATGCATACCAACGGTCCAGGTCAGATCAGTGGACTCATCATCGACCACATCGTCTTCCATGTCATCCTCCTTTCCTTCCGTGTTAATATTGTCAGCTGGCCAGATAGCAACTGTGTCTCATCATCATCAGCCTCCACCTCTTCAGCCTGTATATCACGTGGCTGACAGTAGACTGTGTGGTCGTGGAAGATTGGGTGCTGCTAGAAAATTTTGTTGAGCCCTTATCTGCCATCCAAGACAGTATTTGCTCTTGCTCTTCTGGCTTCCAGACACGTTTAAGTTCCAGACCGGGAATTTTTGCCAGGAACATAGATGCATCAACCTTCTTCTGTCTCCTTGTCGAACACCACTGACAACCCTATGCTCACATCTACGTTCACGTCCCTGTCCCTTCACAACAGGCTTTTTGGGAATTTGGGGTTTTTGTGACATAGTTGCAGATGTTCAGATGCAGATATTGGGGAACAAGGAGCTGTTCGTGCTTTGTGGAGGGTAGCACTACAGCCTAGTACTGCTTTGTCTTTTACAAACATCACCATAAGGGCAAAAAATATTGGCCTGAGGTTAAAGCTAGAGTTGAGCGAAACGGGTCGAAAAATTTCAAAAGGCGCCGACTTTTGGCAAAGTCGGGTTTCATGAAACGAAACCCGACCCTAGGATGAGGTCGGCCACGAGGTCGGCGACTTACGCGCCAAAGTTGCGTTTCAAAAGATTGTTTTGCGCTCTTTTTCAGCCAATCAGGATCCACGGACACTGTGGGCAACGTGATGACATAGGCACGGGTCACCACCATCTTTCAGAAGGGCATGCAAGTGATTGGCTTGCTTTGGTGGGCGTCACAGGGGGTATAAAAGGGCGTGCACGCCGACCGCCATCTTACTTCTGCCGATCTTAGCATAGGGAGAGGTTACTGCTGATTCTGTAGGGAGAGCGTTAGGCAGGGAAGAGGAAATAAAACTGCTTCTGCTGCTAGCGATTGTGCCTGTACAACACACCAGTCACTGTGTGTGCAGTGCAAGGGGAGGCTATATTGTGGTGTATCAGTGGTGTTGGTTGTTGGGCTGCCTTCTAAGGCTTCCTGACAGCTGCATTGCTGTTTACCCACTGCTCTGCAAACTGCTTTTTTAAAAGCAATCCCAATTTTTTTTTTTTGTCCTGCTGAGGTACTGAGCTGCAAACTGCTTTTTTAAAAGCAATCCCAATTTTTTTTTTTTGTCCTGCTGAGGTACTGAGCGTGCATTTTTTCACACCATACAGCGGTGTATGCTCCTCACACAGTACCGTGTAACGGCTGTTATCACAGCCACAGTGAAGCTATCTGTGTCACTCTGTGAGAATAAGTCGAGGACATGTTCCGTTCTTACAGACCTGCACTCTAGGGAGATTCCTACTCTGCCCAATTCTACATACACCTTGTAGATTGTGATACACTAGCCAATTTCTGCCTGTGACATAGCGCTGTGATATTCAGTGGGCCTCACACAATCCAAAAGTGTCCAGTGTCCACAAGTGTCTGCAGAAATTCAAAATCTCCCTTATCCTCTAGTCACTTTGGTCACAGCTGTGCCATCGAGCCTGTGACATAGCGCTCAGATATTCAGTGGGCCTCACACAATCCAAAAGTGTCCAGTGTCCACAAGTGTCTGCAGAAATTCAAAATCTCCCTTATCCTCTAGTCACTTTGGTCACAGCTGTGCCATCGAGCCTGTGACATAGCGCTCAGATATTCAGTGGGCCTCACACAATCCAAAAGTGTCCAGTGTCCACAAGTGTCTGCAGAAATTCAAAATCTCCCTTATCCTCTAGTCACTTTGGTCACAGCTGTGCCATCGAGCCTGTGACATAGCGCTCATATATTCAGTGGGCCTCACACAATCCAAAAGTGTCCAGTGTCTGCAGAAATTCAAAATCTCACTTATCCTCTAGTCACTTTGGTCACAGCTGTGCCATCGAGCCTGTGACATAGCGCTCAGATATTCAGTGGGCCTCACACAATCCAAAAGTGTCCAGTGTCCACAAGTGTCTGCAGAAATTCAAAATCTCCCTTATCCTCTAGTCACTTTGGTCACAGCTGTGCCATCGAGCCTGTGACATAGCGCTCAGATATTCAGTGGGCCTCACACAATCCAAAAGTGTCCAGTGTCCACAAGTGTCTGCAGAAATTCAAAATCTCCCTTATCCTCTAGTCACTTTGGTCACAGCTGTGCCATCGAGCCTGTGACATAGCGCTCAGATATTCAGTGGGCCTCACACAATCCAAAAGTGTCCAGTGTCCACAAGTGTCTGCAGAAATTCAAAATCTCACTTATCCTCTAGTCACTTTGGTCACAGCTGTGCCATCGAGCCTGTGACATAGCGCTCAGATATTCAGTGGGCCTCACACAATCCAAAAGTGTCCAGTGTCTGCAGAAATTCAAAATCTCACTTATCCTCTAGTCACTTTGGTCACAGTTGTGCCATTGAGCCTGTGACATAGCGCTCAGATATTCAGTGGGCCTCACACAATCCAAAAGTGTCCAGTGTCCACAAGTGTCTGCAGAAATTCAAAATCTCCCTTATCCTCTAGTCACTTTGGTCACAGCTGTGCCATCGAGCCTGTGACATAGCGCTCAGATATTCAGTGGGCCTCACACAATCTAAAAGTGTCCAGTGTCCACAAGTGTCTGCAGAAATTCAAAATCTCCCTTATCCTCTAGTCACTTTGGTCACAGCTGTGCCATCGAGCCTGTGACATAGCGCTCAGATATTCAGTGGGCCTCACACAATCCAAAAGTGTCCAGTGTCCACAAGTGTCTGCAGAAATTCAAAATCTCCCTTATCCTCTAGTCACTTTGGTCACAGCTGTGCCATCGAGCCTGTGACATAGCGCTCATATATTCAGTGGGCCTCACACAATCCAAAAGTGTCCAGTGTCTGCAGAAATTCAAAATCTCACTTATCCTCTAGTCACTTTGGTCACAGCTGTGCCATCGAGCCTGTGACATAGCGCTCAGATATTCAGTGGGCCTCTCACAATCCAAAAGTGTCCCGTGTCCACTAGTGTGAGCAGAAATTCAAAATCTCCCCTGTCCTATAGACACCTTGTACCTTGTTTTACATTACTATATAGTTTGTTGGATTTTGTCTACATTTCTACCAAAAATGAGGAAGGCTGGTGGAAGAGGCAGTGGAATTGGGCGGGGGTTGGCAGCTGGTAATGATGGTGTTGGTGGTGGATCTGATGGTAGTGGCAAGAGCAAAATAGGACCGAATGCAGGAGGTGTTGAGCCTGCGTCATCGTCTGGCTCCATAAGGCTTCGAAGGCTTAGTTTTCTAGGAGTTGGCAAACCGCTTTTAAAGCCAGAGCATCAGGAAAAAGTTTTGTCTTACATTGCTGACTCAGCCTCCAGCTCTATTGCCTCCTCTTCTTCAGTTGTAAAAAGTAAAAGCACTGAGTCGTCATTGGAGGCTCATGTTCATGAACCACACCTTTCCTTGTGTCCTTCACCCCAACCAAGATTGAAGGATGACGCAGGCCATACTACTGATTACTCCATGGAGCTGTTTTCACATACAATGCCTGGATTATCAAGTCAAATGGTGAATTACCCAGGCCAACATGAATCTGACATGGAGTGCACTGATGCACAGCCGCTGATGGATGATTCTGCTGGTACATTCACTCAGAGCACTACATTGTCCTCGCAGTGTACAGAGCCAGATTCTGACCCTGATGAGACTCAGGTGCCCCTTCCCGCACACTATACCACCATACACGGTGACACAGAGGAAGGTGCACATGACATTGAAGAGGAGGTGATGGATGACCCAGTTGTTGACCCAGATTGGCATCCATTGGGGGAAGAGGGTGCTGCTTACAATAGCTCAGATGAGGAGCATCCACAGCAGACATCGACATCGCAACAGCTGTTATCTGGCAGGCCCGGAGCACTCCAAAGACAGGTTCCAAAAATCAAAAGAGTTGCTGGACAGCTTGTCCAGAGGATCAAAAGATCACAGCGTGCTAGGCCGCAAAATGTCTGCCAAAGTAGGAAGAGTGCAGTGTGGCACTTTTTTGAACAAAATCCTCATGATCAGGCCAAGGTTATCTGTAAGAAGTGCGCAAAGACCTTTAGCCGAGGGAAAAATCTGAAAAATTTGAATACCAGTTGCATGCTTAGACATTTAAACACCATGCACTTGCAAGCGTGGACACAACACCAAACCTCAAGTACCACATGTGCAACTGATCACAACGAAGGTAGTCAGCAACGCTACATTGTTTCCCCCACTGTAAGCCCACTGTTTAGCACAGCAGCAAATGTTGAGGTGTCGTTGCAAGGCCACAGCAGTCAGGGAATCCCACTGTTATATCAACGAAAGACTGATTCTAGGTCATCAGAAAGAACACCAACTCCATCACCATCATCAACCCTCTCTCAGTCCGCCCTGTCCACCGCTACTTCCACCATATGCAGCTCTCAAGTCCAGCTCACCCTCCCAGACACTATGAGTAGGTCAAGAAAGTACTCAGTCTCTCATCCACGTACACTGGGTTTGAACGCCCACATTGCCAAACTAATCTCGTTTGAGATGATGCCCTTTCGGTTGGTGGAAAGCGCAGCTTTCCGCGAACTCATGGCCTATGCAGTACCACGCTATGACCTACCCAGTCGCCACTTCTTCTCTCGCAAAGCCATCCCAGCCCTCCACCATCATGTGAAAGACCGCATTGTCCATGCACTCAAGCAGTCAGTGAGCGGAAAGGTGCACCTCACAACTGATGCATGGTCCAGTCGGCATGGCCAGGGCCATTACGTGTCCATCACTGCGCACTGGGTTAATGTGGTGGATGCAGGGTCCACAGGGGACAGCGGCGGTGGGACAGTGCTGACTAGCCCACGGTATAGGAAACAGTTGGCTGTAGGCGTTCGACCCTCCTCTTCCTCCTCCTCCAGAAGTGAAAGCTCGTCCACAGAGCGCAGTCGTACGAGCACTCCATCTGCAGCTGCCACTGTTGCACACGAGGTGTCCCCCTATCGAGCAGCTAGTGGAAAGCGTCAGCAGGCTGTGTTGCAGATGATGTGTTTGGGCGACAGACACACCGCCGAGGTGCTGGCCGAGTACTTGTAGCGACAAACTGAGTCATGGCTGGGCAGTGTACATCTTGAGGCAGGCAAGGTAGTTAGTGATAACGGCCGTAATTTTGTGGCAGCCATAGCCCTTTCAAAACTCAGCCACATACCTTGCTTGGCTCACACCTTGAACCTGGTGGTGCATTGCTTCCTCAAAAATTATCCGGATTTAACAGCCCTGCTCCAGAAGGTGCGAAGACTGTGCGCGCACATCCGCCGGTCGCCTGTACACTCCGTTCGTATGCAGAAGCTGCAGCGATTGCTCCACCTTCCCAACCACCGCCTCATTATCGACATTGCAACAAGGTGGAACTCCACCCTGCACATGGTGGAGCGGCTGTGCGAGCAGAGGCAGGCCATAATGCATTTGTGGGAGGATACACGGCCAGGCACTTTGAGAGCAGACATGGAGTTGACAGGTGTGCAGTGGTCGAAGCTGAAAGACCTCTGTAAAGCCCTTCAGTGTTTTGAGGAATGCACATGGCTGGTAAGCGCAGACGACGCCATCCTAAGCATGAGCATCCCACTTATGCGTCTGCTCATGCAAACTTTGACGCACCTTAAGGAGCAGGCGTCTGCAGCCAATGTTGATGAGGAGGAAGAGGAGGAGGGAATCCTTGATGACATTCAGCCATTGTCTGCTCAGGGACCTCTCCTGGACGAGGTGGAGGAAGAAGAGGAGGAGGAGGATGATGGGGATGATTACTTAGGGGAGGAGGATGCATCTCGTGGGGCAAGTGAAAATGTTGGCGTGGCGAGGTCTGGTACAGGGTTTGTGCGTGACTGGAGGGATGTGGATTTGCCAGAAAGTGCTCCTCCAACCAGCACTCGCAGTGCATCATTGACACCGGGAACATTGGCCCACATGTCAGATTATGCCTTGCTGATCCTAAAAAGGGACCCCCGCATTGCCAAAATGATGAACGATGATGACTACTGGTTGGCCAGCATCCTGGATCCACGCTATAAAGGCAAATTACAAAACATCATGCCACAGGAGAACCTTGACCTAATATTGGCTAATAAACAAGCAACTCTGGTAAATCGGTTGCTTGAGGCATTCCCAGCACACAGCAGCGGTGATGGTTCTCACACGAGCCGTACGGGCCGGGGGCAGCTTGCCAGAGGTGTTCGTGGTGCACACAGCAGAAGTGGCATTGGAGACAGGGGTTTCATGACAATGTTGTGGACTGATTTTTCAAGTACCGCTCACACAACTGGTAATACTGCATCGATGGAAAGTGACAGGAGACAGCAGTTGTCAACTATGGTTACAAACTACTTTTCCTCCCATATCAATGTTCTCCTACACAGGTCATTCCCCTTTGACTATTGGGCCGCTAAACTGGACACCTGGCCTGAATTGGCACAATATGCCTTACAGGAGCTCGCTTGCCCAGCTGCAAGTGTGCTATCGGAAAGAGTCTTCAGTGCAGCTGGATCAATCCTGACAGAAAAAAGGACCCGTCTGTCAACCCAAAATGTGGATGATCTAACCTTCATTAAAATGAACCACGCATGGGTTTCAAAGGATTTTGTCCCACCTTCCCCTGATGACACATAGGGTGACAGAAAAATGGCTTGCTTTGGTCCACCTCTTCCTGGGACTTGACCTATTTCACCTTTTGAATCAGCTGAATGTCCAACATCAACATATGCCACTTTCTAAAACTCCCTAACTGTGCTGCCTCCCCCCCATGGCCGGGGTCACCACTTAGCGCACGACACCGTGCGAGTGCCGTTGCCCTGGACAGGTGGGTAGGCCGACTTTTGGGCGCGGGCACTGGCACAGGGTCCCTCATAGTGCAATCAAGTGTCTCTAATGGTGGTGGTGCACACCCGCCATCAGACACACCGCCGTACTATGAGGGGCCCAGTGTCAGTACCGACGCCCACGAGTGGGCCCCCCTTGCTTGGGCAGGGCCCCAGCATTTGCAATCTTTACCTCTCCCTGCTCCTCCGCTGTGTAGTCTGGGCCGTTAAATCCATACTGTGCCTGACACCGTTTGAGCCTGCCTCCTGATGTATAGACATATATTTTGAATGTGTACGCTATCCATGCATGTTATCCGGGGATACGGTACCCTTTCTAACCTTTGTGCAATCATGTGCAATCCATACTGGGCCTAACACCATCTGAGCCTGCCTCCTGATGTATAGACATATATTTTGAATGTGTACACTATCCATACATGTTATCCGAGGATACGGTACCCTTTCTAACCTTTGTGCAATCACATGCAATCCATACTGGGCCTAACACCGTCTGAGCCTGCCTCCTGATGTATAGACATATATTTTGAATGTGTACGCTATCCATACATGTTATCCGGGGATACGGTACCCTTTCTAACCTTTGTGCAATCACGTGCAATCCATACTGGGCCTAACACCGTCTGAGCCTGCCTCCTGATGTATAGACATATATTTTGAATGTGTACGCTATCCATACATGTTATCTGGGGATACGGAACCCTTTCTAACCTTTGTGCAATCATGTGCAATCCATACTGGGCCTAACACCGTCTGAGCCTGCCTCCTGATGTATAGACATATATTTTGAATGTGTACGCTATCCATACATGTTATCCGGGGATACGGTACCCTTTCTAACCTTTGTGCAATCACATGCAATCCATACTGGGCCTAACACCGTCTGAGCCTGCCTCCTGATGTATAGACATATATTTTGAATGTGTACGCTATCCATACATGTTATCTGGGGATATGGTACCCTTTCTAACCTTTGTGCAATCACGTGCAATCCATACTGGGCCTGACACCGTCTGAGCCTGCCTCCTGATGTATAGACATATATTTTGAATGTGTACGCTATCCATACATGTTATCTGGGGATACGGTACCCTTTCTCACCTTTGTGCAATCACGTGTAATCCATACTGGGCGTGACAACGGCTGGCGAGCTGTTAAGCAAGCTACAGCACCTGTGGTTTGCACACGTAAGTTTTTCATTTTTTCAGGAATGACGGTTAGGCCTAATTCCGGAACTGCAGTTGACCTGCACTTACTGGGAAATCATTGTTCGCGGGTAATAATTGTAATCAGTGATCCCCATCACTAACGTTGTTCAGCGGGTTATCTGCACCTGTAAGCGACAAACGCTGGCCTTTTCAGTGTAGCGCACATGCAGCCACAGACATGTAAGGGCATGACACACCAGTTATTGGCCAATCTCATGTTCCAGAGCCTCACGTGTCCCTCTAGTAAGCCGGACTCGGACCGCGGGGCATGACGGAGTCTCGTTCGTTAACGGAATTAAGCTTGCAATGTGTGCATCTGTTCTGTAGCTGGCATGTTTGAGGTTTCCCAGGTGGAGTCGAATTTAACCGTAGGCTCCACTCCTGGTGGTGCCCTTCTGGACATTCCTTTAAGGTTCAGCTTTGCAACCATACTGCCCACGTAAAACAAACACTTTGCCTTCATGAACGCTGTTTGGAGGGTCATGACTTGTGGGAATAACGCCGCCCAATCAGTTAACCTGCTAGAGAGATCCTTCGTTGCTCCCAAGCATGACATCACACTCCCTAGGAGGAAGTTAATGCCACTGTGGCGACCGTACTCCTAGGGGCGACACAAGTGCACTGATGCCCAGCCACTGCTCAATGAATCTGCTGGTACATTGACCCAGACCACTACATTCCCTTCGCACGCTACACGGCCTGAATCTGACCTTGATGAAACTCAGGTTACCCTTCCCATATACAGTTCCATCTTACACGGTGACAAAGAGGAAGCTGCAGATGAAAGTGCAGGTTCGGCCCACCCGCCATCAGACACACCACCGTACTATGAGGGGCCCTGTGCCAGTGCCGTCGCCAACGAGTGGGCCCCCCCTGCTTGCTCAGGATCACAGCACTTGCAAAGTTGAAATACTGTGCAGTGAGATGGAAGATGGGGACGACGAGGAGTCCAGACAAGTACAGGGATTCCCTAGCGAGGAGACTTATTTGATTGTTTTCAATGTTGGGACAGCAATTTTTGGGGAGCACTATACTCTGGAGAATGATAGATGGGGCCCACCATACACTGGAACATTCCAAAGGTGGACATCAGACACTGGAGCAGCATTTACATGGCCCATTATACACTAGAGCATTAGAAATGGGGCCCATTATGTTTGGAGCATTATTTGGGCCCATAAGACAGTGGAGCTTCATCCATGGGGACCAACATATACTGTAGCATTATGTGGAGCTCATCATATACTGTTTCAAACATTATATGGGACCAATGATTCTGTATGGAGAAATAGATGGGCCTCGTCATGAGATGTAAAAAGTGAAGTATTTTTCATTGTACTATACCGCTATTTCTCTGCCGTATCGGAGCATGATGAGTTGTGGTATGTGTTAAAGGGGCGCTCTTTCGCCCAGGGCACATGAAAACCTGGAGCCAGCCCCCCCCCACAACTGTAGCCAAATAACCCCCATTTTTCAGTGCGTAACTTGTATTATGAAGTTAATTAAGGTTGACAAGCTTAAGTAAGAAGAATTGATGCTTTTGGCATTCAAATGGGCACTGTAGGTGTGTTTCCTGTCCTCCTCTCACTGCCGACTTTTATTCCCCATTGACTTACATTGGGTTTCGTGTTTCGGGACGACCCCGACTTTTCCCTATAATCGGACGATCTTGCTCGACCCGACTTTTGGAAAAGTCGGGTTTCACGAAACGAAACGCGACCCTAAAAAACCAAAAGTCACTCAACTCTAGTTAAAGCCAAAGATTTAGCTCGACAGTCACCACAAAAGACAGCTGGGTGAGTCTAAGTTGTGCAGTACCATGTGTGCTATTCGGTGTGCAAACAGCACTGCAAGGGCAAAAAAAATTGGCCTGCAGGGTAAATATGAGCCCAAAAATATCTGGGAAAACTGTCACTACTCCCTGACCTTATACAGTACTTTGAGCTCGCAGAAGAGCTGAAATATTGAGGTACTATGTACATACTGTAATGCTCCTGCCTGTCTCCCTGCACTACAGTCACCTACTACTAAAATACTCCAGGTAGCTCTCACAAGAGCTTTTGTGTTTTTGAGATGATTTGTGGACGATTTGCAAAAGCACAACTTTCCCTAGCAACTGCTCACACTCTCCCAACGCTTGCACTAGCTATGTCCTGGATGCAATGTGCAGAAAATGGTGGCAGCAGGGCTTATATAGAGCCTATGAGTCATAGGCTCTGACTGCTCAATGACGCTGCACGGCCAGCCAATCATAGTAATGCCACAACCAAGATGGCTGCGGCATTTCTTTGATTGGCTAACATGCTGGGTGGGAGATCCGAATATTCCAAGGCGAGTAGTGAAATACTCGGTATGTTCCGAGTACCGCGAGTACCGCATTACTCGCCGAGTACCAAATACTTACGAATATACTCGCTCATCCCTAAATGTGACTTAAATATGAGTGTCTGAGCAAAGGGTCTGAATACTTATGACCATATGATATTTCAGTTTTTCTTTCTTTGTTAATAAATTTGCAAAAATTTCTATGTCTCTGGTTTTTTTTCAGTCAAGATGCGGTGCAGAGTGCACATTAATGATAAAAAAAAATGAAATTTTTTTAATTTACCAAATGGCTGCAATGAAACAAAGAATGAAAAATTTAAAGGGGTCTGAATACTTTCCTTACCCACTGTATATATCAATCTGCTTAGCCCCTTTATCTGCTCAATATTATGCTATAGATCAGACACAGTAATCTTTAAGCTTTATGCATGGTATATCAGTCTCAGCTATGTAATGACTATTCTGTAATTATATTCTATTAATAGACATCTACATATTTAACCCCTTTATGACCTATAACGTATTGGTACCTCATAGGTCGCCTCTCTCTCTTTGAGGCAGGCTCTGGCACTGAATCCCCATCCTTTCAGGCACATGACAGCTGATTTGATCAAATGTCATGAGCCCCTAACAGATGCGGGTGAAATCATGATCCACCTTCAGCTGTTAACATGTTAAATGCCGCTGTCAATCTCTGACAGCGGCATTTAACATGCACTCTTAGGAAGCACATCACTAACCCCTACCATTGGTGCACCCTGTCACTTGATCGCAGGGCACCGATGAATTGGTATTACAACCGGGGGTCTGCAAGAGACCTCTGTGCTTGTAATTGCCAATCTGCTATTAGCACCTCTTTGTGGATAATGTTTATAGCAAATGTTTATTTCTGCTGCACATAGCAGGGGTGAAGCACCTGACGATCAAATGATCATAGCTTCAAGTCCCCTAAGGAGACTATTGAAGAAAGTGAAAAGTTAAAAAAAGTTTTTGATAATATTAAAAAATATAAAGTTAAAATTGCTTCCCTTTTGCCCAATTCAAAGCAAAATAATAAAAAAAATTAAAAATACACTTATTTGGTATCATTGCCTTCAGAAACACACGATCTATCATAATGTAAACATAATTAATCCTATCGGTAAATGCAGTAATGAGAAATAAAATCAAAATGACAGAATTGTGGGGGGGGGTTTGTCTCCGCAACATCGAAATAAAATGCAATAACACAAGATCAAAAGATCGTACCTACACCAAAATGGTATCACTAAAAACATCAGCTCAGTGCCCAAAATGAGCCCTTGCCCAGCACCAGATCCTGAAAAATGGAGACGCAGCGGGTCTTGGAAAATTGTGCCATTTTTTTCTTTTTTTTTTTACAAATGTTGCATTTTTTTACCACTGAAATAAAAAAAGAACCTAGACATGTTTGGGATCTGCAAACTTCCAATGACCTGGAGAATCATAATGACTGGTCTGTTTAAGCATTTAGTGAACATGATAAAAAACAATTGTGAAATTGCACCTTTTTTTTCAATTTCACCACACTTGGATATTTTTCCTGTTTTCCAGTACACTATATGTTAAAAACAATGGTGTATTTCAAAAGTAAAACACATCCCACAAAAAACGAGCCCTCACACGGCTACATTGACTGAAAAATAAAAAAGTTATGGCTCTGGGAAGAAAGGCAGCAAAAAACAAAAATGCAAAAAATGGAAAATCCCAAGGTGGTGAAGGGGTTAAACAATTTATTAAAAAAAAAAATTATTATAATTTCATAAACCCTATTGCCTATGATAAACTTAATTTTTAAACTGTTAGTTTTTTTCTACAATATACATCAATTAGGGATGAGCGAGTAGTGTAGTATTTGGACTTGCTGTACTCGTTACGAGTACCTCCTAATACTCGTGTACTCGTAAAGAGTATCGAGTCCAAAGTAAGTTTATGGGAAATGCGATTAATGGGTGGGGACTGTGCTGGGCTGGGCAGGGACTGTGCGAAGACTGTGCCAGGCTATGCGGGACTGTGCTGGCCTGTGCAGGGACTGTGCTGGCCCGTGCGGGGACTGTGCCAGGCTGTGCGGACTGTGCTTGCCTGTGTGAAGACTGTGCCGGGCTATGCAGGACTGTGCTGGCCTGTGCGGGGACTGTGCCGGGCTGTGCGGGACTGTGCTGGCCTGTGTGAAGACTGTGTCGGGCTGTGTGGGACTGTGCTGGCCTGTGCGGGGACTGTGCCAGGCTGTGCGGACTGTGCTTGCCTGTGTGAAGACTGTGCCGGGCTATGCAGGACTGTGCTGGCCTGTGCGGGGACTGTGCCGGGCTGTGCGGGACTGTGCTGGCCTGTGTGAAGACTGTGTCGGGCTGTGTGGGACTGTGCTGGCCTGTGCGAAGACTGTGCCGTGCTGTGCGAGACTGTGCAGGCCTTTGCAGGTACTGTGCGGGGACTATGCTGGGCTGTGTGGGACTGTGTTGGGCTGTGCGGGGACTGTGCGGGACTGTGCTAGGCTGTGCGGGACTGTGCGGGGACTGTGCGGGCTGTGCCGAATATTGCGAGGCGAGTAGCGAAATACTCATGAGTATTCGAGTACCGCGAGTACCGCATTACTTGCCGAGTACCGAATCCTAATGAGTATGCTCGCTCATCCCTAACATCAATGTATTAACCATCATAAAACTGATTTAATGCAAATGGTAAAATTTACAGTAAACTCCCAGTCACTTAGGACATTTTGTTATTCTTGTATTCAGTACCAATTCTAAATGTGGACTGGCAAAGCAAATTCCCTTCTGGGTAATAAAACTACATTGTAAGCTTTGAGGTCCATGGCATCCGTGTCTGTTTTATCCCTCGGATAAATGTTGTACTCTCGAACATTCTGCTATAAGTTCCAGCTGTTTTTTTCCACTTATTCAGCAGTATATATTGCATGCCCAAACCTCAAGTAAATACTGGAAGACACAAAAGGTAAGGAGAAGCTATTTATTAGCACTATGAGAAAGTTCTCATTTTTTATTGGGAATGAAGTCGTTCTGCACTGAAATATAAACATCACTAAGTTTATCTTCTAGGTACCGTAATACCCACATTTCTTGGAAGGAGCAGTGATAGCTTATTATAAATTCTATTTCTTTTCTATATAGGCCTACAAAAGATTTTAATAGATACAAAATATATGACTGCTAACAATTTTTTTACAGTGTGGATATTCTTGGTAAAATATCAAAATTAAATTCCTTGTTATTTAGGCAACTGATAATAATGCGTGCAGAGTTGCAATGACGATTCAAAATGGGCATCCACGAGAAAACTTTTCAATGCTTATTCTGCTTGTCAAGTTTCAGGATTATTCAAGTTTTCAGCCTACCATCACTTTACAGGGATCTGGATTTTGCTGCATATACTGTAGATCCTTCAAAGAAGCCAAAGTAACACACAAAAAAGATATAATCTTTTAATAATATAAAAGGAACATATATTAAAATGTGACGCAGAAAAAATGGTGGCAAATGTTAACAGATGGCCAGTGTGAAAAAGGGTCATATGCAGAGATGAGCGACTTTGCCTTTTTTAGGGTCGAGTCGGGTTTCATGAAACCCGACTTTCTCAAAAGTCGAGTCGAACGAAATCGGCCGACTATAGGCAAAAGTCAGGGACCAACTGAAACACGAAGCCCAATGCAAGTTAATGGTGAAGCAAAGTCGTCAGGGAGTGGAGGACAGTAAACACATCGACAGTGCCCACTTCAATGCCAACAACATCAATTCTTATTACTTAAGCTTGTCAACCTTAATTTACTTTATAATAATAGTTATGCATTGAAAACTGGGGGTTATTTGGCTAAAGTTATGGGGGGGTAGGGCTGGCTCCAGGTTTTCGTGTGGCCCCGGCCAAAGAGTGTCAGTGGGCCCCTTTAACATATACCACAATTCATGATGCTCCGATACGGCAGAGAAATATTGGTATAGTACAATGAAAAATACTTCACTTCTTACATGACATGCTGATATCTATTTTAAATTCTCCAATAGCTCAAAAAACGGACAGTATATTACTCCATACAGTATTAAGGTCACCGCATAGTGAGCCATACAGAATAATGAGCCCCATATATTTCTCCATACAGAATCATTGGTCCCATATAATGTTCCATACAGCATATGACGAGCGCCACATAATGTTACAGTATATGTTGGTCCGCATGGATGATGCTCCACTGTCTTATGGGCCCAAATAATGCTCCATATATAATGCGCCCCATTTCTAATGCTCCAGTGTATAATGTGCCCCGTAGATGCTGCTCCAGTGTATGATGTCCCCCATTTGGAATGCTCCAGTATATGATGGGCCTCATGGATGATTCTCCAGTGTATGATGGGCCCAAATAATGGTCCATATGTAATCTGCCCCATTTAGAATGTTCCAGTATATGATGGGCCCCATGGATGATGCTGCAGTGTCTTATAGGCCCAAATAATGCTCCATATCTAATGGGACCCATTTCTAATGCTCCAGTGTATAATGGGCACAGTAAATGCTGCTCCAGTGTCTGATGTCCCCCATTTGGACTGCTCCAGTATATGATGGGCCAAATGGATGATGCTCCAGTGTATGATGGGCCCCATATCTCATTCTCCAGTGTATAGTGCTCCCCAAAAATTGCTACCAACCTTTAAAATAGTTGAATACCTCTCCTCGCTGGGCACTGCTCTACTCTGGACTCCTCAACATCAACATCTTCCAGCTCTCTGCACTTGGACTGTTTAGGTAGAGGGCATACAGACGTGATGTCATCATGCTCTCTGACCTGAATGTCACTGTCAGGAAACGCGGAATACGTCACGGCAGTGGAGCAGGGAGAGGTAAGTATTGCACGTGCTGTGGCCATGAGCAAGCGGGGGGGTCACTCGTGGGCAACGGCACTGGCACATGGCCCCTCATAGTATGCCGGTGTGTCTGACGGCGAGTGGGCCCTCCCACCGGCAGTGTCACTTTTGCATACTATGAGGGGCCCTGTGCCAGTGCAGTCACCAGTGAGTTTGCCCCCCCACCTGCTCAGGGAACTGGCACTTTTATCTGCACCTTCCTCTGTGTCACTGTGTAAGGTAGTATAGTATGCGGGAAGAGGCACCTGAGTTTCATCAGAGTCAGATTCTGGCTCTGTAGAGTGCGAGGGGAAGCTAGTGCTGTGGGTGAATGCACCACCAGAATCTTCTAGCAGTGGCTGTGCATCAGTGCACTCGATCTCTGATTCATGTTGGACCGGGGAATCAGGATTTGACTTGATAACCCAGGCATGGTATGTGAAAAGAGCTCCATGGAGTAATCTGAAGTGTGGGCTGCCGCATCCTTCACTTTTGGTGGGGGTGAAGGACACAAGGAAAGGGGTTGTTCCTGACCAGAAGCCTGCACTGATGACTCAGTGCTTGCATTTTTTGAAACTTCAGAAGAGAAGGCGATAGAGCTGGAGGCTGTTTCAGCAATGTAAGCCAAAACCAGTTCCTGATGCTCTGGCTTTAAAAGCAGTTTACCTACTCCCAGAAAAGGGAGCCTTCCAGGCCTTCCAGAGCCAGACCATGCCGCAGTCTCAACACCTCCTGCCTTAGCTGGTATTGTACTTTTGGCACTACCAGCAGATGCACCACCACCACCATCAGTATCAGCTAGCCACCCACGCCCGCGGCCTCTTACACCATACTTCCTAATTTTTGTGAAAATGGACCCAAAATACCAGCAGATATATGGTACTGTATCAGAAGCGTACAGCTTTATACAGTGTAGGGGTCATTGTAAATCTCAGTATATATTTCATGAGTCAGACACAGATGCTCACAGGCTCAGTATGAATTAGACAATACTATAAAAAGTTGAAAAAGGGTACAGTGACACCAGATACCAGGTATATATAGTCTAGTTTAAACATTCTAAATCTCCGTATATATTTCAGGAGGCAGACACAGACGCTCTCAGGCCCAGTATGGATTCGACAAGAATAGAAAGTTGAGAAAGGGTAGAGTATCACCTGATACCAGGTATATATAGCATAGTTTAAACATTCTAAATCTCCCTATATATTTCCAGAGTCAGAAACAGACTCTCACTGCCTCAGTATGAATTAGACCAGAATATAAAAAGCAGTAAATGGGTAATGTATCACAAGCGTAGAGCTGTATACAGAGTTGGGGTAAGTTTTAAATTTAAATATATATTTCAGGAGTAACACACAGACTCTCACACGCTCAGCATGGATCACACCATAAGCTAAAAAGAAGATCCGCAAGAAATAATCACACATGTGGGCCAATGTTCCAGGTGTCATTGATGCACTTAGAGTGGTGGGTGGAGGAGGACTTTCTGGCAGAAAGGGTAGTGTAGCAACAGATACCAGGTATATATAGTATAGTGAAAATAGAAAAAAATCTACGTATGTATTTCAGGAGGCAGGCTCAGACGCTCTCAGGCCCAGTATGGATTCGACAAGAATGTAGAAAGTTGAGAAAGAGTACAGTATCACCAAATACCAGGTATACAGTGGGGCAAAAAAGTATTTAGTCAGTCAGCAATAGTGCAAGTTCCACCACTTAAAAAGATGAGAGGCGTCTGTAATTTACATCATAGGTAGACCTCAACTATGGGAGACAAACTGAGAAAAAAAAATCCAGAAAATCACATTGTCTGTTTTTTTTCATTTTATTTGCATATTATGGTGGAAAATAAGTATTTGGTCAGAAACAAAATTTCATCTCAATACTTTGTGATATATCCTTTGTTGGCAATGACAGAGGTCAAACGTTTTCTGTAAGTCTTCACAAGGTTGCCACACACTGTTGTTGGTATGTTGGCCCATTCCTCCATGCAGATCTCCTCTAGAGCAGTGATGTTTTTGGCTTTTCGCTTGGCAACACGGACTTTCAACTCCCTCCAAAGGTTTTCTATAGGGTTGAGATCTGGAGACTGGCTAGGCCACTCCAGGACCTTGAAATGCTTCTTACGAAGCCACTCCTTCGTTGCCCTGGCGGTGTGCTTTGGATCATTGTCATGTTGAAAGACCCAGCCACGTTTCATCTTCAATGCCCTTGCTGATGGAAGGAGGTTTGCACTCAAAATCTCACGATACATGGCCCCATTCATTCTTTCATGTACCCGGATCAGTCGTCCTGGCCCCTTTGCAGAGAAACAGCCCCAAAGTATGATGTTTCCACCACCATGCTTTACAGTAGGTATGGTGTTTGATGGATGCAACTCAGTATTCTTTTTCCTCCAAACACGACAAGTTGTGTTTCTACCAAACAGTTCCAGTTTGGTTTCATCAGACCATAGGACATTCTCCCAAAACTCCTCTGGATCATCCAAATGCTCTCTAGCAAACTTCAGACGGGCCCGGACATGTACAGGCTTAAGCAGTGGGACACGTCTGGCACTGCAGGATCTGAGTCCATGGTGGCGTAGTGTGTTACTTATGGTAGGCCTTGTTACATTGGTCCCAGCTCTCTGCAGTTCATTCACTAGGTCCCCCCGCGTGGTTCTGGGATTTTTGCTCACCGTTCTTGTGATCATTCTGACCCCACGGGGTGGGATTTTGCGTGGAGCACCAGATCGAGGGAGATTATCAGTGGTCTTGTATGTCTTCCATTTTCTAATTATTGCTCCCACAGTTGATTTCTTCACTCCAAGCTGGTTGGCTATTGCAGATTCAGTCTTCCCAGCCTGGTGCAGGGCTACAATTTTGTTTCTGGTGTCCTTTGACAGCTTTTTGGTCTTCACCATAGTGGAGTTTGGAGTCAGACTGTTTGAGGGTGTGCACAGGTGTCTTTTTATACTGATAACAAGTTTAAACAGGTGCCATTACTACAGGTAATGAGTGGAGGAAAGAGGAGACTCTTAAAGAAGAAGTTACAGGTCTGTGAGAGCCAGAAATCTTGATTGCTTGTTTCTGACCAAATACTTATTTTCCACCATAATATGCAAATAAAATGAAAAAAAAACAGACAATGTGATTTTCTGGATTTTTTTTTCTCAGTTTGTCTCCCATAGTTGAGGTCTACCTATGATGTAAATTACAGACGCCTCTCATCTTTTTAAGTGGTGGAACTTGCACTATTGCTGACTGACTAAATACTTTTTTGCCCCACTGTATATAGCATAGTTTAAACATTCTAAATCTCCCTATATATTTCCAGAGTCAGAAACAGACTCTCACTGACTCAGTATGCATTAGACCAGAATATAAAAAGCAGTAAATGGGTAATATATCACATGCGTAGAGCTGTATACAGTGTTGGGGTAATTTTTAAATCTACATATATATTTCAGGAGTAACACACAGACTCTCACAGGCTCAGAATGGATCACACCGTAATATAAAAAGAAGATCCGCCAGAAATAATCACACATGTGGGCCAATGTTCAAGGTGTCAGTGATGCACTTAGAGTGGTGTGTGGAGGAGGACTTTCTGGCACAAAGGGTACTGTATCAACAGACACCAGGTATATATAGTATAGTGAAAATAGAAAAAATCGACTTATGTATTTCACAAGGCAGACACAGATGCTCTCAGGCTCAGTATGGATTAGGCAATAATATAAAAAGTTGAAAAAAGGGCACAGTATAAACATATACCAGGTATATATAGTAGAGTTTAAACATTCTAAATCTCCGTATACATTTCAGGAAGACACAGACGCTCTCAGGCCCAGTATGGATTAGACAAGAATGTAGAACATTGAGAAAGGGTACAGTATTACCAGATACCAGGTATATATAGCATAGTTTAGACATTCTAAATCTCCTTATATATTTCCATAGTCACCCTCAGACGCTCACTCAGTATGGATTTCACCGTAATACAAAATGTCTAACAAAGGTACTGTATCACAAGATAGGAGGTGAATATAGTATAGGGTAAAATTTTTATCTCCGTATATATTGAATGAGTGAACCACACACGCTTACCCAGTATGGATTACACCGTAAGAAAAAAATTTGAACTAAGGTACTGTATCAGCAGATAGCAGGTGTATACAGTATAAGTGAAAATGTAATTCTCCCTATAAATTTCCAGAGTCACATGCAGATAGTTAGCATGTATTTCTCCGTGATACCAGCCGGGACACGGTACTGTGTGAGGAGTGTACAGCTCTATACGGTGTGGGAAATAATGAACGTTCGTTCTCTGTGCCAAAAAAAGTATAAAAGTAGGAGTGCTGTGTAAAAAGCAGTCTGAACAGCAGTGTACACACAGCAATAGTGCTATAAGGCAGGCTAATAATCAACGCTGCTGCACACAAGAAAATCCTCCCTGTTACTGGCAGGCAGACTAATAACTAGCACTGCTGCACACAAGAAAATCCTCCCTGTCACTGGCAGGCAGCCTAATAACTAGCGCTGATGCACACAAAAAAATCCTCCCCTGTCACTGCACAGTAACTGTACATCAATTGCACAAGCACAAGCACATAATAACTTCTTTTTACAGGCCTAAGTGTCTCCCTAATGTTAAACAGCATCACCAACCTCTCCCTACTGTAGTGATGGTCAGAAGAAAAATGGTGGTCGGCAGTGAGGGCTTTTATACACACTCCGTCTATACAGTATTTCAGGATTCACCCTCAGACGCTCACCCAGTCAGTATGGATTTAACTCTAATCCAAAATGTAGAAAAAAGGTACTGTATCAGCAGATACCAGGTGTATCCAGTCTAGGGGTAATTGAAAATCTCCGTCTATATTTCCAGAGTCAGACACAGACACTCACAGGCTCAGTATGGATTACATCAGAATATAAAAAAGAAGAAAAAGGGAAATGTATTCGAAGCGTACACCAGTATACAGTGTTGGGGTACTTTTAAATGTTCATATATATTTCAGTATCAGTAAGCCAGTCCAGACTCTCCGCTACAGGAAACTAGATGGTCACAAGTACAGATGGAAAGTTGAGTGATTGCTGAAATTTGGGAATTACTAATCACAGGAAAATCTCCCAGGAGATTTCGCAGAGGCGATGCTGACCCTCAATTACTTTGTCTGTGGAGACAGCGAAAACGGTTCTTTGTAAAGAAAGGTTTGCTGTATCGCAGTAGCGTGGATCCCATCACCATTACTCGTCTCCATCAAATTGTGATCACAGGGAGAGATGTACACATGGTCCTCACTGCCTATCATGTTCTGTCTGTTCACTTTGGGGCGCAAAAGACAGAAGCCACAGGCTGTAGGCGATTCTATTGGATTGCCATGAGAGGAGACATTGAAAAATGGTGGCAGGAATGTCACACGTCTGTGACTAGGAAAACTGTGAAAGCTGATCATAAAGCACCACTGCATCCGATTGTGAGTCAACGTCCATTACAAATGGTAGCCATTGATCATCTGAAGGTAGAGCCCAGCAGGACAGGCCATATCTACGTCTTAACCATCATCGATCAGTTCACCAAATTTGTAGTGGCCGTCCCTGTGAAGGATTTCACTGCCCAGACTACACAGCGATGCAGCAGGGAGAGGTAAGTATTGCAAGTGCTATGGCTGCCACAAAATTCTGGCCATTATCACTGACTACCTTGCCTGGCTCAAGATGTAGACTGCCCAGCCATGACTCAGTTTGTCGCTGCAAGTAGTCGGCCAGTACCTTCCCGGTGTGTCTGTTGTCACCCAAAGACATCATCTTTAAAACAGCCTGCTGCCGCTTACCACTAGCTGTTCGATAGTGTGACACCTTGTGTGCAACACTGGCAGCTGCGGATGGAGTGCTCATGCGACTGCGCTCTGTCGACGAGCTTTCGCTTCTGGAGGAGGAGGAGGGTCGAACGCCTACAGCCAACTGTTTCCTAGACCATGGGCTAGGCAGTACTGTTCCACCGCCGCTGTCCCCTGTGGAGCCTGCATCCACCACATTAACCCAGTGCGCAGTGATGGACACGTAATGGCCCTGGCCATGCTTACTGGCCCACGCATCTGTTGTGAGCTGCACCTTTCCACTCACTGATTGTTTGAGTGCATGGAAAATGCGGTCTTTCACATGCAGGTGGAGGGCAGGGATGGCTTATCAAGAAAATAAGTGCCGACTGGGTAGGTCATAGCATGGGACAGCGTAGGCCATGAGCTCTCGGAACGCTTCGCTTTCAACCAAACGGAAGGGCATCATATCTAATGAGATCAGTTTGGCAATGTAGCCATTCAAAGCCAGTGTATGCGGATGAGAGGATGAGTACTTTCTTGTCCTACTCAGAGTGTCTGCTAGTGTGAGCTGGACTTGAGAGCTGCATATGGGGGAACTAGCGCTGAACCTGACGGACCGAGAGGGAGTTTGTGATGGTGATGGTGGTGGTGGCTTAGATTCAGACTTTCATAGCAAAAACATAGTGATTCCCTGACTGCTTTGGCATTGCGACGACACCTCAACATTTCTTGATGGTGGTGTGTTTACCAGTGGGCTTTCAGTGGGGGAAGCGATGGAGCATTGCTGGATACCTTCAGAAGGAGCAGGTGCACATGTGCTACCTGAGGTTTTGAAGTCCGTCCAAGCTTGCAAGTGCATGGTAGTTAAATGTCTAAGCATGCAACTGGTATTCAAATTTCTGAGATTTTTGCTAAAGGTCCTTCGGCACTTCTTACAGATAACCTTTGCCGCATCAATAGGATTTTGGTTAAAAAAGTGTCCTTCTGCAATCTTCCTACTATGGTATAAATTTGCAGGCCCTGCACGCTGTGCTAATTTGACCATCTGGCTAAGCTGTCCTGCAACTCTTTTTGTTTCTTTTATACAAGTTTTTGTACAGCTACAGTCCTGCCAGATAACCACTGCTGCGATGTCGATGCCTGCTGCGGATCCTTCTCCTCTTATGAGCTTTTGCCAGCGCCACCCTCTTCCCCCAATGGATGCCAAACCGGGTCAACAACTGGATCATCCATCGCCTCCTCTTCAATTTCATCTGTGTCACCGCGTAAGGTGGTACAGTATGCGGGAAGGGGCACCTGAGTTTCATCAGGGTCTGATTCAGGCTCACTAGACTTCGAGGGAAATGTATTGCTCTGGGTCAATGTACCAGCAGAATCATCTAGTAGTGGCTGTGCATCAGTGCACTCCATGTCAGATTCATGTTGGACTGGGGAATTCAGGATTTGACTTGATAACCCTGGCATGGTATGTGAAAAGAGCTCCATGGAGTTATGTGAAGTGTGGCCTGCTGCATCCTTCACTTTTGGTGGGGGTGAAGGACACAAGGAAAGGGGTTGCTCCTGACCAGAAGCCTGCACTGACGACTCAGTGCTTGCATTTTTTGAAACTTCAGAAGAGGTGGCGATAGAGCTGGATGCTGCTTCGCCAATGTAAGCCAAAACCAGTTCCTGATGCTCCGTCTTTAAATGCGTTTTACGGGGCTTGGTTTTGCTGGGGAAGGGAGCAGACCTGTTTATCAGGAGCTCCTGGTATTCCCCTATTTAAGCCTGCAAAAGCGTATTAAAAGTGGAATTTTGGACTTAAAATCTTGTTGGAACATGCCTGGAGTAAGAAATAAGGACGAAATTCAGGATCCGATGAAGAAAAACTTTATTGATGGCCAAAGAAGCTCACTGAGAAGATCCGAGGTAGGCCTCCTCTCCCCCAGAGCAAAACAACTTAACCAGCCGTCTGGAGATGCAGAGTCTGAACAAGCGAGATGGAAGCCGACGGCTCAGGAGGCTCTAGGAAATCCTTGGGCTGCGGGCGCGAAGAGGAGTCTGCAGGCCACAGCAAATGTGCCAGAGGAGACATGCTGGCAGCAGCGTCGGGAGACCGTGGGAAGACGCGACTCAGGAAGACCGTCATTTAAAGCTGTAATGTCATTGTTGTCGGTGCTGGTCCTGAGCGGCGGTAAGCCTGCTGCTGGGCAGGACACAAGGAGCCGGAGGTCAGGAGGATCGGTGTTATCTGCAGCGGCGGGGAAGGAAGCAGGCGGTAGCCTGGGGAAGGAGGCGGTATACACTTCAAAACCAAAGCCAGTGACAGCGGGTGCAGGTGGGAACCCGGGAGACGCAGCGGTGAACTCTTCAGAGGATGCAGGAGCAGTCAGGAGCCCAGGAGAGGCGGCGGTGGACTCATCAACGGCTGCAGGAGCAGCTGGAAATCCAGGAGAAGCGGCGATAAATTCATCAGGGGTGCATGAATAATCGTTGACAGCTGCAGGGAGAGGCTTGAGGTTTGCGATGGAGATGGGGAGTGAAGTCAGCGCGTAGCAGCAGAGGAGACAAGGTGGCAGAGACGCTGTGGATCAGAGGAGGGAGAAACTGCATCCTCCATACTGGGCAAGATTTGGTGGCTTAGGGGAGAATTGTCACATATTGGACTTAGCAGTGCTTAAAGAGGAAAATCATTATGATCGTAACGCAATTTCTGTATGGCAAAACCCTGGCAGATCCCTTTCACCCAAATTGATTGCTGATGGCAGGCTGATGTACAATGCGCCAGTGTTTGTCCCGGGGAGGAATGGGGAGAATGATAATAGGATATGGGAAGGGGAGAAATAAGAAGGCTGTAATCTTGAACTTCTAAAAGGGCGTAATAAGGCCTCTTTCACACATCAGGTTTTCGCCGTCAGGCGCGATCCGGCGCTTTTGACAGAAACCGGATCCAGCGAAATGCAATGCCGGATCCGGTTTCCCCCCATTGACTTGCATTTGCGCCGGATCGCGCCGGATGGCCATGCATTTCATCCGGTTTTCGCCGGATCCGGCAATGTGTCGCGATCCGGCGTCTGGAAAAAACGGCTACTGTAACGTTTTTTGTCTCCGGCGAAAAAGCCGGACACGCCGGATCCGGCGCGTCCGTCTTTTTCACACAATGAAAGCCTATGAGCGCCGCAATGCGCCTGATCCGGCGAAAGCCGGATCCGGTGGCCGGATCCGGTTTTTTGGTCTGAGCATGCTCAGTAGCTCTGCCCACAAGACATATATAAAAGCAAGACAGTGGGACCCACAGCCACACCCAACATGCCACCCAAGAAAGCAACCAAGCGCAGCAGGAGAAGGCAGGAGACCACTGCAGCACCATCAGCACCACCACCACCCCAAATGGAGCAGCAAATGGAACATGCTGAGGAGGGGAGGCCAGCAGCAGATGAGAGACGGTAATTATCAAATCCCCCATTCCTCCAAACTAGGGCTATTGAATATCAAGATATTCATTGGCCCTTTGTTTCTCTTTATTCAACAGCCGCCCAATAGATGCAGCAGCAGCAATGGCAGCAGGTGGAACACCACCCACAGGCATGGAGTGTCGCCACCAGGAAGACAGCACATCATCTTCTGGGAGCCCTCCCTCGCATCGTCAGCGTTTGACGGTAAGTTTTTATTTCCAAAATCCATCATCTCTGTAATATATGTCTATTCATTGCCTTTTATTTCAAGACAGGATTCACAAGATGAAGAGGAGCTCCCAGAAGAAGAAGGAAGGGGTGGACAGACACCTGGAGTGGGCTCACAATTGGTAAGTTTTTTGCATCAAACGCAGAAACACAACATCACACTACACACAACACATAGAAAACAATGTTCTGCAGACCACACACAGCAAACAAATGCCTACATCCAAAGACATAACATTTTTTGTTTTCTTCTCTAGTCTTCCCAATCTGGTGCTCAGCCAAGAGGTCCTCGCAGTGCCTCCCAGGGTCGTCGGCGACAGCAACGCGGCGGTCACCAGCGTGTAAGTATAAATATTTTTGCTTTGTTTTTTTGCACTTTTTATTTAATTTCTTTTGTGGAGGCTAATTATGTTATTTTTGTCTTTTTCTTTAACAGCCTTCACAGCGTGCTCCCGACTCTGACGGTGAGGATGGAGGACTCGATGTGGACCACCTCATCGATCTCGTCAGAGAAAGGGAGCCGCTCTGGAATATGGCTGACCGCCGCCACGCTGACCTTATCGTTACCCGACGACTCTGGGAGGAAATCTGTTCGCTCCTTGTGGGCCGCTGGGAGGACCTCGATGTTCGGGCCCAGATTAAAGAGCGTAAGTATATACAGTACCGGTTGCTTGATGTAAACCAGTGTTTCCCGAACTCCAGTCCTCGTGGTCCCCATGGATCATGTGTTCAGGATTTCTATTTACTATGGAAATCCTGAAAACATGACCCCTGGGGACCATGAGGACTGGAGTTTGTGAAACACTGATGTTGTATACTAACCACTCCTTTCTCGTTTCAGGGAACAGAATTGTGAATCGGTGGCGGTCTGTGAGGGATCGTTTCAAGAAGGAGTTCAATAAAGAGATGCGGGCCCCGAGTGGATCTGGAGGACGCAGGAGCAAGTACAAGTACGCACAAGCCCTGTCGTTCCTCCGGGAAACAATGGTCACTAGAAGGTAAATATTACACACCACATGTGAAAAAAAATGTTAGATGTAACTTTTTTTTTTCAGCCAGGGCCATACCATGTCAGTATTTTAATTGTTTTTTTTCTCTTTATTCCACAGCACGGTGAGCAGCACTCGGGAGCCTGCACGATTGGACCCTTCTGAGGCAATCCCTGAGGAGACCGGCACCGAGGGACACTTCGACCGCCCCGGTACATCTGCACCTTCCCAGCCTTCCCACACATTCGACCCATCTGTCCCATCCACCAGCACAGGAGCATCGTGGCCGCCTACATTACATGAAGCTGCTGGTGAGGAGATCGCTTTCCCTTTACCCCACCATTCTGCCCCTGCCACCTCTAGTACACCTGCGGGTACTGGGCGGCAGCGGCAGAGGGGTCAGGAAAAGAGTTATGCGCCAGAGTTCTTGCATCTGAATGCATCTTTCCAGAACTGTCTAAAAGTCTTGTCAGAGCAAATCTCCACAGGCTTTCAGCAGATCAACTCCAGCATTCTGGAGATGAAGACACTTCTGCAAACCATGCATTCAGAAGCAAGATCTTCGCCAAACCACACCTTTTTCAGGTCTGTTGTGGAGCGCATGGCAACACTATCTCATACCCAGCAGATGCATGTAATGCATTCGTGCCACGGTGCTCTACAGCAGGTTACCTCCCAACCTCCACCTCCCACCACTGTAGTTCCTCCACCTGCACCCCCTCCAGCCACTTTCCATCCTCCCCCTCCTATTACATCTGCACCCCCTCCAGCCACTTTCCATCCTCCCCCTCCTATTACATCTGCACCCCCTCCAGCCACTTTCCATCCTCCCCCTCCTATTACATACCAGCAACCTCACCAGTACCAGCAACCTTCCCAGTACCAGCAACCTCCCCAGTACCAGACATCTCCCCACTTCCAGCAACCTGCCCCGTACCAAACTCCTTCCCCATACCAAACTCCTTCCCCGTACCAAACTCCTTCCCCATACAACTTTCCATCAACATCATCTGCTCCTACAGTCCCTGCCCAACCCTCCACTCCACCGCCCACCACCTCTTCTGCCTCCCACATGTCCACCCATTCTGTATCTTTTTCCACACCATCACCTCTAACTGTTCCTTCCCCACCACAATCCCAGTCCTCTCTCCACACTCCCATTGTCGAAGTGTCCCGCAGCCCCTCCAGCAGTATTTCCACCCCACACTACACCGAGTTATAATGTTTTTTTTGTAATAAAAATGCCCATTTGGTTGGTTTCAAACCTTTATTAAAAAAGTTTTTTTAACTATAAAAACAGTTTACACAAAAAAAAATATTTTAAATAAAAGTTAAATTATTGTTTACACTGGTTGTCTGTCATTTCTTTCTGCGGCGAAATATGTTTAAAAAAAAGGTTAAATACAGGGTATTTATAAGGTAAAAAGGTATTCAAAACAAGGTATATAACTGTGGGTAAATTTTAGCTTTTTGCCACAGTTGTGTTCCTGGTTGTGTTTGAAGCAAAGTATTTCACCTGAAAAGTTGTGTTTATTGTTGGTGATTTCCTAACAATGTACACAACTTTTGTTAAAAGGTGAAATACTTTGCATAAAACACAACCAGGTACACACCTGTGGCCTAAAGCTAAAAATAGTAAGACCATGACAAGATAGCCAACTTTGGTTGGCAAAGGTATATACTGTTGGTCCAGAAGGTACACAAGTTTGGTTAGGGCACAAATCTTTCACACTCTGTCATCCTGCCAGTGTACTCTGCCTTGAGGTGACATAAAGTATAGTGCAAAATTGTCCCTCAAACCGTCACAGAACTTCTAGTGGTAATATTTCCAATGACAACATCCATCTTCGCCAGTAACTTGCTCTTCTCTCCAACCTGCACTTTCTCCTCTACAACCTGTCAAAGAAGGGCTGTAGGAACATGCTATATATAGTTTTCCAGTAGCCAATCCCGTTCGGAAGGCCACAAGGGTCAATTTTAAAAACCAGATCCGGCGTAATCCGTCGAAAAACGGATAGAAAAACGGATGAACCGGATGAGACGGATCCGGTTTTGTCTGTCAAGAACAAGACGGATCCGGCAGAAAACCGGATCCGGCACATCAGGTTTTACATAACATTTGCCGGATCCGGCATTCCGGCACGACGCCGGATCGCGCCTGACGCCGAAAACCTGATGTGTGAAAGTAGCCTTACACATATAATTTATCAGACCACTCATATAACTCATATAAGTCCTACAATTCACTTGAAGGTTTGCATAGTGTACATTCGGCAGAATTTATGGAGGGTATGGGGTCACCTGAATCTGGGGGAAGTGACATATCTGCTGGCATGGATTATGAGGAATCTAATTCCTCAGGCTCAATCTCAGATGATATTGTCAAATATGACAACTGTAACTGTGATTATGAGTCCAGAGAAAATTATACCACCCAAATCGATATAGATTATTGGGATCATGAGAAGCCATACAACAATGGAAGGCATAATACTTCTAAGACATCATTAATTCATGAAATACCTGCTTCAGATGAATACCCTACAGAGGGGTTTAGGGCTAGAATGCTCAAAGCTTTGTTTAAATCCATGTTTTTTTTTTTTGGAAAAAAACCATTAGAGATAATGTTTCCGAAACACTGATTGATTTAAAAGCAAAAAACACAGGCTCTAAGCAAGCTAAGGCCTCCGAAGCTTTAATAAAAAAGTTATTTCGAAAGACAATATTACTATTTGTAGAAGATTGTCATTTGAACGTTATCGAAATTTCAGACAGTCCTGTTATGAATGAGTCACCGTAGGAGGCAAAAACAGAAATGCTAGCTAAGTCCAGAAAACCAGAGAAGTTGGCAGCTATCGGATTGCAGACCCCTGAACCTATCAACAACAACTAGCAGTAGCCGTGGGGGGTTCCTACGATGCCCTAGATCCCTCGATCACAGCCGGAGAACTGCCTAGCCTAAAGACAGAAAGGGAAATCTAAACTGCCCCAGAGCAGACCCCAAAGCAATAGGCAGCCCCCAACATATAATGACGGTGTAGAAAGATAGACTGAGCAAATGATGGGGCCCAAGCTAACTAGACAGGACAGGATAGGAAAGCTGCTGTCTGCAATCCGCGAAAAACCCTATGAAAATAAGAGCCAACAGACTGTCAGGGAAAAAGGCCCTGAAGACGCTAGGCTTCAAAAAGACTATGTCAGTACTCAGGTATTTTCTGAAGACAGAGCAACCGACAAAAAAGGAATTCAGCTCACCCCAGCAGGGAATGGCAGAATCCAGAAAAGCAAGGCAAACTAAAACCAAAACACAAATGCAAAAAGGCAAAGCAGAAAACTTAGCTTTTGAGGAGCAGGAATCAGACTGGTCTCCTAGAATTCCACAGAGAAATCACCAGCGAGGAGGAAGGGCGTCGGCTGCCTTATATCCAGTCATAGATCCCCGTCGCCCAGTCATCCTCTCCCAGCTCAGGTGCTTGGTAATCAGCCTCACTACCTTCCTTCACCAGAAGAGGGAGTTCATCAGACCTCAATGGTGAAGGGGAAAATGAACTCATAACACAGTCCTTCTCATGACTACAATAGGGTTAAATCTCCTTATTCAGAATATGCGTCTCTGTGTGCTGGGGTAATGAAGATTTTAGCTACAGTTACAGAATCTGTGTGGAAAATTCAAAAGGACATAGATTCCTTTACAAACAGTTTGGCCGCATATGAAGATTTTAAAAGGAAAAACAATATCAAGATTATGGATGGTCCACGAAAAAGTCCCATCCTTCCACTTGAAAATCTCCATTTCTTCTATGATTCACCCCACTATTCCAAACATTGAAGAGAGAAATCTAATCAAGAAAGCTTTTAGAATTCGTAGACACCCTTGTATTCCACCTGATGTAGGTGGGGGACGTTAGCGTCTCATTCTACCCCAACTGGGTCAGGAACATGCTTCTAAAAATCTCAAAGGAACCAACATTTCTTTCATCTCCATATAGCCACTTATCCTTTTACAAATACCTTTCGCAAGACACTTGGATAAAAAGGAAATCATTTCAAACTACAACAAAAGAACTCCGTCGTGCAGGCATTCCCTACAATTGGACTCAACACTCTATTCTGCAGGTCCAATTTGCATCAAAAATGACTGGTATATCCTCACCAGAGGAGTGTGCTGAGTTCTTGCAAAACACAGGAATATTATCTTTTATGGCTTCTCCTGGACTCTCTAGACTATCTAAATCGGATCTTCACCCTAATTGAAAGCACTTGAAGATTGTAAGGATTCAGACATTAATGGCGGCTTTATTTCTTTTTCTTTCTTCAGGAGTAAACTATTTGTGTCTAAACTATATAATTCACTTGATTAGTATTATATTTATGTAGAGTTAAAGAAGATTATTTCGCTTTTGTAGTGTTTGAATGCACCATTTTTTCTTTTGCCTCCTCATCGGTCCTAGAACCAGCAAAGGTGTTCACGGACGGGACGGGTAATCATATATTTATAGGGAATATTTTGTTTTTTAGTTTAGGGATAGGTAATCAGTAGTGTTGAGCGATACCATCCGATATCGTGAAGTATCGGATCGGATTGGATCGGACTGATACCCAAAAAGTATCGGGTATCGCCGATTCCAATACCGGAAACCCATGCAAGTCAATGGGGCACAAATATCGGAATGAAAATAAACCCTTTCTTTACTTGCACATCCAGTTCGGGAGGGGGGAAGAGTGTGGGCGGTTCGTGGGCGTACACTGTGATTGTCTGTGTGTGCGGGCCTCTCGGGGGTCTGTGCGGGCCTGCCGGGGGTCTGTGTGGGCCTTCCTGGGGTCTGTGCGAGCTGCCGGGGGTCTGTGCGGGCCTGCCGGGGGTCTGTGCGGGCTGCCGGGGGTCTGTGCGGGCCTGCCGGGGGTTGTGTGTGTGCAGGCATCGTCCGATGGGACTACAAGTCCCATCGGGCGATGCCTGCTACAATGACAGTGATTGACACATTAGCCAATGATGGGACAGTAGTAGTCCCATCATCCAGCTAATGTGTTGAATGTAAAAAAAAACAAAACATACATACTACATACAGTTGTGGCCAAAAGTATTGACACCCCTGCAATTCTGTCAGATAAAACTCAGTTTCTTCCTGAAAATGATTGTAAACACAAATTCTTTGGTATTATTATCTTCATTTCATTTGTCTTAAATGAAAAAGCACAAAAAGAATTGTCCTAAAGCCAAATTGGATATAATTCCACACCAAACATAAAAAAGAGGGTGGACAAAAGTATTGGCACTGTTCGAAAAATCATGTGATGCTTCTCTAATTTGTGTAATTAACAGCACCTGTAACTTACCTGTGGCACCTAACAGGTGTTGGCAATAACTAAATTACACTTGCAGCCAGTTGACATGGATTAAAGTTGACTCAACCTCTGTTCTGTGTCCTTGTGTGTACCACGTTGAGCATGGAGAAAAGAAAGAAGATCAAAGAACTGTCTGAGGACTTGAGAAACCAAATTGTGAGGAAGCAAGAACAATCTCAAGGCTACAAGTCCATCTCCAAAGACTTGAATGTTCCTGTGTCTACCGTGTGCAGTGTCATCAAGAAGATTAAAGCCCATGGCACTGTGGCTAACCTCCCTAGATGTGGACGGAAAAGAAAAACTGACAAGAGATTTCAACGCAAGATTGTGCGGATGTTGGATAAAGAACCTCGACTAACATCCAAACAAGTTCAAGCTGCACTGCAGTCCGAGGGTACAACAGTGTCAACCCGTATTATCCGTCGGCATCTGAATGAAAAGGGACTGTATGGTAGGAGACCCAGGAAGACCCCACTTCTTACTCCGAGACATAAAAAAGCCAGGCTGAAGTTTGCCAAAACTTACCTGAAAAAGCCTGAAACATTTTGGAAGAATGTTCTCTGGTCAGATAAGACAAAAGTAGAGCTTTTTGGGCAAAGGCATCAACATAGAGTTTACAGGAGAAAAAAAGAGGCATTCAAAGAAAAGAACATGGTCCCTACAGTCAAACATGGCGGAGGTTTCCTGATGTTTTGGGGTTGCTTTGCTGCCTCTAGCACTGGACTGCTTGACCGTGTGCATGGCATTATGAAATCAGAAGACTACTAAGAAATTTTGCAGCATGATGTAGGGCCCAGTGTGAGAAAGCAGGGTCTCCCTCAGAGGTCATGGGTCTTCCAGCAGGACAATGACCCAAAACACACTTCAAAAAGCACTAGAAAATGGTATGAGAGAAAGCACTGGAGACTTCTAAGGTGGCCAGCAATAAGTCCAGACCTGAATCCCATAGAACACCTGTGGAGAGATCTAAAAATGGCAGTTTGGAGAAGGCACCCTTCAAATATCAGGGACCTGGAGCAGTTTGCCAAAGAAGAATGGTCTAAAATTCCAGCAGAGCATTGTAAGAAACTCATTGATGGTTACCGGAAGTGGTTGGTCGCAGTTATTTTGGCTAAAGGTTGTGCAACCTAATATTAGGCTGAGGGTGACAATACTTTTGTCTGGCCCATTTTTGGAGTTTTGTGTGAAACGATCATCGTTTTACTTTTTGCTTCATTCTCTTTGGTGTTTTTTCATTTAAGACAAATTAAATGAAGAAAATAATACCAAAGAATTTGTGTTTGCAATCATTTTCAGGAAGAAACTGAGTATTATCTGACAGAATTGCAGGGGTGTCAATACTTTTGGACACAACTGTACATACTACATATATACTACATTCATACAACATACATACATACATACTACATACATACTACATATATACTACATTCATACAACATACATACATACATACTGCATACATACTACGATCGACTTCTCGCAAGAGATGGGATACACCTCACAAAACCTGGGAAACACACATTCGCCAGAAGACTTGCCACACTCAACAGGAGGGCTTTAAACTAGAAGAAGAGGGGATGGGAGGAAAATCAGCACACAAGAACATGCAGCAGAAGGACAAACTAATCAAGGATACTAGATGTGGTAAAGAGGACCCAAGACAGGGTACTCAGAAGAAAGCTAAGAAAAATGAAGCAAAACTTCATTCCTGCATGCTGAGCAATGCAAGAAGCCTGACCAATAAGATTGAAGATCTGGAGTTGGTAATGTATGAGGAAAAATACGACATATTAGGAATAACTGAGACATGGTTAGACGACAGCTATGACTGGGTGGCTAACTTGCAAGAATATGATTTGTTTAGGAGGGAACGTAAAAAAAGGAAAGGGGGTGGAGTCTGTCTATATATAAAGTCCACTTTAAAGCCCACACTAAGAGAAGATATACAAGAAGGAAATAAAGAGGTGGAGTCTCTATGGGTGGAGATACAAGGAGGGAAAAGTAACAAAATCATCATAGGGGTTTGTTATAAGCCACCAAATATAACAGAAACCACTGAAAATGTATTATTGAAACAAATAGACAAAGCAGCAAATCACAATGAGGTGATTATTAGGGGGACTTCAACTACCCCGACATAGACTGGGAAACTGAAACCTGCGTATCTCAGAAAGGAAACCAATTTCTGTCAGTGACCAAGGATAATTATCTGTCACAACTTGTGCAGGGCCCAACTAGAGGGACAGCCCTTCTGGACTTAATTTTAAGTAACAGGCCAGATAGAATAACAGAAGTATGAGTCGATGGGCACCTAGGGAACAGTGACCACAATATAATACAATTCCACTTGTCCTTCAGTAAGGTGCCCTGGAAGGGGGTTACAAAAATGCTGAATTTCAGGAAAGCAAAGTTTGATCAGCTTAGAGAGGACCTTCGCCGAATTGATTGGGACAATGTCCTCAAAAATAGGAGCAAAGAAAATAAATGGGAAATATTTAAATCAGTTTTACACACCCACTGCGAGCTAGCCATTCCGTGCAGAAATAAAAGGGCTAGGAACAGGAGAACACCAATGTGGCTAAATAAGGCTGGTTTCACATTTGCGTTTTTTAGCGCTGGAAAAAAACGCATATGTGCGCATGCGTTTTTTCCCCTATATTTAACATGGGTGCGCATACCTGCGCGCTTGTAAGCGCATGTATGCGATTTTCATGCGCTGCGTTTTTTTGGGGTGTGCGTTTGTATTTTCCAGACGCAGCATGTTGCATTTTTTGGCCCTGCAAAAAAGCGCATGCGCACATATGCGCACGTTTTGCGCTAAAAATGGCCATTATAGCCTATGGATGCGCATATGTGCGCACTGGCATTCTCATGTATGCGTTTTTTTGCATATGCGTTTTTTTTTTTTAACCATGGAATTTAGGGGTTTGGGTTAGAGTTAGGGTTAGTTAAGGGGGTTTAGGGTTAGGGTTAGGGTCAGGGTCAGGGTTAGGGTTGGGGTTTGGGTCAGGGTTAGGGTTAAGTATGGTTTGGTTAAGGGTTAGGGTCAGGGTTAGGGTCAGGATTAGGGTTAAGTATGGTTTTGTTAAGGGTTAGGGTCAGGGTTAGGGTTAGGGTTAGGGTTAGGGTCAGGGTTAGGGTTAGGGTTAGGGTCAGGGTTAGGGTTAGGGTCAGGGTTAGGGTTAAGTATGGTTTTGTTAAGGATTAGGGTCAGGGTTAGGGTCAGGATTAGGGTTAAGTATGGTTTGGTTAAGGGTTAGGGTCAGGGTTAGGGTTAGGGTTAGGGTTAGGGTCAGGGTTAGGGTTAGGGTCAGGGTTAGGGTTAGGGTCAGGGTTAGGGTTAAGTATGGTTTTGTTAAGGGTTAGGGTCAGGGTTAGGGTCAGGATTAGGGTTAAGTATGGTTTTGTTAAGGGTTAGGGTCAGGGTTAGGGTTAGGGTTAGGGTCAGGGTTAGGGTCAGGATTAGGGTTAAGTATGGTTTGGTTAAGGGTTAGGGTCAGGGTTAGGGTTAGGGTTAGGGTCAGGGTTAGGGTTAAGTATGGTTTTGTTAAGGGTTAGGGTCAGGGTTAGGGTTAGGGTTAGGGTCAGGGTTAGGGTTAGGGTTAGGGTTAGGGTCAGGGTTAGGGTTAGGGTTAGGGTCAGGGTTAGGGTTAGGGTTAGGGTTAGTTAGGGTTTAGGGTTTGGGTTAGGGTTAAGTATGATTTGGTTAAGGGTTAGGGTCAGGGTTAGGGTTAGGGTCAGGGTTAGGGTTAGTAAAGTCATGGTTTGGGTAGTGTGAGGGGCCACCTAAAAATGTTGGAAAAAAACGCAAACGCGGTAAAAACGCACTAAAAACGCATACAAACGCATAAAAACGCTGCGTTTTTTTCATGCATGCTCATAGAAATGCTAGAAAAAAACGCAGCAGTTGTATGCTTTTGTATGCGTTTTTTCAATGCGTTTTTTTGCGGGAAAAACGCGCTGCAAAAAAAAGCAAGTGTGAAACTAGCCTAAGGATGTAAAAAGGGCAATAAATAACAAGAACAAGGCATTTAAGAAGCTAAAACAAGAAGGCAATGAAGAAGCATTAAAAAGTTATAGAGAAAAAAATAAAATGTGTAAAAAACAAATACATTTAGCAAAAGTGGAAACTGAGAGAATCATTGCTAAGTAAAACAAACCCCAAACTATTCTTTAATTATATAAACAGTAAAATGATTAAAATTGATGGTGTCGGCCCTTTAAAGAACAATGAGGGTGAAATCATAGAGAGCGATGTGGGAAAAGCAAATGTTTTAAATACTTTTTTCTCAACAGTGTTCACACAGGAAAAGGATTTGCCAGGGGAAATGCTGAGTGATAATGTAAACTCCTCATTAAGTATTACCTGCCTAACCCAGGAAGAAGTGCAGAACCGCCTTAGTAAGATTAAAATTGACAAATCACCAGGCCCTGATGGCATTCACCCTCGGGTATTAAGGGAGTTAAGTAATGTGATAGACAGGCCTCTATTCTTTATATTTAAAGACTCTATAGAAACAGGGTCTGTTCCTTTTCATTGGCGGCAAGCAAATGTGGTACCAATATTCAAAAAGGGTTGTAAAAGGGAACCTGGAAATTATAGGGCGGTAAGCTTAACATCTGTTGTGGGTAAACTTTTTGAAGGGTTTCTAAGGGATACCATCATGGAATATCTCAATGTTAATAAATGTTTAACTCCATATCAACATGGATTTATGAAGGATTGCTCCTGTCAAACTAACCTGATCAGCTTCTATGAGGATGTAAGCTCTCAAATGGACCAAGGAGAATCATTGGATGTCATTTATCTCGACTTCTCTAAAGCATTTGACACTGTCCCACATAAAAGATTGGTAAGTAAGATGAGAAAACTTGGGCTAGGGGAAAATGTGTGTAGATGGGTAGGTAGCTGGCTTAGTGATAGAAAACAAAGAGTGGTTATTAATGGTGCATACTCAGATTGGGCCAGGGTTACTAGTGGGGGACCACAGGGTTCTGTATTGGGCCCCCTACTATTTAATATATTTATTGATGATCTAGTGGATGGCTTACACAGTAAAATATCAGTATTTGCAGATGATATATAACTATGCAAGGTAGTTAACACAAAGGAGGACAGTTTGCAACTACAGACAGATTTGAGTAAATTGGAGAATTGGGCTGAAAAATGGCAAATGAGGTTTAACACAGATAAGTGTAAGGTTATGCATATGGGAAAGAGAAACAGATGCTACAATTACTTACTAAATGGGAAACTGCTGGGGAACTCAGACATGGAAAAAGACTTAGGCATCTTAGTCAATAAGAAGCTAAATTGGAGTGCCCAGTGTCAGGCAGCTGCTACCAAAGCGAATAGGGTCATGGGATGCATTAGAAGAGGTCTGGGGACACGAGATGAAAACATAATTCTCCCTCTGTACAAATCACTCGTCAGACCACACTTGGAGTATTGTGTGCAATTTTGGACGCCAGTGCTCAATAAAGACATTACTGAACTTGAAAGGGTTCAAAGGCGGGCTACTAAAATGATAAATGGAGTTGGTTCGCTACAATACCCAGAAAGGTTATCAAAATTAGGTCTATTTACTCTAGAAAAGAGAAGACTTAAGGGAGACAATATATATGTACAAGTATATCAGAGGGCAATACAGAGATCTCTCCAATGAACTGTTTGTACCAATGACTGTGACAAGAACAAGGGGGCATTCTCTTCATTTGGAGGAAAGACAATTTCTGCACCAGCATAGAAGAGAGTTCTTTATGGTAAGAGGAGTGAGGCTCTGGAATTCTCTTCCTGAGGAAGTGGTGATGGCCAACTCACTGAATGAATTTAAGAAAGGAATGGATGCTTTTCTTGTGAGTAACAGTATAGAAGGTTACGAATAACATAATATTATAGGTAGATGGTTAACCCAGCTTAGGGGAAGGAATTTTTTTCCCTATGGAGAAAATTGGCTTCTACTCTGTGGGTTTTTGCCTTCCCCAGGATCAACAATGCAGATCAGCTGCACTAAAAATAGGCTGAACTAGATGGATATAAGGTCTTCCTTCAGCCTTCAAAACTATGTTACTATGTTACATATATACTACATTCATACAACATACATACATACTACATAATACATACATACTACATATATACTACATTCATACAACATACATACATACTACATACATACTACATATATACTACATTCATACAACATACATACATACATACTACATATATACTACATTCATGCAACATACATACAAACATACTACATGCATACTACATATATACTACATTCATACAACATACATACATATTACATATATACTACATATATACTACATTCATAATGCATACATACTACATACATACTACATATATACTACATTCATACAACATACATACATACATAGTACATACTACATACATACTACAGGCATACAACATACATAAAACATGCTACAGACATACAACATGCATACTACATACATACTACATACATACTACATACAATACATTCATACATTCATACAATACTTACATATAGACATACAGTACATATAACATAGAGTACATACTCACGATCACTTGTCACTTTGATCCCCGAAGCCTGTGTAATCTGTAAAAAATATTAAAATAACAAACAAGCAATATACTCCCTGATCCACAGAAATCCACGAGTGTCCCACGACGATCTCCCGTGGAGAACAGCAGCATCAGCTGATGCGACCGCACTCTAGGGGCACCAGGAATACAATGACGGGAGGTAGGTATCCTTCCGCACTGTGTTCCTCCACCACTGTAAAAAAATAGTCCCTAGTCTGACTTTTGGCATTACTGTGTGAGAAAGTTCCCACGCAGCTTTTGCCATAAAGTGAGACCAGTGAACTATAGTAACCTCTCAGTGATGCACTGCAGGAGATCATCGTGGGACACTCGTGGATTTCTGCGGATCAGGGAGTATATTGCTTGTTTGTTATTTTAATATTTTTTACAGTGAGATGACACTGGCTTCGGGGGTCAAAGTGACAAGTGATGGTGAGTATGTTCTCTATGTTATATGTACTGTATGTCTATATGTATGTATTGTATGAATGTATTGTATGTAGTGTTGAGCATTCCGATACCGCAAGTATCGGGTATCGGCCGATATCAGCGGTATCGGAATTCCGATACTTAATTCCGATACTTTTTTCATATCGGATTCCGGGATCGGAATCGGAATAGGAAGTTCCCATCATGCTATGAGCCTGCTTGCTTTGATTAAGCCAATGGGAATCCTCCGAAGTGTGGGCACATCCTGTTAGGCATGTAGGCATGTTAACTATTGGCATGGCTGTGATTGGCTGCCGAAATGATGTCATGATGCACTATAAAAGCCACCGCAGCCGCCATTTCTGGTCACTCTGCTGTGAATTCAGTTAGGGACAGGCTGCTGTAGAAGACTGTGAGGGACAGTTAGAAATAGCGATTCTAAAAACAATATTGTGCTTTATCCAGGCTACATAAACCACCACTGTAGCTTGCTTTTCCCTAGCAGCGCTGTTTTCACAGCTGTCTGCAAGGGCTGTGTGAGTGCAGCTCACGCTGTGGAGTGGGTCCTGCAGCCACGTCAGGCTGTAGGCCACCCAGTGTGATCACTGCTGCCTCATACATCTTTTATTTTTTGAGCTGCATTTTTTAAATAATTTCAATCTAGTGTGCTTCCATCCGTATCCATATACGTTGGTTGCAAACACTAGTAGTAGACAGCGGAGCCTTTCTGCAGCCTTTCAGTGCTAGTGTCCACTTTGCTGCACTGTTCACGGCTGTCTGAGAGGTCTCTGACTGTGTGTGAGTGCAGCTCACGCTGAGTAGTGTGTCCTGCAGCTACGTCTGGCTGTAGGACGCTCAGCGTGCGTCACTGCCTCACACATATTTTTATTTGAGTGCAGCTCATTTTTTCTTCTATTAGTGTGCATCCATCCGTCTCCATCTACGGTGGTTGCAAACACTATATAGGAGTACACAGCGGAGCCTTTCTGCAGCCTGTCAGTGCCAGTGCCCACTTAGCTGCACTGTTGACGGCTGTCTGAGAGGTCTCTGACTGTGTGTGAGTGCAGCTCACGCTGAGTAGAGTGTCCTGCAGCTACGTCTGGTTGTAGGACGCTCAACGTGCGTCACTGCCTCACACATATTTGTCTCTGAGTGCAGCTCATTTTTTCTTCTCCTATTAGTGTGCATCCATCCGTATCCATCAACATTGGTTGGTTGCAAACACTATATAGGAGTAGATAGAGGAGCCTTTTTTTCTGGCTTGTGCCCTGCCGGCGCAGCCAGATTAGTATTACCCAATTTTTTTGGAGCCTCATCTTTTGCATTGTAGGTTACCTGCCTGCATTGTAATAGCTCCAAAAAGTTGGTGATACTATCAGTTTCAATTCTTTGTTCTCATACTTTGAGTTTGTTTCAAACAAAGAAACCACATAAAAAGTTCACCAAACACTACATTTTGAACTTGTGTAGGCCACATCAGCTCCTATTAAAGTCTAGTCCACACACACACACTTCATAAAATTAGTGTTTCTTGTACCTGTAACCAGCTGTTCAGGAATAAGCACACTAAGGCCCCCCTTTGTCCTTTTTTGCCTATCTTAAGCAGTCTTGCAAGATGAAGAAGGCAGGGAGTAAGGCGCGGGGGCGTGGGCGTGGGCGTGGAGTTTCAGCAGGGAGAGGACGTGGGGATTCTGCAGGGAGAGGACGTGGGGATTCTACAGGTAGAGGACGTGGGGATTCTGGGCCTGCTGCGGGCACCAGTGGATCAGCATCCCCCAGTTTTAGCAGGCAACAGTCCTTTATGCGCAGCTTTGTAGGACCTCAACGTACCCCACTGCTGCGGGAGGAACAAATTGAAGCCGTTGTCGGATGGATGGCAGCTAACGCATCGACTTCAATTACTTCCGCATCCTCTCAGGGTCAGAGCACCGAAGAGCAACCATCTGTCTCTTCACCACCTGCCAAAGTGCCCAGGCAGTCAGAGAGACATGGACAGGAGCCATCACAATCTCTACTTCTGTTCTCGGAATCTGTTGGCTTGGAAAGAGGGGGCCAGCCAAGCAGCATTCCTGAATGTGAAGAAGAGGGAGTATGCAGTGATGCGCAACTTCTTTGTCCCTCTGAATCTGAAGAGGCGAGTGGGCCAGTGCCTATGGTCAGCACACCTCAGTACGCATCAGATGATGACGAGACTCAGTTGCCACTTTCTGGTGCGTACGGTGCTGGCGAGACAACCCCGGAGAAGCAGCTGTTTGAAGAGGGGAGGGAAGATGATGAGGTCCTTGACCCATCATGGCGTGAGCAACAGGAAGGTGGTGGGAGCAGCTCGGAGGAAGAGATTCCCCTACCGGCCAAAACAGGAGGCAGAGGGAGGGGGAAGACTTGGTTGCCTGTACCCTCCACTTCGGCACCCGTTAGGAGCATTCCTCCTTCCAAAGGCAAACCGGGCGCTCACAAGAGTTGCAGTGCGTGGTCCTTTTTTGACACAGTTGCAGATGACATTTGCTTTGTCAAATGCAAGCTGTGTCATCAGAGAGTCAAAAGAGGGAGAAATGTCAGCAACCTCAATACCACAAATATGTGGAAACATGTGCGCACCAAGCACGAGTTGGAGTTGCAGAGACACCCTCAAGACGTAGGCCAACGTACAGCACCACCTACCACCTCTTCAGTTCGTGTTGGGCCCTCTTCCTCCAGCTCACACACTGCTGGTTCGGCTTCCTCACAGGATCGCCAAGGAAGAACCTCTGCCACTGTTGTCCGGAGACCCTGTCAGATTCCACCCATAACAGCACGTTCCCATCCATCACAGCCATCGGTAGCACAGGCATGGGATAAAAGGCGCCCTTACTCGGCAAACCATCCCCGAGCACAGTCTCTGAATGCTGGCATTGCCAAACTTCTGGCAGTTGAAATGCTGTCATTCAGGCTGGTGGACACTGACACCTTCCGGGACTTAATGGCATTGGCAGTCCCCCAATACAACGTGCCCAGCCGCTTTTATTTCAGCAGGCGAGCCGTCCCTGCCCTGCAGAAACATGTTGAGGGCAAAATAAAACATGCGCTACTAAACGCCGTTAGTAGCAAGGTCCACCTGACCACCGATGCGTGGACCAGTAACCATGGACAGGGACGATACCTTTCCCTCACTGCCCACTGGGTCAATGTTGTGGAGCCGGGTACGGATCTGGAGAGTGGCGCTGTACGTGTTCTTCCAACGCCACGGATTGCAGGACTCCAGTCTGTACACATAGACTCCTCCTCCTACTCAAGTTCCTCAGAAACAGCAGAGCAGGAGCCTGTTACGACCGATATGAGCACAGCCGTGGCCAAACGTCAACAGGCTGTACTCAAATTAATTTCTTTGGGGAATCGAAGCCACACAGCGCAGGAGCTCTGGAATGCTATCAAGCTGGAGAGCGATGTGTGGTTTGGGCCAGCGAATCTCCAGCCGGGCTTGGTAGTGTGTGACAATGGCCGAAATCTGGTGGCAGCTCTTGGCCTAGGCAACCTCACACACATCCCATGTCTGGCACATGTTCTTAACTTGGTCGTGCAGAGCTTTCTGAGGGACTATCCGGATCTTGATGCACTGTTGCACAAGGTCCGCATAGAGTGCGCTCACTTGCGACGTTCCAGCACGGCAAGATCGCGCCTCGCTGCTCTGCAGCGACGATTTGGCCTTCCAGAACATCGCATCATATGTGACCTACCCACCCGGTGGAATTCAACGTTACATATGTTGGAGCGGTTGTGTGAGCAGCAGGCAGCAGTCATGGAGTACCAGCTGCATCAGGCGCAAACAAGTCGCACTGTGCGCCGTTCACACTTCAGCACCATTGAGTGGGCCTCTATGAAGGACATCTGCCTCGTTTTGCGTGCCTTCGATGAATCCACGCGGATGGCGAGTGCAGATGATGCACTAGTCAGCATGACTGTCCCCCTTATCTGCCTGCTTCAACAAACACTGCAAGCACTAAGGGATGAGGTTTCAGAAGAGGTGGAGGATGAGGAGTCCCAAATGCCATCTGCTTCTGGACAGTCTGCGCTACGTGTTTCCTCACAAAGGCCTAGGCAGGGGACACTTTGTGAGGAGGATGAGGAGGAGTCGATGGAGGAGGAAGACATCTCTCCAGAGGAGGGAGGTACACAAACCTCTACTCAGTATGTACAGCGAGGGTGGGGTGATGCAGAGCAGGTCGAGGTCACGCCTCAAACAGGGGACAGCGGTTCTTTGGCAGTTGGGAGTCTGCAGCACATGGTTGATTTCATGCTGCAGTGCCTGAGAAACGACCGCCGCATCGCCCACATTCTCGTCTCGGCTGATTATTGGGTGTACACCCTCCTAGATCCTCGCTACCGGGACAGCGTACAAAGGCTCATACCAACGTTGAACCGGGAGCGTAAAATGCGGGAGTACGAAGAGTCACTGGTGCAGTCCATAATGTTTTCCATTCCACCCGACAGCATTGTTGCAAGTGCTTTACAAAGCAGCTCTGTGCGTCGAGGCAGTGGAGGAAACTCTGCACAAAGAGGGAGCAGAGGCAGTGCCGCAGCACAAGGCAAGACCACTATGGCCCAAATGTGGCAAAGTTTTGTGTGTCCACCACAATTGTCTACACCATCAGCGACGCCTCGAGTCAGCAGGAGGCAACGCTTCCGTCAGATGGTGTCAGACTACATGTCTTGCCCTGTCGCTGTACTCCCAGATGGCTCTTCCCCCTTCAAGTTTTGGGTCTCTAAGCTGGATACATGGCCAGAGCTTAGCCAGTATGCATTGGAGGTGCTGGCTTGCCCTGCTGCCAGTGTATTATCGGAACGTGTCTTTAGTGCCGCAGGTGGTGTACTAACAGACCGTCGCACGCGACTATCTTCCGATAATGTTGACCGGCTGACTTTTCTGAAAATGAACAAGGCCTGGATCTCCAAAGACTTTGCCATTCCTCTTACAGACTAAATTAGTGGTTGGCAACTGTATCCAGGTCTGCTGGTGTGTTCATTTTTCTACCACCTGAACTATAATCCCTGTGCTTCAACACAGCCAGTTGTCGCTCAGATGTGTCGTCTGCACAGAGAAACACACTAGCTCCTGTGTTACTGGGGTTCAGTAATGCCAGCTGATCCCCTGCTGTGTGGACGGCAGAGTCACCAGCTCCATCAACATTCAAACCACTACTGATTTTTAACCGTGCCCAACTTAGGTCTCTGGCTCCACTGTCTCTACTATTTCCCCTGACCTCCAACCCCGCCATCTACATCTCTGAAGTGGCGTCAGCACAATCTACACTTGTTCCTGTGTTCCTGTGGCTCAGTCCCATCAGTTTATCCCCTGATGTGTGTCCGGCAAGGTCTCCTGCTCTGTCCACATTCCCATAACCAGTAGTGGGAATGAGGACAGAGCTGGCGAACTTGCCGGACAAACATCAGGGGATCAACTGATGGGACTGAGCACCAGTAACACAGGAACAAGTGTAGATTGTGCTGACGCCACTTCAGAGATGTAGCTGGCGGGGTTGGAGGCCAGGGTAAATAGTAGAGACAGTGGAGCCAGAGGCCTAAGTGGAGCATGGTTAGAATCAGTAGTAGTCCACAACCTCCATAAAAACCGCTGCCCATTGGCCTCTGCATGCGGCATGCGTAATCCTGGGCACCAACAGCGTCAGTTGGTGTTCAGAAGTGTCGTCTCCACAGAGCCAAACACGTTCGTTCAAGTGTTAGTGGGGTTCAGCACTGCCAGCTGTTCCCCTGCTGTGGAGATGGCAAGTCTCCTGCTGCCTTCACCTGCCAAAATCCAGTAGGCCCCAGCCTGCTCCTCGCCTAATCCTGGGCTCCAACAGCGTCAGTTGGTGTTCAGAAGTGTCGTCTCCACAGAACCAAACACGTTCGTTCAAGTGTTAGTGGGGTTCAGCACTGCCAGCTGTTCCCCTGCTGTGGAGATGGCAAGTCTCCTGCTGCCTTCACCTGCCAAAATCCAGTAGGCCCCAGCCTGCTCCTCGCCTAATCCTGGGCTCCAACAGCGTCAGTTGGTGTTCAGAAGTGTCGTCTCCACAGAGCCAAACACGTTCGTTCAAGTGTTAGTGGGGTTCAGCACTGCCAGCTGTTCCCCTGCTGTGGAGATGGCAAGTCTCCTGCTGCATTCACCTGCCAAAATCCAGTAGGCCCCAGCCTGCTCCTCGCCTAATCCTGGGCTCCAACAGCGTCAGTTGGTGTTCAGAAGTGTCGTCTCCACAGAACCAAACACATTCGTTCAAGTGTTAGTGGGGTTCAGCACTGCCAGCTGTTCCCCTGCTGTGGAGATGGCAAGTCTCCTGCTGCCTTCACCTGCCAAAATCCAGTAGGCCCCAGCCTGCTCCTCGCCTAATCCTGGGCTCCAACAGCGTCAGTTGGTGTTCAGAAGTGTCGTCTCCACAGAACCAAACACATTCGTTCAAGTGTTAGTGGGGTTCAGCACTGCCAGCTGTTCCCCTGCTGTGGAGATGGCAAGTCTCCTGCTGCATTCACCTGCCAAAATCCAGTAGGCCCCAGCCTGCTCCTCGCCTAATCCTGGGCTCCAACAGCGTCAGTTGGTGTTCAGAAGTGTCGTCTCCACAGAACCAAACACGTTCGTTCAAGTGTTAGTGGGGTTCAGCACTGCCAGCTGTTCCCCTGCTGTGGAGATGGCAAGTCTCCTGCTGCCTTCACCTGCCAAAATCCAGTAGGCCCCAGCCTGCTCCTCGCCTAATCCTGGGCTCCAACAGCGTCAGTTGGTGTTCAGAAGTGTCGTCTCCACAGAGCCAAACACGTTCGTTCAAGTGTTAGTGGGGTTCAGCACTGCCAGCTGTTCCCCTGCTGTGGAGATGGCAAGTCTCCTGCTGCATTCACCTGCCAAAATCCAGTAGGCCCCAGCCTGCTCCTCGCCTAATCCTGGGCTCCAACAGCGTCAGTTGGTGTTCAGAAGTGTCGTCTCCACAGAACCAAACACATTCGTTCAAGTGTTAGTGGGGTTCAGCACTGCCAGCTGTTCCCCTGCTGTGGAGATGGCAAGTCTCCTGCTGCCTTCACCTGCCAAAATCCAGTAGGCCCCAGCCTGCTCCTCGCCTAATCCTGGGCTCCAACAGCGTCAGTTGGTGTTCAGAAGTGTCGTCTCCACAGAACCAAACACATTCGTTCAAGTGTTAGTGGGGTTCAGCACTGCCAGCTGTTCCCCTGCTGTGGAGATGGCAAGTCTCCTGCTGCATTCACCTGCCAAAATCCAGTAGGCCCCAGCCTGCTCCTCGCCTAATCCTGGGCTCCAACAGCGTCAGTTGGTGTTCAGAAGTGTCGTCTCCACAGAACCAAACACGTTCGTTCAAGTGTTAGTGGGGTTCAGCACTGCCAGCTGTTCCCCTGCTGTGGAGATGGCAAGTCTCCTGCTGCCTTCACCTGCCAAAATCCAGTAGGCCCCAGCCTGCTCCTCGCCTAATCCTGGGCTCCAACAGCGTCAGTTGGTGTTCAGAAGTGTCGTCTCCACAGAGCCAAACACGTTCGTTCAAGTGTTAGTGGGGTTCAGCACTGCCAGCTGTTCCCCTGCTGTGGAGATGGCAAGTCTCCTGCTGCATTCACCTGCCAAAATCCAGTAGGCCCCAGCCTGCTCCTCGCCTAATCCTGGGCTCCAACAGCGTCAGTTGGTGTTCAGAAGTGTCGTCTCCACAGAACCAAACACATTCGTTCAAGTGTTAGTGGGGTTCAGCACTGCCAGCTGTTCCCCTGCTGTGGAGATGGCAGTCTCTCCTGCTGTCTCCGCATTACAAAGACAGTAGGCCTCTGCCTACACCCTCCTATTTCCTGGGCTTCAACACAGCCAGTTGTAGTTCGGAAGTGCCGTCCACACGGAAAGAGACACTTGCTCCCGTGTCTCAGTGGGGTTCAGTAACGTCAGCTGATCCCCTGCTGTGTGGATGGCAGTCTCTCCTGCTGTAAACTCATTCAAAATACAGTAGGCCTCTGCCTACACCCTCCTATTTCCTGGGCTTCAACACAGCCAGTTGTAGTTCGGAAGTGCCGTCCACACGGAAAGAGATACTTGCTCCCGTGTCTCAGTGGGGTTCAGTAACGTCAGCTGATCCCCTGCTGTGTGGATGGCAGTCTCTCCTGCTGTAAACTCATTCAAAATACAGTAGGCCTCTGCCTACACCCTCCTATTTCCTGGGCTTCAACACAGCCAGTTGTAGTTCGGAAGTGCCGTCCACACGGAAAGAGATACTTGCTCCCGTGTCTCAGTGGGGTTCAGTAACGTCAGCTGATCCCCTGCTGTGTGGATGGCAGTCTCTCCTGCTGTCACCTCATTCAAAATTCAGTAGGCCTCTGCCTACACCCTCCTATTTCCTGGGCTTCAACACAGCCAGTTGTAGTTCGGAAGTGCCGTCCACACGGAAAGAGATACTTGCTCCCGTGTCTCAGTGGGGTTCAGTAACGTCAGCTGATCCCCTGCTGTGTGGATGGCAGTCTCTCCTGCTGTAAACTCATTCAAAATACAGTAGGCCTCTGCCTACACCCTCCTATTTCCTGGGCTTCAACACAGCCAGTTGTAGTTCGGAAGTGCCGTCCACACGGAAAGAGACACTTGCTCCCGTGTCTCAGTGGGGTTCAGTAACGTCAGCTGATCCCCTGCTGTGTGGATGGCAGTCTCTCCTGCTGTCACCTCATTCAAAATTCAGTAGGCCTCTGCCTACACCCTCCTATTTCCTGGGCTTCAACACAGCCAGTTGTAGTTCGGAAGTGCCGTCCACACGGAAAGAGATACTTGCTCCCGTGTCTCAGTGGGGTTCAGTAACGTCAGCTGATCCCCTGCTGTGTGGATGGCAGTCTCTCCTGCTGTCACCTCATTCAAAATACAGTAGGCCTCTGCCTACACCCTCCTATTTCCTGGGCTTCAACACAGCCAGTTGTAGTTCGGAAGTGCCGTCCACACGGAAAGAGACACTTGCTCCCGTGTCTCAGTGGGGTTCAGTAACGTCAGCTGATCCCCTGCTGTGTGGATGGCAGTCTCTCCTGCTGTCACCTCATTCAAAATTCAGTAGGCCTCTGCCTACACCCTCCTATTTCCTGGGCTTCAACACAGCCAGTTGTAGTTCAGAAGTGCCGTCCACACGGAAAGAGATACTTGCTCCCGTGTCTCAGTGGGGTTCAGTAACGTCAGCTGATCCCCTGCTGTGTGGATGGCAGTCTCTCCTGCTGTAAACTCATTCAAAATACAGTAGGCCTCTGCCTACACCCTCCTATTTCCTGGGCTTCAACACAGCCAGTTGTAGTTCGGAAGTGCCGTCCACACGGAAAGAGATACTTGCTCCCGTGTCTCAGTGGGGTTCAGTAACGTCAGCTGATCCCCTGCTGTGTGGATGGCAGTCTCTCCTGCTGTCACCTCATTCAAAATTCAGTAGGCCTCTGCCTACACCCTCCTATTTCCTGGGCTTCAACACAGCCAGTTGTAGTTCGGAAGTGCCGTCCACACGGAAAGAGATACTTGCTCCCGTGTCTCAGTGGGGTTCAGTAACGTCAGCTGATCCCCTGCTGTGTGGATGGCAGTCTCTCCTGCTGTAAACTCATTCAAAATACAGTAGGCCTCTGCCTACACCCTCCTATTTCCTGGGCTTCAACACAGCCAGTTGTAGTTCGGAAGTGCCGTCCACACGGAAAGAGACACTTGCTCCCGTGTCTCAGTGGGGTTCAGTAACGTCAGCTGATCCCCTGCTGTGTGGATGGCAGTCTCTCCTGCTGTCACCTCATTCAAAATTCAGTAGGCCTCTGCCTACACCCTCCTATTTCCTGGGCTTCAACACAGCCAGTTGTAGTTCGGAAGTGCCGTCCACACGGAAAGAGATACTTGCTCCCGTGTCTCAGTGGGGTTCAGTAACGTCAGCTGATCCCCTGCTGTGTGGATGGCAGTCTCTCCTGCTGTCACCTCATTCAAAATTCAGTAGGCCTCTGCCTACACCCTCCTATTTCCTGGGCTTCAACACAGCCAGTTGTAGTTCGGAAGTGCCGTCCACACGGAAAGAGATACTTGCTCCCGTGTCTCAGTGGGGTTCAGTAACGTCAGCTGATCCCCTGCTGTGTGGATGGCAGTCTCTCCTGCTGTCACCTCATTCAAAATTCAGTAGGCCTCTGCCTACACCCTCCTATTTCCTGGGCTTCAACACAGCCAGTTGTAGTTCGGAAGTGCCGTCCACACGGAAAGAGATACTTGCTCCCGTGTCTCAGTGGGGTTCAGTAACGTCAGCTGATCCCCTGCTGTGTGGATGGCAGTCTCTCCTGCTGTAAACTCATTCAAAATACAGTAGGCCTCTGCCTACACCCTCCTATTTCCTGGGCTTCAACACAGCCAGTTGTAGTTCGGAAGTGCCGTCCACACGGAAAGAGACACTTGCTCCCGTGTCTCAGTGGGGTTCAGTAACGTCAGCTGATCCCCTGCTGTGTGGATGGCAGTCTCTCCTGCTGTCACCTCATTCAAAATTCAGTAGGCCTCTGCCTACACCCTCCTATTTCCTGGGCTTCAACACAGCCAGTTGTAGTTCGGAAGTGCCGTCCACACGGAAAGAGATACTTGCTCCCGTGTCTCAGTGGGGTTCAGTAACGTCAGCTGATCCCCTGCTGTGTGGATGGCAGTCTCTCCTGCTGTCACCTCATTCAAAATTCAGTAGGCCTCTGCCTACACCCTCCTATTTCCTGGGCTTCAACACAGCCAGTTGTAGTTCGGAAGTGCCGTCCACACGGAAAGAGATACTTGCTCCCGTGTCTCAGTGGGGTTCAGTAACGTCAGCTGATCCCCTGCTGTGTGGATGGCAGTCTCTCCTGCTGTCACCTCATTCAAAATTCAGTAGGCCTCTGCCTACACCCTCCTATTTCCTGGGCTTCAACACAGCCAGTTGTAGTTCGGAAGTGCCGTCCACACGGAAAGAGATACTTGCTCCCGTGTCTCAGTGGGGTTCAGTAACGTCAGCTGATCCCCTGCTGTGTGGATGGCAGTCTCTCCTGCTGTAAACTCATTCAAAATACAGTAGGCCTCTGCCTACACCCTCCTATTTCCTGGGCTTCAACACAGCCAGTTGTAGTTCGGAAGTGCCGTCCACACGGAAAGAGACACTTGCTCCCGTGTCTCAGTGGGGTTCAGTAACGTCAGCTGATCCCCTGCTGTGTGGATGGCAGTCTCTCCTGCTGTCACCTCATTCAAAATTCAGTAGGCCTCTGCCTACACCCTCCTATTTCCTGGGCTTCAACACAGCCAGTTGTAGTTCGGAAGTGCCGTCCACACGGAAAGAGATACTTGCTCCCGTGTCTCAGTGGGGTTCAGTAACGTCAGCTGATCCCCTGCTGTGTGGATGGCAGTCTCTCCTGCTGTAAACTCATTCAAAATACAGTAGGCCTCTGCCTACACCCTCCTATTTCCTGGGCTTCAACACAGCCAGTTGTAGTTCGGAAGTGCCGTCCACACGGAAAGAGATACTTGCTCCCGTGTCTCAGTGGGGTTCAGTAATGTCAGCTGATCCCCTGCTGTGTGGATGGCAAAGTCTCCTGCTGCCTACACAGTCGTACCACTACTGATTTTTAACCGTGCTCCAATTAGGCCTGTGGCTCCACTGTCTCTCGTATTTCCCCTGTCCTCCAACCCTGCCAGTTACAGCTCCGAAGTGGCGTCTGCACAATCCACACTTGTTCCTGTGTTACAGGTGTTCAGTCCGATCAGTTAATCCCCTGATGTGTGTCCGGCAATGTCGCCTGCTCTGTCCACATTCCCATTATCGGAATGTGGACAGAGCAGGCGACATTGCCGGACACACATCAGGGGATTAACTGACCGGACTGAACACCTGTAACACAGGAACAAGTGTGGATTGTGCAGACGCCACTTCGGAGCTGTAACTGGCGGGGTTGGAGGACAGGGGAAATACGAAAATCAGTGAATCCACAGGCCTAAGTGGAGCTTGGTTCAAATTAGTAGTCTACAACCGATCTTAAAATTTCTTCAATGCAGCCTAAGCCTGCTCCGTGCTTGTCCCTGGGCTTCAACACAGCCAGTTGTTGCTCGGAAGTGCCGTCTTCACAGAGTAAAACACTAGCTCCTGTGTTTGTGGGGTTCAGTAACGTCAGCTGTTCCCCTGCTGTTTTGATGGCAATCTGTCCTGCTGCCTCCCAATTGACAGCACATCAGGCCTCAGCCTGCTAAGTGCTTGTCCTGGGCTCCAACATCGCCAGTTGCTGCTCATAACTGACTTTGGCACGGGTACTCCCTCCTGCCCAGCTTGGTTCCAGCCCTGCCTGCTGTTTCCGGGAAGTGTCAATGTCAGTTTGCCACCCCAAGTTGCCATGTCGTGTTGCGGTTGGGTTAGCCGAGGCTAGGGTGCCAGCAGTTTAGGTGCTTCCTATGTGGACTGCGGGTTCTGGTAAGAAAGGTTTGTTCCATAGTGCCAGTAGGACAAGCACCCCCTGTAGGACTGTGTGATTCGGTAACTGCGGCCAGCTTGCGGCATGCCAACTTTGCTTTTCAGGGGTAACTTCTGATACCCCTCCGGGTTCCAGCACCGTCAGCTGGTTCTCATCAGAGCCTTTGGCCTAGGTGCCTCCATCTCGGTATCCGAGTTCCAGCAACGTCTGCTGGTCCTTGGTAGTGCTTTGTAGCACAGGTACCTCCTGCTTAGTAACCGGGTTCCAGCACCGTCAGCTGGTCCTCGGTTGTGCCATTGGCTCTTATTCCTTCTGCTGCCCCTCCGGGTGCCAGCACTGTCAGCTGGTCCTCGCTATTTCCATTTGCTCTTGCAGCTTATGCTACCCCTCCGGGTTCCAGCACCGTCAGCTGGTTCTCGTCAGAGCCTTTGGCCTAGGTGCCTCCATCTCGGTATCCGAGTTCCGGCAACGTCTGCTGGTCCTTGGTAGTGCTTTGTAGCACAGGTACCTCCTGCTTAGTAACCGGGTTCCAGCACCGTCAGCTGGTCCTTGGTTGTGCCATTGGCTCTTATTCCTTCTGCTGCCCCTCCGGGTGCCAGCACTGTCAGCTGGTCCTCGCTATTTCCATTTGCTCTTGCAGCTTATGCTACCCCTCCGGGTTCCAGCACCGTCAGCTGGTTCTCGTCAGAGCCTTTGGCCTAGGTGCCTCCATCTCGGTATCCGAGTTCCGGCAACGTCTGCTGGTCCTTGGTAGTGCTTTGTAGCACAGGTACCTCCTGCTTAGTAACCGGGTTCCAGCACCGTCAGCTGGTCCTCGGTAGTGCCATTGGCTCTTGTTCCTTCTGCTGCCCCTCCGGGTGCCAGTACCGTCAGCTGGTTCAAGAGGACAAAGAACAGGAAGACAACCACCAAGATGCAGAACAACAAGAGAGAGAAGACAAAGAAGCATAAAAAAAACAAAGCAGAAGAACATTAAGCATAAGACTAATACTCTGAGCAAATGATATTATCTTATTTATAAGCAGAAGAAGACTAAGCAGTGTATGGGGGTGAGTCCGTTCCTCCTCGTGGTGCCCCTGGAAAAGGCCTGCTTCTGCAGGCCAAACTGAACGCGGACAAATCCTGTTGTAAATCTTTTGTGACAGGCAGAACGGAAGGTGTAAACTTCTAACTTTTCTAGATAACAACTACAGGAATGCCTGACACAAACAAGAATATGATGAAGAAGAATAGGAAGAAGATGAAGAAGCTGAATATGTAGAATAATAATTGTTGAATAAGAAGAATATGAAGAATGTAAGAAAAGGAAGAAGAAGAAGAAGAAGAAGAAGAAGAAGAAGAAGAAAAAGAAGAAGAAGAAGAAGAATGTAAAAAAAGGAAGTAGAAGAAGAAGAAGAAGAATGTAAAAAAAGGAATAAGAAGAAGAATGTAAAAAAAGGAAGTAGAAGAAGAAGAAGAAGAATGTAAAAAAAGGAAGTAGAAGAAGAAGAAGAAGAATGTAAAAAAAGGAAGTAGAAGAAGAAGACATACATGTCTGGCAAAATATAAATGAGGCTAACATAGTCAATATCTTTGAAACTCCTAACATCTTTAAAAAAAAAAGTTTAATTCCTGCTATTCCATTTGATTGGGCTAAACCTCTATGGCTTTAATGTCTCCTCCACCTCCCACAATACATTCTACATTATTCTTAGTTGTTTTTCTTCATGTAGAATTAACCTACAAGGAAAGAAAGGGTTTTTTTTAATTCCGATATTTTGGCCCCATTGACTTGCATTGGTTCCCGGTATCGGAATCGGCGATACCGATACTTTTTTTTAAGATCGGCCGATCCATTCCGATCCGATATTTTCAAGTATCGGCTGGTATCGCTCAACTCTAATTGTATGTAGTATGTATGTAGTATGTATGTTGTATGTAGGTTGTATGTATGTAGCATGTTGTATGTATGTTGTATGTATGTAGTAAGTATGTAGTATGTATGTAGTAAGTATGTAGTGTGTATGTATGTATGTTGTATTAATGTAGTATATATGTAGTATGTATGTAGTATGTATGTATGTTTTATGAATGTAGTATATATGTAGTATGTATGTAGTATGTAGTATGTATGTTGCATGAATGTAGTATATATGTAGTATGTATGTATTATGTAGTATGTATGCTGTATGAATGTTGTATATATGTAGTATGTATGTAGTATGTAGTATGCATGTATGTTGCATGAATGTAGTATATATGTAGTATGTATGTATTATGTAGTATGTATGTATGTTGTATGAATGTAGTATATATGTAGTATGTATTATGTAGTATGTATGTATGCTGTATGAATGTAGTATGTAGTATGTATGTATGTTGTATGAATGTAGTATATATGTAGTATGTATGTAGTATGTAGCATGTATGTATGCTGTATGAATGTAGTATATACGTAGTATGTATGTATGTTGTATGAATGTAGTATATATGAAGTATGTATGTAGTATGTATGTATGTAGTATGTATTTTTTTTTTTTTTAACATTCATCACATTAGCCGGATGATGGGACTACTACTGTTCCATCATTGGTTAATGTGTCAATCACTGTCATTGTAGCAGGCATAGCCCATGGGACTTGTAGTCCCATCGGACGATGCCTGCACACACACAACCCCCGACAGGCCCGCACAGACCCCCGGCAGGCCCGCACAGACCCCCGGCAGGCCCACACAGACCCCCGGCAGCCCGCACAGACCCTCGGTAGGCCCGTACAGACCCCTGGCAGGCCCACTCAGACCCCCGGCAGGCCAGCACAGACCCCTGGAAGGCCCGCACAGACCCCCGGTAGCCTGCACAGACCCTTGGCAGGCCCGCACAGACGCCCGGCAGGCCCGCAGAGACCCCCGGCAGGCCCGCACAGACCCCCGGCAGCCCACACAGACCCCCGGCAGGCCCGTACAGACCCCCGGCAGCCCGCACAGACCCCCGGCAGGCCGTACAGACCCCGGCAGGCCCGCACAGACCCCCGGCAGGCCCGCACAGACCCCCGGCAGGCCTTTACAGACCCCCGGCAGCCCGCACAGACCCCCGGCAGGCCCGTACAGACCCCGGCAGGCCCGCACAGACCCCCGGCAGGCCTGCACAGACCGCGCATCATGATGACATCATTTCAGCAGCCAATCACAGCCATGCCATTAGTTAACATGGCTAACACAACTGGCTGATAGCATTATGGGAGCTTCCGATTCCGGTATTCGATATTGTAAAAATATCGGTAATCGGTACCAATATTTGCGGTATCGGAATGCTCAACACTAATAATCAGTATTTGCACTATGTAAGAATTTTTTATATTACAATGCTTTCTAGGATCCTATATACAATATAAAGTTTAGGTGACAGTTTGTTTATAGCTGATTTTATTAAGCAGCAGAAATTTTATGCTTTGGGATCTTTGTATTCGGATGTCAAACATGCTCATGAGACAGGTTGTTTATTTATTGAAGATGGTACTAAGCAGTGGACAAAAATAATCTTAGGGAACTCAATGTACTGAATTTAAAAAGTGTAACATTATCGTTTATGTAATTATGTCATTCCTTTGTATGTCTACCTGTCTAACCACCATCTGGGGGGCTCCCTGTCTTCACAGAGGGCTTTCATTCCTAATCCTAACCCTTCCCTTTCTTTCCTCTTAAATTTTTTAATTTAATACAAATTTTTGGAAATAAAAGCGGTTTACTGAATCCCTGAAAAGGTAGCCTTCTAGGCCTTCCTGAGCCAGACCATGGCGCAGTCTCCAGATGTCCTGCCTTAGCTGCTATTGTGCTATTGGCCGTACCAGCAGATGCTCCACCACCACCATCATTGCCAGCTGGTCCCCCATGCCCACGTCCGTGGCCTCTTCCACCATAGTTCCTAATTTTTGTTTAAAAAACCCAAAATACCACCACATATATGGTACTGTATGAGAAGCGTACAGCTGTATACAGTCTAGGGATAATTGGAAATCTACGTATATATTTCATGTGTCAGACACAGATGCTTACAGCCTCATTATGGATTAGACAGTAATATAGATAGTTGAGAAAGGGTAAAGTAACACCAGATACCAGGTATATATGGTATAGTTTAAACATTCTAAATGTACGTATATATTTCAGGAGGCAGACACAGATGCTCTCAGGCTCATTAAGGATTACACCACAATGTAAAAAGCAGTAAAAGGGTAATGGATCTGGATCATACAGCTGTATACAGTGTAGGGGTCATTGAAAATCTCCGTATATATTTCCATAGTCATAAACAGACTCTCACTGACTCTGTATGCATTAGACCGGAATATGAACAGCAGTAAATGGGTAATGTATCACAAGCTTACAGCTGTATACAGTGTTGGGCTAATTTTTAAATCTACATATATATTTCAAATCTACATATATATTTCAGGAGTAACACACAGACTCTCACACGCTCAGTATGGATAACCCCATAATATAAAAAGAAGATCCTCAAGAAATAATCACACATGTGGGCCAGTGTTCACGTTGTCAATGAGGCACTTAGAGTGGTGGGTGGAGGAGGACTTTCTGGCACAAAGGGTACTGTATCAACAGATAGCAGGTATATATAGCATAGTGAAAATAGAAAAAATTTCCGTATGTATTTCACGAGGCAGACACAGACGCTCTCAGGCTCAGTATGGATTAGGCAATAATATAAAAAGTTGAAAAAGGGGCACAGTATAAACATATACCAGGTATATATAGTAGAGTTTAAACATTCTAAATCTCTGTATACATTTCAGAAGGCAGACACAGACGCTCTCAGGCCCAGTATGGATTAGACAAGAATATAGAAAGTTGAGAAAGGGCACAGTAACAACAGATACCAGGTATATATATTTATGGCATAGTTTTAACATTCTAAATCTACGTATGTATTTCAGGAGGCAGACACAGACGCTCTCAGGCTCATTATGGATTACAACACAATGTTAAAAGCAATAAAAGGGTAATGGATCAGAGGCGTAAAGCTGTATTCAATTTAGGGGTCATTGTAAATCTCCATATATATTTCCATAGTCAGAAACAGACTCTCACTGGCTCTGTATGCATTAGACCAGAATATAAACAGCAGTAAATGGGTAAGGTATCACAAGCTTACAGCTGTATAAAGTGTTGTGTTAATCGTAAATCTCCAAATATATTTACGGAGTAATAGACAGACAATCACAGGCTGAGTATGGATTACAACAGAATGTAAATAGCAAAAAGGGGTACTGTATCAAAAGCGTACAGCTCGATACAGTGTTGGGCTAAATGTAAATCTCTGTATATTTTTCCGGAGTCACCCTCAGACGCTTACTCAGTCTGGATTTTACCATAACACAAAATGTTTAAAAAAGTTACTGAATAACAAGATAGCAAGTATATGTATTGTAGGGTACAATTTAAATCTCAGGATATATTTCTGCAGTCACTCTCAGACAGTCACCCAGTAAGGATTTGACCATAATACAAAAATTCTATCACAAGATAGGAGGTGTATAGAGTATAGGGTAAAATGTTTTTCTCTGTATATATTTAATGAGTAAACCACACACACTCACTCAGTATGTATTATATCGTAAGCAAAAATTTAGAACAAAGGTACTGTATCATCAAATACCAGGTGTATATAGTGTAATAGAAAATGTTAATCTCCCTATATATTTCCGTAGTCTCATACAGATATACAAAGAATGGTTGCACTCTATCATGCTAAGGCATGTCAATGTGGAATATATGTAATTAGAATTGCAATACAGCTTTAGAATTAGAGAAAAAATATATGAGACTCTTAGCATAAAATTTGGCCAAATACTATCTGCCCACCAGCCAATGTCAAGGCGGCCTCAAATCTGATGGTTACCTACACTGTGTGAATACCTCTCTAAGGCTGATGTCTGAATTCCTGGATGAATGTGGACACCTCTGTGGACACCTCTGTCCACATTCACCCAGTAATTCAGACATCAGCCTTAGGCTGTGTGCACACGCTGCGGATTAGGTGCGGATTCATCCGCGCGGATTTTGTACAATCCGCAGGTGAAACCGCAGGTCAAAAGACCTGCGGTTTTACCTGCGGATTGCTCTGCGGTTTTGCCCTGCGGTTTTTCATCTCCTCAATGGAGGAGATGGCAAACCGCAGGAGAATCCGCAGAAAGAATTGACATGTCAATTCTTTCTGCAGATTGAAAACCGCAGATAATCCGCGCGGAAAATTCCGCACCGTCTGCACTGCGGTTTTTGATTCCCATAGGGAATCATTGTACTGTACACCGCAGCAGAAACTGCTGCGAGTCCGCAGCTGCCAAAACCGCTGCGGAACCGCAGCAAATTCCGCAGCGTGTGCACACAGCCTTAGAGAGGTAATCACACAGTGTAGGTAAACCCATCAGATTTGAGGCTGCCTTGACGTTGGCTGGTGGGCAGATAATATTTGGCCAAATTTTATGCTAAGAGTCTCATATATTTTTTCTATAATTCTAAAGCTGTATTGCAATTCTAGTTACATATATTCCACATTGACATGCCTTAGCATGATAGAGTGCAACCATTCTTTGTATATTGTATATGGGGGTAGCTCCTCTTGGTATGCACCTATTCACATTAGTTTGGATGTGCCAGTCAGTTTTTTTTTTGTCTCATACAGATAGTCTGCATGTATTTCTCCGTGATACCATCCAGTACATGGTAGTGTGTGAGGAGCATACAGCCCTATATGGTGTGTGAAATAATGAACGTTCGTTCACTGCAGGAAAACAGACTAAAAGTAGGAGTGCTGTGTAAAAGCAGTCTGCACAGCAGTGTCCACACAGCAATACTGCAATAAGGCAGGCTAATAATCAGCGCTGCTGCACACAAGAAAATGGTCCCTGTCACTGGCAGGCAGCCTAATAACTAGCGCTGCTGCACACAAGAAAATCCTCCTCTGTCACTGCACACTAACAGAACACAACAATTGCGTTCAGCGCAAGCACATAACAACTTCTGTTTACAGGCCTAAGTGTCTCCCAAATCATAAACAGCATCAGCAACCTCTCCCTACTGTAAAGATGGGCAGAAGAAAAATGGTGGTCGGCGGTGAGGGCTTTTATACACACTCCGCATATACAGGGGTTGGACAAAATAATGCAACCAAACACCTAACGTGTTGTCATCATAATCTTCAAACATGTTATAGACATGCAAACCGTGACATATGTTAATGTTTTGTAGTTGATTATTTGTGTCATGTGATATGTGTATGTAAATTAACTGTTTGTTTTGCATAATTCTAAGAACATGGAGGGAAACCTGATACCAATGGCAGACCTCTATGATAGAGTTCAGCGAAACGGGTCGGTCATATTCAAAAGTCGGCGACTTTCGCTGAAGTCGGGTTTCATGAAACGAAACCCGACCATAGCGTAAGGCGACCAGAGCACCAAAGTCGCGTTTCAAAAGATGCTTCCTTTTTCAGCCAATGATGGAGGACGCACACTGTGGGCAACGCGATGACATGGGCATCGGTCACCACCATCTTTGAGAAGGGCATGCAAGTGAGTGGCTTGCTTTGTGTGGCGTCACAGGGGCTATAAAATGGCGTGCACACCGACCGCCATCTTACTTCTGACGATCTTAGCATTAGGGAGAGGTTGCAGCTGCTGATTCTGCAGGGAGAGCATTAGGCAGGGAAGAAGAACAAAAAATCTGCTTCTGCTGTTAGCGATTTCCACTTTGTGTGCAGTGACAGGGGAAATCTCTATGATTGTGCATCAGCTCTGTTGGTTATTAGGCTGCCTTATAAGGCTCCCTGATAGCTGCCTTGCTGTTTGCACTCTGCTGTGCAAACTGCTTTCTTAAAAGCAAAAATACTTTTCTTCCTCTTTTCTGCACAGTTACCAAGCGTTCATTTTTCCACCCTTTTGTGTGTGCAGCAGTCCTGCTTATTAGGCTGCTTGTGTCCATACTTGAACTGAGAGCATCATTGTCAGCGTCCTCAAATCTCTAGTGAGATCCAAAATCTCACCAATCCTAAAGACACCCTCCACCTTATCATACACCATCCAATTTCAGCCTGTTACATTGAGGTGTAATCTCTACTGGGCCAGAGACCATAGTTCTGCGTCCTCAAATCTATAGTGAGATTCAAATTCTCACCAATCCTATAGACACCCTCCACCTTGTCATTCACCATCCAATTTCAGCCTGTTACATTGAGGTGTAATCTCTACTGGGCCTGAGACAATAGTTCAGCGTCCTCAAATCTCTAGTGAGATCCAAATTCTCACCAATCCTATAGACACCCTCCACCATGTCATACACCATCCAATTTCAGCCTGTTACATTGAGGTGTAATCTCTCCAGGGCCTGAGACAATAGTTCAGTGTCCTCAAATCTCTAGTGAGATCTAAATTCTCACCAATCCTATAGACACCCTCCACCATGTCATACACCATCCAATTTCAGCCTGTTACATTGAGGTGTAATCTCTCCAGGGACTGAGACAATTGTTCAGCGTCCTCAAATCTCTAGTGAGATTCAAATTCTCACCAATAGTAGATACACCTTCTAACCTTACTTTACAGTACCATATAGCTGGTGGTATTTGGGGTACATTTTCACAAAAATGAGGAAGTATGGTGGAAGACGCCATGGAAGTGGGCGGGGGTTGCCAGCTGTTCCCGATGGTGGTGGTGGTGGTGTTGCATCTGTTGGTAGTGGCAAAAGTGCAATAGCACCTAAGGCAGGAGGTATTGAGCCTGCGTCATTGTCTGGCTCCACAAGGCCTCAAAGGCTCTCTTTTCTGGGAGTAGGTAAACAGCTTTTAAAGCCGGAGCTTCAGGAACAAGTTTTGGCTTGCATTGCTGACACAGCCTCCAGCTCTCTCACCTCCTCTTCTGAAATTTCAAAAAATTAAAGTACTGAGTCGTCAGTGGAGGCTCCTGGTCAGGAACAACACCTTTCCTTGTGTCCTTCACCCCTACCAAAAGTGAAGGATGTGGCAGGCCACACTACCGATTACTCCATGGAGCTCTTTTCACATACCATGCCTGGGTTAGCAAGTCAAATCGTGAATTCCCCAGTCCAAGATGAATCTAACATGGAGTGCACTGATGCACAGCCATTGCTAGATTTTTCAGCTGGTACATTCACTCAGAGCACTACATTGTCCTCGCAGTGTACTGAGGCAGAATCAGACCCTGATGAAACTCAGGTGCCCCTTCCCGCATACTATACCACCTTACACGGTGACACAGAGGAAGGTGCATATGAAATTGAAGAGGAGGTGATGGATGACCCAGTTGTTGACCCAGATTGGCATCCATTGGGTGAAGAGGGTGCCGTTGCCAATAGCTCAGAAGAGGAGGAGGAGGATCCGCAGCAGGCAACAACATCGCAACAGCTGCTATCTGGCAGGACCGTAGCAGTCCAAAAACGTGTTACAAAAACCAAAAGAGTTGTAGGACAGCTTGGCCAGACGGTCAAATTAGCACAGCGTGCAAGGTCTCAAAATGTCTTCCATAGAAGGAGGAGTGCAGTGTGGCACTTTTTTGAACAAAATTCTAATGATCAGGCAAAAGTTATCTGTAAGAAGTGCGCAAAGACCTTTAGCCGAGGAAAAAATCTGAGAAATTTGAATACCAGTTGCATGCTAAGACATTTAACCACCATGCACTTGCAAGCGTGGACGGACTACCTAACCTCACGTACCACATGTGCACCTGCTCCGAATGAAGGTAGTCAGCAACTGTACATTGCTTCCCCCACTGTAAGCCCACCGGTTAGCACACCACCAGCTGCAAATGTCGAGGTGTCGTCGCAAGGGCAAAGCAGTCATGGAATCACAATGTTATTGCTACGAAAGACTGAATCTAGGCCATCAGCAACATCACCAACACCATCACCATCACCAACCCTCTCTCAGTCCTCCATGTCCACCGCTAGTTCCACCATATGCAGCTCTCAAGTCCAGCTCACCCTACCAGAGACTCTGAGTAGGACAAGAAAGCACTCATCCTCTCATCCGCATACACTGGCTTTGAACGCCTACATTGCCAAACTAATCTCGTTAGAGATGATGCCCTACCGGTTGGTTGAAAGCAAAGCTTTCCGCAAGCTCATGGCCTACGCAGTACCATGCTATGGCCTACCCAGTCGGCACTTCTTTTCGCGAAAAGCCATCCCAGCCCTGCACGTGCATGTGAAAGACCACATTGTCCATGCACTCAAGCAATCAGTGAGTGGAAAGGTGCACCTCACAACAGATGCATGGTCCAGTAGGCATGGCCAGGGCCGTTACGTGTCCATCACTGCGCACTGGGTTAATTTGGTGGATGCAGGGTCCATAGGGGACAGCGGCGGTGGGACAGTGCTGCCTAGCCCACGGTATAGAAAACAGTTGGCTGTAGGCGTTTCGGCCCTCTTCCTCCTCCTCCAGAAGCGAAAGCTCGTCCACAGAGCGCAGTCGCATGAGCACTCCATCTGCAGCTGCCAGTATTGCACAGGAGGTGTCCCACTATCGAACAGCTAGTGGTAAGCGTCAGCAGGCTGTGTTGAAGATGATGTGTTTGGACGACAACAGACACACCGAGGAGGTACAGGCCGACTACTTGCAGCGACAAACTGAGTCATGGCTGGGCAGTCTACATATTGAGGCAGGCAAGGTAGTTAGCGATAACGGCCGTAATTTTGTGGCAGCCATAGCCCTTTCAAAACTCAGACACATACCTTGCCTGGCTCACACCTTGAACCTGGTGGTGTGGTGCTTCCTCAATAATTATCCGGAGTTAACACCCCTGCTCCATAAGGTGCGAAGACTGTGCTCGTACATCCGCTGGTCGCACGTACACAACAGTCATATGCAGAAGCTGCAGCGTTTGCTCCACCTTCCCAAGCACTGCCTAATTATCGATGTTGCAACAAGGTGGAACTCCACCCTGCACATGGTTCAGAGGCTGTGCGAACAGAGGCAGGCTGTAATTCATTTGTGGGAGGATACACGGGCAGGCAGTTTGCAGGCAGACATGGAGTTGTCTGGTGTGCAGTGGTCGAAGCTGAAAGACCTCTGTAAAGTCCTTCAGTGTTTTGAGGAATGCACACGGCTGGTAAGCGCAGACAACGCCATCATAAGCATGCGTCTGCTCATGCAAACTATGAAGCACATTAAGGAGCAGGTGTCTGCAGCTGAGGAGGAAGAGGAAGAGGAGGAGGGAAGCCTTGAAGACAGTCAGCCATTGTCTGCTCAGGGAACTGTCCTAGACAAGGTGGAGGAAGAAGAGGAAGAGGAGGAGGATGATGGGGATGATTATTTAGGGGAGGAGGATGCTTCTCAGGGGGCAAGAGAAAATGTTGGCGTGGCAAGGTCAGGTACAGGGTTTGTGCGTGACTGGAGGGATGTGGATTTGCCAGAAAGTGCTCCTCCACCCAGCACTCACAGTGCATCATTGACACCTGGTACATTGGCCCACATGTGTGATTATGCCTTGCAGATCCTAAAAAGGGACCCCCGCATTGCCAAAATGATGAATGATGACGACCACTGGTTGGCCAGCATCCTGGATCCACGCTATAAAGGCAAATTCCAAAACTTCATGCCACAGGAGAACCTAGAGCTAATATTGGATAACAAACAAGCGACTCTGGTAAACCGTTTGTTTGAGGCATTCCCAGCACACAGCGTTGGTGATGTTTTTCCAACGAGCCGTAGGGGGCAACATGGAAGAGGTGTTCATCATGCACACAGCTGAAGTGGCATTGGACACTGGGGTTTCATGACCATGTTGTGGACTGATTTTTCAAGTACCGCTCACACGACTGGTAATACTGCATCGATCGAAAGTGACAGGAGACAGCAGTTGTCAACTATGGTAACAAACTACTTCTCCCATATCGATGTTCTCCCTCACTGGTCATTCCCCTTTGACTATTGGGCCAGTGAACTTGACACCAGGCCTGAATTGGCACAATATGCCTTACAGGAGCTCGCTTGCCCTGCTGCTAGTGTGTTATCTGAAAGAGTCTTCAGTGCTGCTGGATCAATCCTGACAGAAAAAAGGACCCGTCTGTCGACCCAAAATGTTGATGATCTAACCTTCATTAAAATGAACCATGCATGGGTTTCAAAGGATTTTGTCCCACCCTCCCCTGCTGACACATAGGTTGCCAGAAAAATGGGCTTGCTTTTGTCCTCCTCTTCCGCGGACTTCTCCAATTACTCCATTTGCAGCTGCTGAATGTCCAACATCAACATATGCCATTTTTTCCACCTCCCTAACTGGGCTGCCTCCCCCCACAGGGCTGGGGTCACCACCTGGCGCACGCACCCATGCGAGTGCCATTGCTCTGGACAGTTGGGTGGGCACACTCTTTGGCAATGGCACTGGCACAAGGTCCCTCATAATAGAATCAAGTGTCTCTGACGGTGGGGGTGCACACCCACCGTCAGACACACCGGCGTACTATGAGGGGCCCTGTGCCAGTACCGCCACCCACGAGTGGGCCCCCCCTGCTTGCTCAGGGCACCAGCACTTGCAATACTTACCTCTCCCTGCTCCACCACTGTGTAGTCTGGCCTGTTAAATACTTCACTGGGACTGCCAATACAAATTTGGTGAAATGATAGATGATGGTTAAGACGTAGCTATGCCCTGTCTTGCTGGGCTCTATCTTCAGATGAACAATGGCTTCCATTTGTTATGGACATCGACTCACAATGACATGCAGTGGTGGTTTATCATCAGCTTTCACGGTTTTACGGCTCACAGACGTGTGACATTCCTGCCCACATTTTTAAATGTGTCCTCTCATGCCAATCCAATAGAATCGCCTACGGCCTGTGGCTTGTGTCTTTTGCGCTCCAAAGTTACCTGACAGATCATGATAGGCAGTGAGGACAATGTCTACATCTGTCCCTGTGATCACAATTTGATGGAGATGAGTAACGGTGATGGGTTCCACGGTACTGCGATATAGCAAACCTTTCTTCACAAGAACTGTTTTCGCTGTCTCCACAGACAAAGTAATTGAGGGTCAGCATTGCCACTGAGAATTCACCCAGGAGTTTTTACCGTGATTAGTAACTCCAAAATTTCTGCAATCATTCGACTTTCCGTCTGTACTTGTATCCATCTCGTTTCCTTTTGCGGAGAGTCTGGACTGTCTTACTGAGACTGAAAGATATATGAAGATTTAAAAATACCCCAGCAGTATATACTGGTGTACGCTTTGAATACATAACCCTTTTTCTACTTTTTAGATTCATGTCTAATCCATGCTGAGGCTGTGTCTTTGTCGGACTCCGGAAATATACACGCAGATTTTTAATGTATAAACTATGCTATGTATACCTGCTATCCAGTGATACTGTACCCTTTCTCAACTTTATACAATCACGTCGAATCCATACTGGGCCTGAGACCATCTGAGTCTGCCTCCTGATATATAGACATAGGTTTTTAAAGTTTAAACTATGCTATATATACCTGTTATCCGGTGATACTGTACCCTTTCTCAACTTTCTACATTCTTATCGAATCCATACTGGGCCTGAGAACGTCTGAGTCTGCCTCCTGATATATAGACATAGGTTTTTAATGTTTAAACTATGCTATATATACCTGTTATCCGGTGATACTGTACCCTTTCTCAACTTTCTACAATCTTATCGAATCCATACTGGGCCTGAGAACGTCTGAGTCTGCCTCCTGATTAGAGATGAGCGATGTTCCAGTCGACCTGTTCGCCAAGTTAAAATTCCAGCTGTTTTGGGCGGTGTTCGAGCCGTTCGTCGAACTCGAAGCTGTTCGAGGTTCCGCTCCAGAATGGTTTGCTCACCAAAAGCGTAACTTCATTTTCACATTAATAATGGTTTTCAATGTTAATACACTGTTTCATGGCATAGTAGCGGTGTGTGTTAGCAAGCGGTGTAGTACACCTGTCAAGAAGCTACACCTTGTGTGTTTCTAATTATTTTTTACCGCATCTTGTCCAGAAAATCCTTTTGGGCCTTGTACCACTGTCTGCTACTCAGCAGAGGAGCACCAGTGAACCTAGCTATGCCGCCTGTTTATGAAAGAAGCAGTTTTTGACTGCATTTAGCACAGTTAATACTTTGGGCCTAGTAACTGTGTCTGCTACTTATCAGAGGAGCCCACCCGTGAACCAAGCTGTGCCGCCTATTTATGTAAGAATGATTTTTTAACTCCATTTAGCCCAGTGAATACTTTGGGACTAGTACCGGTGTCTACTGCTCAGCAGAGGAGCCCACCTGTGAACCTAGCTATGCCGCCTGTTTAGGTAAGTACTGTCTGCTACTCAGCAGAGTTGCCCACCCATGAGCCAAGCTATGCCGCCTGTTTAAGTAAGAACTGCATGCTACTCAGCATATGAGCTCAGCTGTTAAGCAAGCTACATCACTTGTGGTTTGGACACTTAATTTTTTTATTTTTTCTGGAATGCCGGTTAGGGAAATCGTCGTTTGCGGGGAAGAATTGGAATCCTAGATCCCCATCACTAACGGGGTTCAGTAGGTTATCTGCACCTGTAAGCAACACACGCTGGACCTTTCAGTGTAGCGCGCATGCAGCCCCGGACATGTAAGGGCATGACAGACCTGTTATTAATCGATCTCGCGTGCCAGAGCCTCGCGTATCCTTCTAGTAAGCTTGACGCGTACCGCGGGGGCATGCCAGAGTCTCGTTCATTAACGGAATTAAGCTGACAAATCGCTAGCACAGCTAAAAACGTACATCCACCACCACCCACAGAACCGACAAAGCTTGCAATCTGTCAATCTTTTCTGTAGCTGCCATGGTTGAGGTTTCCCGGGTGGAGTCGAATTAAGCTGCAGGCTCCACTCCTGGTGGTGTCCTTCTGGACATTCCTTTAAGGTTCAGCTTGGCAACCATACTGCCCCCGGAAAACAAACACTTTGCCTTCATGGATGCTGTTCGGAGGTTCGTGGGAATAACGCCGCCCGATCGGCAGTTGGCCTAATTTATGGTGGTAAGTCCGACGGTATATGATCGTCTTCGATTTCAGATTTTTACTGTTTTTTGGTATTTTCCATTTTTATTCCAGCCTTTCTTGACTACATAAGGGCATGACATGCCTATATCTGTGTCTCCTCCTCTGTTGTGAGTTCATTTTCTGGTCTACCAGTTGTGAGTTCTCCTTCCAGGCTCCCTCTGGTGGTAACAGGAGGTAGTGAGGCTGATTGAATCAGTGGAGATCTGCCACCTGATAAGGAGGATGACGATTGGACCTCAGGAATCTCAGACTGGATTTAAGACAGCCGACGCCCTATTCTGGTGCTGGTGATTCCTTCTGGCTTATCAGGTCTTGTTTCTCAGCTCTGCTCCAGTCAGCTCAAGCTAAGTTTTTCTGCTAATGTTCACACTTGATTTTGTTGGTCTATTCAGTTTTTTGTGTGGTCAGCCAGCCCCGGCTGGGGCTGTGCTGAATTTCCACTCTTATTTATCTGTATTTGCCAATTTGCTTTTTGTCCCTTATTAGATTGGCCTCTTTTTGCGCTGTCTCAGAATATTTCAGAGTGCTGATATAATGAGAGAAGTCTAATGACTTCAGGATTAATTTTGTTATCAGAAGTGTTGGACATTATTTTTGTAGGGTTTTTGGCAGATTGCAGACAGTGTCTTTCCTTTCCTAACCTTTCTAGTTAGTTTGGGCCCCATCGTTTGCTCAGCCTATTTTCCTGCCTGTGTTTGTGTTTTCATCTTGTTTCACCGTCAATACATGTGTGGGGGCTGTCTTTCCTTTGGAGTCTGCTCTGGGGCAGTTAGTTTTCCCCTTTTCTTGCTTTAGGCTTATTTAGTCCTCCGGCTGTGACGCAGCGTCTAGGTTCATCGTAGGAATGCTCCATGGCTGCTGCTAGTTGTGTGGTTAGGGTCAGGGATCTGCAATTTGCATAGTTACCAACCTCTCTGGTTTTCTGTGACTTAGCTTGTTTTGTTTTTTCCTCCTCGGTGACCCATTCATAACACTCCCTCTCATTTTACTCCTCCACCTCTTTTCTATATGTAGTTGCCGTTTTCCATATGTTATTTTTGTATTCTGAGCATTTTGTCTGCTTTGGGACACCTTTTAAGGTGTTTTGTAATTGTTTTTCTATGTGTTTGTATGTGTTTGTGTTTGCCTGCCATTGTTTTCAATGGTGTTTGACGTTGTTTGTCGAACGTTCGACAAACATTCGACAAACTTACCTCGTGTTCGACGAACCAAAACAAACTGGAACACTAGCGGGGTAGCTCTACACTACTCCTGAATATATAGACGTACATTTTTAATGTTTAAACTATGCTATATATACCTGGTATCTGGTGATAGTGTACCCTTTCTGCCAGGAAGTCCTCCTCCACCCACCACTCTAAGTGTATCATTGACACCTGGAACATTGTCCCACATATGTGATTATTTCTTGCGGATCTTCTTGTTATATTGTGGTGTGATCCATCCTGAGCGTGTGACAGTCTGTGGGCTACTCCTGCAATTTAGATGTACATTTAAAAATTACCCCAATACTAGTGTATACAGCTCTATGCTTGTGATACATTACCCATTTACTGCTTTTTATATTCTGGTCTAATCCAAACTGACCAAGTGAGAGTTATTTTCTGACTGTGGCAATAAATACTGAGATTGACAACAATGACCCCTACACTGTGTACAGCTGTACTCTTCAGATCCATTACCGTTTTACGGCTTTTTATATTGTGTTGTAATCCATACTGAGCCTGTGAGCGTCTGTGTCTGCCTCCTGAAATATCTACGGAGATTTAGAATGTTTAAACTATACTATATATATCTGCTATCTGATGATACTGTACACTTTTTCTCCTTTTTATATTCTTGTCTAATCCAAACTGAGCCTGTGAGCGTCTCTGTGTGACTGATGGTATATATAGGGAGATAAACAATCATCCTTTGACTGTATAGAGCTGTACGCTTTTGATATAGTATCATATATCTGATGTTATTTTGGGTTCATTTTCAGCAACATTTTAAAGTTTGGTGGAAGAGGCCGCAGACGTGGGAGTGGGAGGGCCAGCTGGTGCTGATGGTGGTGGTGCATCTGCTGGTAGTGGCAAAAGCACAATAGCAGCTAAGGCAGGAAGTGTTGAGCCTGCGTCATGGTCTGGCTCCGGAACGCCTGGAAGGCTACCTTTTCTGGGAGTAGGTTAACCGCTTTTAAAGCCGTAGCATCAGGAACTGGTTTTGGCTTACATTGCCAAAACAGACACCAGCAAATATGTTCTCCTCTTCTGAAGTTTCAAAAAATGCAAGCACTGAGTCATCAAGTGCTGGCTCCTGGTCAGGAAGAACCCCTTTCCTTGTGTCCTTCACCCCCACCAAAAGTGAATGATGCAGCAGGCCACACTTCACATTAGTCCATGTAGCTCTTTCTATCATACCATGCCTGGGTTATCAAGTCAAATCGTGAATTCCCCAGTCCAAGATGAATCTGACATGGAGTGTGGGTGGACAGCCAGGGCAGTGGGGTTAATCGGTACCGGGCCGGTGCTTCAGAGGTATGTGTCACGTTGGTGGTGATGATGACCCGTTCCATGGCCCTGGGTGTCCATGCAAAGGGGTGAATAACGTTTATAGGTGAATGATACGTGACGCCACCTGTGGTTTTTGATCAGATTGACCCGCGCTGCAGTGTCGCTTCTCTGGGACAGATGTTGTGGTGTAGCTAAGATGTAGAATCCCTGCAAACATAGGGCCGTAGTTGCAGGGCAGATGAAAAAGTTGGTAGATGGTGTTCAGTGCAGGATGTAGCAGAGCCGTGCGCCAGGCGCAGGAGAAAGATGACAGACACGGTCGTGCAGTTCCTTTACCTGTACTTGGTAAGTGCCATCCAGGACCCAGAGTACAGATGGAGAAGGAGTTGGTCAGCCTGGAAGCAAATTTGGAATTCTCTCTCTGCAGATAGGTAGTGTGGCCTGAATTCTGAGTACTGAGTTCACTGAAGTTCCTCCTGTTGACTCTCTTTTGGAACTTTCTCGTACAGCAGGCAGCCATAGCCTTTTCCTTCTGGCTCACACACGTCGCTGCTGGGGCCTCCAAGCCTTAGTTGGGAACAGAGCATTTACAGGTGCTACTTCCTCCGGTTTCTGCTGCAGGAACGTCAGTGTCCCTACAAACTTGGAGACCGGAATCCCGACCATGTGCTCCAGGTAGGAGTGAGCCTTAACTCTGCTCATCCTCCAGCTCCCCTTCTCATGTCCTCACACTTCACCTTCCCTTCATAGACTGCCCTAACTTACCTCCTCCCGACCACAGGGAGCAGCTCCTCAGCAGTCAGGTTCAGAGGTCTCCCTGCTGGCTTGGAGTGGGAACTGCGTTGTGTGTTGGTTTAACTGCTAGAGAGATCCTTCGTTGCTCCCAAGCATGACATCACAGTCCCTAGGAGGAAGGTAATGCCACTGTGGCGACCGTACTCCTGGGGGCGCCACAAGTGCACTGATGCCCAGCCACTGCTCGATGATTCTGCTTGTACATTGACCCAGACCACTACATTCCCCTCGCACTCTACGCAGCCAGAATCTGACCCTGATGAAACTCAGGTTCCCCTTCCCGCATACTATACCACCTTACACGGTGATAAAGAGGAAAGTGCAGATGAAAGTGCAGGTTCCTTGAGCAGGTGGGGGGCATACTCATGGGCGACGGCACTGGCACAGGGCCCCTCATAGCACGCAAAAGTGTCTCTGCCGGTGGGAGGGTGTCTCTGCCGGTGGGAGTGGGAGTGGGAGGGCCCACCCCCACCCACCCGCCGTCAGACACATCGCCGTACTATGAGGGGCCCTGTGCCAGAGCCATTGCCAACGAGTGGGCCCCCCTGCTTGCTCAGGATCACAGCACTTGCAAAGTTGAAATACTTACCTCTCTCTGCTCCATCGCCGTGACATCTTTCGCGTTTCCTGACAGTGACATTCTGGTCAGAGAGCGCGATGACATCACGTCTGTATGCCCTCTGCCTAAACAGTCCAAGTGCAGTGAGCTGGAAGATGGGGACGACGAGGAGTCCAGACTACTACAGGGATTCCCTAGCGAGGAGACTTATTTAATTGTTTTCAATGTTGGGACAGCTATTTTTTGGGAGCACTAAACTCTGGAGAATGATATATGAGGCCCACCATACACTGGAGCATTCCAAAGGTGGACATCAGACACTGGAGCAGCATTTACAGGGCCCATTATGCACTGGAGCATTAGAAATGGGGCCCATTATATATGGAGCATGATTTTGGCCCATAACACAGTGGAGCTTCATCCATGGGGACCAACATATACTGTAGCATTATGTGGAGCTGGATGGACGAATCATCGTTTACTCTATTTACGACCTCCGGCCGGATGTTCTGTGATGATCCGGGGTTCTATTTCGTGGAGATAAGCCAGACCAATGATATCCCTTAATTAAAGAAGTAACAGCAGCGATTATTTAAGCATTTTGGGCAACCAAGTGCATCCTGTGGCTCAAGCACTGTTCCTAGAATCATAGAATCGTAGAGTTGGAAGGGACCTCCTGGGCCATCTGGTCCAACCCCCTGCTCAAAGCAGGATTCGCTAAATCATCCCAGTCAGATGTCTGTCCAGCCTCTGTTTGAAGACTTCCATTGAAGGAGATCTCACCACTTCTCGTGGCAGCCTGTTCCACTCATTGATCACTCTAACTGTCAAAAAGTTTTTTCTAATATCTAATCTGTGTCTCCTCCCATTCAGTTTCATCCCATTGCTTCTAGTCTTTCCTTGTGCAAATGAGAATAAAGTTGATCCTTCTACAATGTGACAGCCCTTTAGATATTTGTAGACAGCTATTAAGTCTCCTCTCAGTCTTCTCTTTTGCAAACTAAACATTCCTAAATCCTGCAACCTTTCCTCATAAGACAGGGTTTGCAGACCGGTCACCATTCTGGTCGCTCTTTTCTGAACTTGCTCCAGTTTGTTGATGTCTTTTTTAAAATGTGGTGCCCAAAACTGGACACAATATTCCAGATGAGGTCTGACCAAAGAGGAGTAGAGGGAAATAATGACTTCACGTGATCTAGACTGTATCCTGGAGGGGAACGCCATCTTTCAGGATGATAATGCACCAATTCATACAGCACGAATCATTAAAGCATGGCACGAGTAACACTGTAATGGAGTTGAGCATCTCATCTGTCCCCCATAATCCCCAGACCTCCACATTATTGATCATTTATGGCAGATTTTCTAGATTCAAGTTAGACGTCGATTTCCGCCACCATTGTCGCTCAATGAACTGGATGGTGTTTTAACTAAAGAATGGGCTACAATTCCTTTGAAAACAATTCACACCTTGTATGAATCCATACCTCGGATAATTGAGGCTGTAATCGCTGCAAAAGGTGGACCTACACCATATTAACCTAAGTTTTGTTGATGTTTCCATGTGTTTCCATTAATTTTTCCAACCACCGGATTTCAGGAGTCAACCACACCCGCTCATTCAGTCAGTATGGATTTAGCTGTACTCAAACAAGTTGAAAAAAGGTACTGTATCAGCAGATACAAGGTGTATCCAGTCGAGGCGTAATTGGAAATATCCGTCTATATTTCCGGAGTCAGAAAAATACACTCCCAGGCTCAGTATGGATTAGACAAGAATATAAAAAGTCCAAAAAGGGTAATATATTACAAGCGTACAGCATACCGTGTTGGTGTCATTTTAAATCTCCTTATAGTTTTGCAGTCTGACACAAACTCTCACAGGCTCAGTACGGATTACACCAGAATATAAAAATTAGAAAAAGAGAAATGTATTCGAAGCGTACAACAGTATACAGTGTTGTGGTACTTTTAAATATTTGTATATATTTCAGTGTCAGTAAGCAAGTCCAGACTCTCCGTTACAGGAAACTAGATGGATACAAGTCCAGAAGGAAAGTCGAGTGATTGCCGAAATTTTGGAAATTGCTAATCACGGGAAAACCTCCCAGGATAATTCGCAGAGGCGATGCTGACCCTCAATTAATTTGTCTGTGGAGACTGCGAAAACTTTTCTTTGTGAATAAAGGGTTGCTGTATCGCAGTAGCGTGGATCCCATCACCGTTACTTGTCTCCATCAAATTGTGATCACAGGGAGAGATGTACACATGGTCCTCACTGCCTATCATGATCTGTCTGTTCACTTTGGAGTGCAAAAGACAGAAGCCACAGGCCATAGGCGATTCTATTGGATTGCCATGAGAAGAGACATTGAAAAATGGTGGCAGGAATGTCACACGTCTGTGACTAGTAAAACTGTGAAAGCTGATCATAAAGCACCCCTGCATCCGACTGTGAGTCGACGTCCATTAAAAATGGTAGCCATTGATCATCTGAAGGTAGAGCCCAGCAGGACTGGCCATAGATACGTTTTAACCATCATCGATCAGTTCAACAGAGTGGTAATGCCCGTCCCGGTGAAGGATTTAACTGGCCAGACTATACAGCGGTGGAACAGGGAGAGGTAAGTCTTGCAAGTGCTTGGGCACTGAGTAAGCGGGGGGGCACACTCATGGGCCGCGGTACTGGCACAGGGCCCTTCATAGTACGCCGGTGTGTCTGACGGCGAGTGGGCCCCCCACCGTCAGAGACACTTTATTGTACTACGAGGGGCCCTGTACCAGTGCCTTCACCCAAGAGTGGGCCCAGCCACCTGTTCAGGGCAACGGCACTTGCCTGGGTGCGCCAGCTGTGTGCTGGGAAAGCCTCAAACAAACGGTTTACCAGAGTTATTTAAAAAATTTTAATATTTGCGCTCAGAGATAGACCTTTATATATACTGAACTCACTCATCAATTAGAAAACTAAGTGGCCAACCTAAATTGCAACCTCCAAATAGCGATGAGGGTCAGGCACCGCCTACTTGACTCTTTAAGAAAGACTTCAAAAATAGAAAATAATAGAAAGTAAAATACTAAAGGAATTTGAAATTCAGATTATGCCCCATGTACAAAGTTCACCATGGGGCTAAAGAGAATAAAAATTGTCCATAAAAAGAGGAAAAAGTACCTTAAGGTTGGCTTCTTTGAACTGATGGTGCTTAGCAATCCAGGTCCTATGCATAGAAGGTTCCAATAGAACGGCAACGGTAATATTAATAGAATCCAAAATACTGACACCATGTAGGGAGAAGGGTTTGATGCTATAAATTGCGGACGCTTGTCCCGGCCGGAGACAGGCGTCCTCTCTGCAGTGCGCCCTCCTTGGCTTGAAGCGGTGGCGGTGCACGCCGAGAAGAGCTAACAAGGTCCGCAGGACCTTGTGTGACGTCACAGTCACGTGATCACTCACGTGACTAGCTATGGAGAGCGGTGAAGCTCAAAAACATCCGACGCGTTTCTGAATCCACGGATTCCTTCCTCAGGGATACTCCATAGCGGATAGATAGCATTTATATACCCTCCCCCTTCAGGGGTTCTAATTCAAACATTGAAAGCAAAAAGTTCAATTTCACTATTAAGCCCATTGGGCATCAGAGTGTCCATCATGAAAATCCATCTACTTTCTTCTTTTGACATCTGATGGATGAAGTTGCCTCTCCTCCAACTTCTATTAACCACTTTGATGCCTGTCACTAATGTACCTTTTATAAGACCCCCATGATTAATTAAAAAATGATTGGAGAGGGGGTGACCGCTAAATTTATTCTTAATATTCCTCAGATGTTCCGCTATCCTTATATGCAATGGACGTATAGTCCGGCCGATATATAATTTGCCACAAGGGCAGGTAATTCCATATATGACCCCCTTAGTTTCACAAGTTATGAAGTCCTTAATTTTGACCTCCCGAGATTTATTTGAAATGGACAATTGTTTTCTGAGACCTAATTTTCTACAAGGTCCACATTTGCTGCATGGAAAAAACCCTTTTGGGGGTGTGTGAACATGTACATGACTCGTCAGCATAGGTTTAGGAATAGAAGGGGCTATTGTGTTACCGAGATTATTTGCTTTCCTAAAAACAAACCTAGGATAAGCAGGTAGCTTTTCACCGATCACTTTATCATTTTTTAATATATTCCAGTGTCGGTTGACAATCTTTCTAAGGATTTTACTGTTAGCGTTGTACTGCGTAATAATAGGAATATCCTCCATAATAGAACACTCGGTGTTTTTCTTTTGTTGTATCAGTAGATCCTCTCTCGGCATTTTCCTAACAGTCTCCTTTATTTCAACCAGGGCCTTAATGTCATACCCCTTACGGACAAATTTATTAGTCAGAAACACCGCCTCCTTGTCAAAATCTTGTATTCTAGAGCAATTCCTGTGAGCCCTAATGAGCTGGCTTTTAGGTACATTCACAAGCCAGCTTGGAAGGTGGCAGCTATCCAGAGAAATGAAATTATTAGAATCTGTTGGTTTATGAAAAACCTGAGTCTCTATGTGATCATTTTCAATAAAAATTTTTAAATCTAAAAAGTTAATCTCTTTATGACTGGTGGTGGCTGTAAATTTTAAAAAATATTGATTTTAATTTAGTTCATTTAAAAATTCTCCCAATAAAATAGGCCCACCAGACCAGATAAAAACAATGTCGTCTATGAATCTCTGCCATAGGACCAGGTTCTTCCGTAGGGAACCTCCCGGATAGATAAATTCTTGTTCCCACTTGCCTACATACAGATTGGCATAACTCGGGGCGAACCTAGTCCCCATGGCAGTCCCCCACTGCTGGGAGTAGTAGTGCGCCCGAAATCGAAAAAAGTAGTGAGTTAAAATAAAATATATACAGTCTAAAATGAATTGAACCTGGTCGTCCGGTAAATCGCCATCCTTATTCATGAAGTATTTTACTGATTCACACCCTTTGTCATGTTGAATGACAGTATATAGAGAGGCAATATCTAGTGTCCCCAAAATGTAATGGTTTTGCCATTCAATGTTTTTCAAAACTCTTAAGATATGTGTACTATCTTTCAGATAGGCCGGAAGTTTAGGGACTAACTTCTGTAAATGGCAGTCAATACATTTTGATAAATTGGCCGTGAGACCCCCTATTGCCGATATAATTGGTCTACCGGGTGGGTTTGATGGATCCTTATGTACTTTTGGTAAATAATAGAAGTAAGGGATCCTGGGGTGCAAATTATTAATAAATTCCAATTCTTGTTTATTTAAAAAACCTCTTTCAAAACCACACTTCAAGAGAATTTGCATCTCAGCGAGATAAACATCAGATGGATCTTTCTCAAGTAGGAGATAGGTTCTCGTATCACCCAGTATACGCTGTGACTCCTTTTCATAGTCTCTATTATTCAAAATAACGATCCCACCCCCCTTGTCGGCTGGTCTAATAGTAATTTCCTGATTCTGTTGGAGCTGTCTGATAGCTTGACGTTCCTTATTTGACAGATTATATCTGAAATTGTTACATCTGCTCTCAGATATGTTTTTAATATCCCTTATCACATTATTCTGGAAAGCCTCAAAGGACTCCGAATACTCCTGAATAGGGTTAAAATTTGACTTCTTTTTCAACAAAGTGTGTTGATAAGGATCTATCAGCTCAACCGCACCTTCCACATTATCACTAGTACATTTTTTCTTCAGATAGTACTTTTTTATAGCCAATTTTCTCATAAATAGTTTGATACCCACAAAGGCCTGAAATTTGTCAAACTTAGTGCTAGGGGCATATTTCAATCCTTTATTCAATAAACTCAATTCGTTCTGATTCAGAGCGTAGTCACTTAAATTAAAAATCTTTTGGTCTAGAACCACTAATTCCCCTGCTTGGTGTGTTTGGTGGCTCTTTTTTTTGGTTGATTTCCCGCCCCTACATCCCCTTTTTCGTGTTTTTTTTGGCCTACCTGAAAAAAAGGAAGATGGCTCTGTTTAGTTTTCATTCTCAATGGCACTTTTCTCTGTTTATTCAGAGGTTTAGAACCCAAGCTTATACCTGGTTGTGAATGAATATGGTCAACTCTTGAGTTAAGGGGAGTAGTCCCTAAGTTGTCTAATACAATGAATCTATTCTGAGTTACAGTTGAAGGAAGTGGGGTAGAAATAGATGGTGATATTTCGTCAATATTAGATTGTGCAGTGTTGACCATCAGGCTATTGCTCTCAACAGTAGTGCCCTTGGTCTGAGAGTACTCGACGTCAGAAGTGAGATGGATTGAAAACCGCTCACTAGATGTTAATGAAGAGTTTTCCACCCCCTGCACTTCATCTATAGTAATCAGTGGACTTTGTGTCCTAGATGAATTTTGGTTCTCACTATGGAGGAGATCATCCTCCATTGTGTTTCTAGGCTGTGATGCTCCAGATCCTGTAGAGGGGTCACCCTTCAGAAGGGCAAAATCTCTCCCAAATTTCCTGCGTTTCTTATCCATAATCTCTTTTTCCTTTGACTGTATCCTCTTACGAATATTCGCTGACAAATGTAAGATCTCAGGATGCAGTTCATAGGGCTTGATTTCCTCAAAAATATCAGAAATCACTTTCCTGATTTTCATTAATTCATTCCTTCGTTTTTCAATGATAAAACCTACTGTTCGTTTAGAAAATTCCTTGAACATAGCATCCCACTCGGCCATAGTTTCACTATCGCCAATATCCCCTGTAAGGGGTTTATACACAACAAGACCCCTAGGTATACAGTCAAAAGATAAATACCTTTCCAGTGTGGCTATTTCCCATAAGTCTCTCATTTCTTTAATCAAATACTGTTCCAATTTCTTTAGAGATTGAAACACCACACTAAGATTTTCGGTACTAGCGACTTTAGAGGTCTGTGGGTGCGGTAAATTAAAGAACTTTTGAATGTTGTATATTCTTTCTTTCCTATCTGTCCAAAGACCACTCATGTTGAAAATAAATCAAGTAGCTAGATGAAAAACGATAAAAAAAAAAAAAAAAAAAAAAAGGGGGGAAGGGGGAGTGCTCCTAGAATAGCACAGCTGCTGAAAGGCAATAGTGGTAATGAAGGAATAAACAATAAATGTCTCAGCCACAGCGCTAGCGCTATAGTCTACTCAGCTGCAAGATATTAGGATAATACCACAAAATTACTCCAAATATATAAATAATTAAAAAATTTTAATATTTGCGCTCAGAGATAGACCTTTATATATACTGAACTCACTCATCAATTAGAAAACTAAGTGGCCAACCTAAATTGCAACCTCCAAATAGCGATGAGGGTCAGGCACCGCCTACTTGACTCTTTAAGAAAGACTTCAAAAATAGAAAATAATAGAAAGTAAAATACTAAAGGAATTTGAAATTCAGATTATGCCCCATGTACAAAGTTCACCATGGGGCTAAAGAGAATAAAAATTGTCCATAAAAAGAGGAAAAAGTACCTTAAGGTTGGCTTCTTTGAACTGATGGTGCTTAGCAATCCAGGTCCTATGCATAGAAGGTTCCAATAGAACGGCAACGGTAATATTAATAGAATCCAAAATACTGACACCATGTAGGGAGAAGGGTTTGATGCTATAAATTGCGGACGCTTGTCCCGGCCGGAGACAGGCGTCCTCTCTGCAGTGCGCCCTCCTTGGCTTGAAGCGGTGGCGGTGCACGCCGAGAAGAGCTAACAAGGTCCGCAGGACCTTGTGTGACGTCACAGTCACGTGATCACTCACGTGACTAGCTATGGAGAGCGGTGAAGCTCAAAAACATCCGACGTGTTTCTGAATCCACGGATTCCTTCCTCAGGGATACTCCATAGCGGATAGATAGCATTTATATACCCTCCCCCTTCAGGGGTTCTAATTCAAACATTGAAAGCAAAAAGTTCAATTTCACTATTAAGCCCATTGGGCATCAGAGTGTCCATCATGAAAATCCATCTACTTTCTTCTTTTGACATCTGATGGATGAAGTTGCCTCTCCTCCAACTTCTATTAACCACTTTGATGCCTGTCACTAATGTACCTTTTATAAGACCCCCATGATTAATTAAAAAATGATTGGAGAGGGGGTGACCGCTAAATTTATTCTTAATATTCCTCAGATGTTCCGCTATCCTTATATGCAATGGACGTATAGTCCGGCCGATATATAATTTGCCACAAGGGCAGGTAATTCCATATATGACCCCCTTAGTTTCACAAGTTATGAAGTCCTTAATTTTGACCTCCCGAGATTTATTTGAAATGGACAATTGTTTTCTGAGACCTAATTTTCTACAAGGTCCACATTTGCTGCATGGAAAAAACCCTTTTGGGGGTGTGTGAACATGTACATGACTCGTCAGCATAGGTTTAGGAATAGAAGGGGCTATTGTGTTACCGAGATTATTTGCTTTCCTAAAAACAAACCTAGGATAAGCAGGTAGCTTTTCACCGATCACTTTATCATTTTTTAATATATTCCAGTGTCGGTTGACAATCTTTCTAAGGATTTTACTGTTAGCGTTGTACTGCGTAATAATAGGAATATCCTCCATAATAGAACACTTGGTGTTTTTCTTTTGTTGTGCACCGCCACCGCTTCAAGCCAAGGAGGGCGCACTGCAGAGAGGACGCCTGTCTCCGGCCGGGACAAGCGTCCGCAATTTATAGCATCAAACCCTTCTCCCTACATGGTGTCAGTATTTTGGATTCTATTAATATTACCGTTGCCGTTCTATTGGAACCTTCTATGCATAGGACCTGGATTGCTAAGCACCATCAGTTCAAAGAAGCCAACCTTAAGGTACTTTTTCCTCTTTTTATGGACAATTTTTATTCTCTTTAGCCCCATGGTGAACTTTGTACATGGGGCATAATCTGAATTTCAAATTCCTTTAGTATTTTACTTTCTATTATTTTCTATTTTTGAAGTCTTTCTTAAAGAGTCAAGTAGGCGGTGCCTGACCCTCATCGCTATTTGGAGGTTGCAATTTAGGTTGGCCACTTAGTTTTCTAATTGATGAGTGAGTTCAGTATATATAAAGGTCTATCTCTGAGCGCAAATATTAAAATTTTTTAATTATTTATATATTTGGAGTAATTTTGTGGTATTATCCTAATATTTTGCAGCTGAGTAGACTATAGCGCTAGCGCTGTGGCTGAGACATTTATTGTTTATTCCTTTATTACCACTATTGCCTTTCAGCAGCTGTGCTATTCTAGGAGCACTCCCCCTTCCCCCCTTTTTTTTTTTTTTTTTTTTTATCGTTTTTCATCTAGCTACTTGATTTATTTTCAACATGAGTGGTCTTTGGACAGATAGGAAAGAAAGAATATACAACATTCAAAAGTTCTTTAATTTACCGCACCCACAGACCTCTAAAGTCGCTAGTACCGAAAATCTTAGTGTGGTGTTTCAATCTCTAAAGAAATTGGAACAGTATTTGATTAAAGAAATGAGAGACTTATGGGAAATAGCCACACTGGAAAGGTATTTATCTTTTGACTGTATACCTAGGGGTCTTGTTGTGTATAAACCCCTTACAGGGGATATTGGCGATAGTGAAACTATGGCCGAGTGGGATGCTATGTTCAAGGAATTTTCTAAACGAACAGTAGGTTTTATCATTGAAAAACGAAGGAATGAATTAATGAAAATCAGGAAAGTGATTTCTGATATTTTTGAGGAAATCAAGCCCTATGAACTGCATCCTGAGATCTTACATTTGTCAGCGAATATTCGTAAGAGGATACAGTCAAAGGAAAAAGAGATTATGGATAAGAAACGCAGGAAATTTGGGAGAGATTTTGCCCTTCTGAAGGGTGACCCCTCTACAGGATCTGGAGCATCACAGCCTAGAAACACAATGGAGGATGATCTCCTCCATAGTGAGAACCAAAATTCATCTAGGACACAAAGTCCACTGATTACTATAGATGAAGTGCAGGGGGTGGAAAACTCTTCATTAACATCTAGTGAGCGGTTTTCAATCCATCTCACTTCTGACGTCGAGTACTCTCAGACCAAGGGCACTACTGTTGAGAGCAATAGCCTGATGGTCAACACTGCACAATCTAATATTGACGAAATATCACCATCTATTTCTACCCCACTTCCTTCAACTGTAACTCAGAATAGATTCATTGTATTAGACAACTTAGGGACTACTCCCCTTAACTCAAGAGTTGACCATATTCATTCACAACCAGGTATAAGCTTGGGTTCTAAACCTCTGAATAAACAGAGAAAAGTGCCATTGAGAATGAAAACTAAACAGAGCCATCTTCCTTTTTTTCAGGTAGGCCAAAAAAAACACGAAAAAGGGGATGTAGGGGCGGGAAATCAACCAAAAAAAAGAGCCACCAAACACACCAAGCAGGGGAATTAGTGGTTCTAGACCAAAATATTTTTAATTTAAGTGACTACGCTCTGAATCAGAACGAATTGAGTTTATTGAATAAAGGATTGAAATATGCCCCTAGCACTAAGTTTGACAAATTTCAGGCCTTTGTGGGTATCAAACTATTTATGAGAAAATTGGCTATAAAAAAGTACTATCTGAAGAAAAAATGTACTAGTGATAATGTGGAAGGTGCGGTTGAGCTGATAGATCCTTATCAACACACTTTGTTGAAAAAGAAGTCAAATTTTAACCCTATTCAGGAGTATTCGGAGTCCTTTGAGGCTTTCCAGAATAATGTGATAAGGGATATTAAAAACATATCTGAGAGCAGATGTAACAATTTCAGATATAATCTGTCAAATAAGGAACGTCAAGCTATCAGACAGCTCCAACAGAATAAGGAAATTACTATTAGACCAGCCGACAAGGGGGGTGGGATCGTTATTTTGAATAATAGAGACTATGAAAAGGAGTCACAGCGTATACTGGGTGATACGAGAACCTATCTCCTACTTGAGAAAGATCCATCTGATGTTTATCTCGCTGAGATGCAAATTCTCTTGAAGTGTGGTTTTGAAAGAGGTTTTTTAAATAAACAAGAATTGGAATTTATTAATAATTTGCACCCCAGGATCCCTTACTTCTATTATTTACCAAAAGTACATAAGGATCCATCAAACCCACCCGGTAGACCAATTATATCGGCAATAGGGGGTCTCACGGCCAATTTATCAAAATTTATTGACTGCCATTTACAGAAGTTAGTCCCTAAACTTCCGGCCTATCTGAAAGATAGTACACATATCTTAAGAATTTTGAAAAACATTGAATGGCAAAACCATTACATTTGGGGGACACTAGATATTGCCTCTCTATATACTGTCATTCAACATGACAAAGGGTGTGAATCAGTAAAATACTTCATGAATAAGGATGGCGATTTACCGGACGACCAGGTTCAATTCATTTTAGACTGTATATATTTTATTTTAACTCACAACTTTTTTCGATTTCGGGCGCACTACTACTCCCAGCAGTGGGGGACTGCCATGGGGACTAGGTTCGCCCCGAGTTATGCCAATCTGTATGTAGGCAAGTGGGAACAAGAATTTATCTATCCGGGAGGTTCCCTACGGAAGAACCTGGTCCTATGGCAGAGATTCATAGACGACATTGTTTTTATCTGGTCTGGTGGGCCTATTTTATTGGGAGAATTTTTAAATGAACTAAATTAAAATCAATATTTTTTAAAATTTACAGCCACCACCAGTCATAAAGAGATTAACTTTTTAGATTTAAAAATTTTTATTGAAAATGATCACATAGAGACTCAGGTTTTTCATAAACCAACAGATTCTAATAATTTCATTTCTCTGGATAGCTGCCACCTTCCAAGCTGGCTTGTGAATGTACCTAAAAGCCAGCTCATTAGGGCTCACAGGAATTGCTCTAGAATACAAGATTTTGACAAGGAGGCGGTGTTTCTGACTAATAAATTTGTCCGTAAGGGGTATGACATTAAGGCCCTGGTTGAAATAAAGGAGACTGTTAGGAAAATGCCGAGAGAGGATCTACTGATACAACAAAAGAAAAACACCTAGTGTTCTATTATGGAGGATATTCCTATTATTAGTACAACGCTAACAGTAAAATCCTTAGAAAGATTGTCAACCGACACTGGAATATATTAAAAAATGATAAAGTGATCGGTGAAAAGCTACCTGCTTATCCTAGGTTTGTTTTTAGGAAAGCAAATAATCTCGGTAACACAATAGCCCCTTCTATTCCTAAACCTATGCTGACGAGTCATGTACATGTTCACACACCCCCAAAAGGGTTTTTTCCATGCAGCAAATGTGGACCTTGTAGAAAATTAGGTCTCAGAAAACAATTGTCCATTTCAAATAAATCTCGGGAGGTCAAAATTAAGGACTTCATAACTTGTGAAACTAAGGGGGTCATATATGGAATTACCTGCCCTTGTGGCAAATTATATATCGGCCGGACTATACGTCCATTGCATATAAGGATAGCGGAACATCTGAGGAATATTAAGAATAAATTTAGCGGTCACCCCCTCTCCAATCATTTTTTAATTAATCATGGGGGTCTTATAAAAGGTACATTAGTGACAGGCATCAAAGTGGTTAATAGAAGTTGGAGGAGAGGCAACTTCATCCATCAGATGTCAAAAGAAGAAAGTAGATGGATTTTCATGATGGACACTCTGATGCCCAATGGGCTTAATAGTGAAATTGAACTTTTTGCTTTCAATGTTTGAATTAGAACCCCTGAAGGGGGAGGGTATATAAATGCTATCTATCCGCTATGGAGTATCCCTGAGGAAGGAATCCGTGGATTCAGAAACGCGTCGGATGTTTTTGAGCTTCACCGCTCTCCATAGCTAGTCACGTGAGTGATCACGTGACTGTGACGTCACACAAGGTCCTGCGGACCTTGTTAGCTCTTCTCGGCGTGCACCGCCACCGCTTCAAGCCAAGGAGGGCGCACTGCAGAGAGGACGCCTGTCTCCGGCCGGGACAAGCGTCCGCAATTTATAGCATCAAACCCTTCTCCCTACATGGTGTCAGTATTTTGGATTCTATTAATATTACCGTTGCCGTTCTATTGGAACCTTCTATGCATAGGACCTGGATTGCTAAGCACCATCAGTTCAAAGAAGCCAACCTTAAGGTACTTTTTCCTCTTTTTATGGACAATTTTTATTCTCTTTAGCCCCATGGTGAACTTTGTACATGGGGCATAATCTGAATTTCAAATTCCTTTAGTATTTTACTTTCTATTATTTTCTATTTTTGAAGTCTTTCTTAAAGAGTCAAGTAGGCGGTGCCTGACCCTCATCGCTATTTGGAGGTTGCAATTTAGGTTGGCCACTTAGTTTTCTAATTGATGAGTGAGTTCAGTATATATAAAGGTCTATCTCTGAGCGCAAATATTAAAATTTTTTAATTATTTATATATTTGGAGTAATTTTGTGGTATTATCCTAATATTTTGCAGCTGAGTAGACTATAGCGCTAGCGCTGTGGCTGAGACATTTATGGTTTACCAGAGTTGCTTGTTTGTTAGCCAATATTATCTCTAGGTTCTCCTGTGGCATGATATTGTGTAATTTGCCTTTGTAGCGTGGATCGAGGATGCTGGCCAGCCAGTAGTCGTCATCCTACATCATTTTGGCAATGCGGGGGTCCCTTTTTAGTATGCGCAAGGCATAATCGCACATGTCGGCCAATGTTCCAGGTGTCAACAATGCACTGCCACTGGTGGGTGGAGGAGCACTTTCTGGCAAATCCACATCCCTACAGTCACGCACAAACACTGTACCTGACCTTGGACCGCCAACATTTTCTCTTGCCCCCTGAGAACCATCCTCCTGCCCAAAATAATCATCCCCTCATCCTCCTCCTCCTCTTCCCCTTCTTCCTCCACCTCGTCCAGGACAGTTCCCTTACCAGACAATGGCTGACTGTCAGCAACGCTTCCCTCCTCCTCTTCCAGTTACTCCTCCACTGCAGACGCAAGATCCTTAATGTGCGTTAAACTTTGCATGAGCAGACGCATAACTGGGATGCTCATGCTTATGATGGCTTCAACTGCGCTTACCAGCCTTGTGCATTCCTCAAAATATTGAAGGACTTTACAGAGGTCTTTCAGCTTTGACCACTGCACACCTGACAATTCCATGTGTTCCCTCAAACTGCCTGTCCGTGTATCCTCCCACAAATGCATTACAGCCTGCCTCTGTTCATACAGCCTCTCAACCATGTGCAGGGTGGAGTTCCACCTTGTTGCAACATCTATGATTAGGCGGTGCTTGGGGAGATGGAGCAATCGCTGCAGCTTCTGCATACGGGTGGAGTGAACGTTTGAGTGACGGATGTGCGAGCACAGTCTTCGCACCTTATGGAGCAAGGATATTAACTCCGGATAATTACTAAGGAAGCACTGCACCACACCAGGTTCAATGTGTGAGCCACGCAAGGTATGTGTGTGAGTTTTGCACGGGCTATGGCTGTCACAAAATTACGGCCATTATCACTGACTACCTTGCCTGGCTCCAGATGTAGACTGCACAGCCATGACTCAGTTTGTCGCTGCAAGTAGTCGGCCAGTACCTCGGCGGTGTGTCTGTTGTCGCCCAAAGACATCATCTATAACACAGCCTGCGGACGCTTTCCACTAGCTGTTTGATAGTGGGACACCTCGTGTGCAACACTGCCAGCTGCGGATGGAGTGCTCGTGCGACTGCGCTCTGTGGACGAGCTTTCCCTTATGGAGAAGGAGGAGGAGGGTTGAAAGCCTACAGCCAACTGTTTCCTATACCGTGGGCAAGGCAGCACTGTCCCACCCCCGCTGTCCCCTGTGGAGCCTGCATCCACCACATTAACCCAGTGCGCAGTGATGGACACATAATGGCCCTGGCCATGCCTACTGGTCCATGCATCCGTTGTGAGATGCACCTTTCCACTCACTGACTGTTTTAGTGTATGGACAATGCGGTCTTTCACATGCCGGTGGAGGGGAGGGATGGCTTTTCGCGAAAAGAAGTGCCGACTGGGTAGGTCATAGCATGGGACAGCGTAGACCGTGAGTTCGCAGAAAGCTTCGCTTTCAACCAAACGGTAGGGCATCATCTCTAATGAGATTAGTTTGGCAATGTAGGCGTTCAAACACAGTGTACGCAGATGAGAGGATGAGTGCTTTCTTGTCCTACTCAGTGTCTGGTAAGGTGAGCTGGACTGGAGAGCTGCATATGGGGGAAGTAGCGTTGGATCGGACGGAGTGAGAGGGGGTTGGTGATGGTATTGGTTGTGATGGCCTAGATTCAGTGTTGTGTTGCAAAACCATTGTGATTCCCTGAGTGCTTTGGCCTTACGACGACACCTCCACATTTAGTGCTGGTGGTGTTCTTAACGGTGGCGGTGGTCTTACAGTGGAGGAAGCGATGGGGCATTGCTGGCTACCTTCAGACGCAGCAGGTGCACATGTGCTACCTGAGGTTTTGTAGTCCGTCCACGCTTGCAAGTGCATGTTGATTAAATGTCTAAGCATGCAACTGGTATTCAAATTTCTGAGTTGTTTACCTTGGCTAAAGGTCCTTCCGCACTTCTGACAGGTAACCTTTGCCTCATCAGTAGGATTTTGGACAAAGAAGTGCCATACTGCACTCTTCCTACTATGGTATACTGGTATACATTTTCTGGCCTTGCACGCTGTGCTAAGTTGACCGTCTGGCCAAGCTGTCCTGCAACTCTTTTAGTTTTTGTTCCACGTTTCTGGACAGATACGGGCCTGCCAGATAAACACTGCTGCGATGTCAATGCCTGCTGCGGATCCTTCTCCTTATCTGAACTATTGCCAGCGCCACCCTCCTCCCCCAATGGATGCCAATCCGGGTCAAGAACTGGGTCATCCATCACCTCCTCTTCAAGGTCATCTGCACCTTCCTCTTTACCTTCCTCTGTGTCACCGTGTAAGGAGGTATAGTATGCAGGAAGGGGCACCTGAGTTTCATCAGGGTCAGATTCTGGCTCAGTAGACTGCGAGGGCAATGTAGTGCTCTGGGTCAATGTACAAGCAGAATCATCAAGCAGTGGCTGTGCCTCAGTGCACTCCATGCCAGATTCATCTTGGCCTGGGGAATTCAGTATTTGACTGGATAACCCAGGCATGGTATGTGAAAAGAGCTCCATAGAGTAATCTGAAGTGTGGGCTGCTGCATCCTTAACTTTTGGTGGGGGTGAAGGACACAAGGAAAGGTGTTTTTCCTGACCAGAACCCTGCACTGACGACTCCGTGCTTGCAGGTTTCGAACGTTCAGAAGAGGAGGCAATAGAGCTGGTGGCTGTTTCGGCAATGAACGCCAAAACCTGTTCCTGATGCTCCGGCTTTAAAAGCGGTTTTCCTACTACAAGAAAAGGGAACCTTTCAGGCCTTCTTGGGCCAGACGATGACACAGGCTCCACACCTCCTGCCTTAGCTGCTATTGTGCTTTTGCCAAAACCAGCCGATGCATCACCACCATCAGTACCAGCTGCGCCCCCCTGCCCATGTCCATGGACTCTTCCACCATACTTCCTCATGTTTTGGAAAATGTACCAAAAATACCAGCAGAGAGATGGCACTGTATGAGGAGCGTCCAGCTGTGTAAGGTGTATTAAAAAATTAAATCTTCGTATATATTTTGTTAGTCACAGACGCTCTCCCAGTATGTATTTGACCGTAATCCAACAAGCAGATATACAGAACTGTAACAGAAGTGTACAGCTGTATACATTTTTTGTGTAACTAACAATCTCCGTATATGTATTTACGGAGTGTCACACACACACACGCTGACTCTGTATAGATATGACTGTAATGCAAACGGCAGATATACAATACTGTTTGAGAATCGGACAGCTCTATACGGTGCCTGTATGGAAAATTGTCAATCTCTGTCTATTTTTATACGGAGTGACACACGCTGTATCTGTCTAGTTTTGACCGTTATCAAACAGCAGATCTACAAAACTGTTTGAAAAGCAGACAGCTCTATAAGGTGTAGATCTGGAAAAATGGAAAATCTCTTCGTCATATTTTTCCAGAGTCACACCCAGATAGTTTCTATTTGTCCATGATACCAGCCGGTACACAGTAGTGTGTGAGGAGCGTACACTGCTATACGGTGTCTGCATGGAGAATTGTCAATCTCTGTCTATTTTTATACTGAGTGACACACGCTGTCTCTGTCTAGTTTTGACCATTATCAAACAGCAGATATACGAAATTGTTTGAGAAGCGGACAGCTCTTTAAGGTGTAGGTCTGAAAAAATGGAAAATCTCCTCGGCTTGTTTTTCCAGAGTCACACCCAGATAGGTTCACCTCTGCAGTCACCTGATTCTCAGGTTTACGGCAAACGCAGCCCAATGGTAACGGAATTAACATAGTCTCCGGAGGCACAACATATCTCCAGAGTGACAACCTGTGGAATACGTTCTGTTCCTGCATTACTGGAGTAACACCACCTGGAAGGTCCTAGGGCTGAGAACAGCTGACACCCGATACTGCTCAATCACCCTAGAACTCCTTTGCTGGCCCAAAAGTAAAACCACATTTAAAATAAAGCAGAACCAGAGCTGTCACAACTCCAAAAATGAGTCGTGACAGCCACTATCCACAAATTGCAAAAACATGGAACAGTGGTGAAACTTCGCATGGGGGCTAGCAGACCAAAATTACCCCATGAGCACAGCAACAACTCATCCAAGAGCTAACAAAAGAACCCACAACAACATCCAAAGACCTGCATGCCTCACTTGCCTCAGTGAAGGTCAGTGTTCATAACTTCACTATAAAAAAGAGACTGGGCAAAAATGGCCTGCATGGCAGAGTAACAAGACAAAAAACACTGCGGAGCAATAAGAACTTAAAGACTCATCTCAGTTTTGGCAGAAAACATCTTGATGATCCCCAAGACTTTTGGGAGAATACTCTTTGGACTGACAAGACAAGAGTTGAACTTTTTGGAAGGTGTATGTCCCATTACATTACTCCCCAGCAACATGCCCGCTGTCTTGGGGTCATACTTGATTCCGAGCTTTCCTTTGCCCCCCACATTCGATCACTGGCTCGCTCTGGTCATCTGCACCTCAAAAACATTTCTAGAATTCGACCTTTTCTTACTTTTGACTCTGCAAAAACTCTTACTGTTTCTCTTATTCATTCTCGTCTCGACTATTGTAACTCTCTTCTAATCGGTCTCCCTCTTACCAAACTCTCCCCTCTCCAATCTGTCTTGAATGCTGCAGCCAGGATCATATTCCTCACCAATCGTTACACCGATGCCTCTACCTTGTGCCAGTCATTACACTGGCTACCCATCCACTCCAGAATTCAGTATAAACTTATTACCCTCACCCACAAAGCCCTCCATGGCTCAGCACCACCCTACATCTCCTCCCTTGTTTCAGTATACCACCCTACCCGCGCCCTCCGTTCTGCTGATGACCTGAGGTTAGTATCCTCAATAGTCAGAACCTCCCACTCCCGTCTCCAAAACTTTACACGTGCCGCTCCAATTCTTTGGAATGCACTTCCCAGGTCAATACGATTAGTCCCCAATCCCCACAATTTTAAGCGTGTCCTGAAAACGCATTTATTCAGACTGGCCTATCGCCTCAACACATTAACCTAACCTATCCCTGTGTGGCAGAGCCAAAAGTTTTACCATAACCAGGTTCCCAGCATCATGTTCCCACGTGCTTTATGCATCCATTAGCCCTCTGTGTCTGTACTGTTACACACTTAACATTATGGCTGGTCTATACAATCAGAGCAACTGTTACCACCCACCTTTCGTGTCTACCTCTTTCCTCATAGACTGTAAGCTTGCGAGCAGGGCCCTCACTCCTCTTGTTATTTGTTATAATCTACTGTATGTGATTATTGTTATGCTGTAATGTCTATTGTCTGTACAAATCCCCTCTGAAATGTAAAGTGCTGCGGAATATGTCGGCGCTATAAAAATAAAATTTATTATTATTATTTATTATTATTACATCTGTCATAAAAGTAGCAGAGCTTTTCATAAAAAGGAGCATCACACCAACAGTAAAATGTGGTGGTAGTGTGATGGTCTGGGGCTGTTTTACTGCTTGAGGACCTGGAAGACTTGCTGTGGTAAATGGAGCCATGAATTCTGCTTACTACCAAAAAATCCTGAAGGAGAATGTCCAGCCATCTGTTCGTATCCTCAAGCTCAAGAGCACTTGGGTTATACAGCAGGACAATGATCCAAAACATACCAGCAAGTTCATCTATGAATGGCTTAAAAAAGAAAATTAAGTCTTTGGAGTGACCTAGTCCAAATTCTGACCTTAATCCAATGGAGATGCTGCGGTATGACCTTAAATGCTCGGAAACCCTCCAAAGTGGCTGAATTACATCAACTTTGTAATGATGAGTGGGCCAAAATTCCTCTAGAACATTGTAAAAGACTCATTGAAAGTTTTCGCAAACACTTGATTGCAGTTGTTGCTGCTAAGGGTTTCCCAACCAGTTATTAGGTTTAGGGGGCAATCACTTTTTCACACAGTCCTCTGTAGCTTTGGAATTATTTTTCTCTTAATAATAAACACTTACATGTAAAAACTGCAATTTGTGTTTACTTGTGTTATCTTTGTCCAATATTTTATTTGTTTGGTTGACCTGAAACGTTTAAGTTTAAAAAACATGGAAAAGAACAGGGAAATAAGGAAGAGGGCAAACACTTTTTCACACAACTGTAGCACTGTGGACATACAATTGCTCATTTTTCCCTTCTACCCAGCTAATTCATCTATTTTCATTGCTTTATGTAGAAAAAGGATCTCTCTTGTCCTTGCAAAATTCATTCCCCTCTTCAACTTTTGGCCCTGCTGCTCTGCTTCTCCCCCCACCATTGACTTTTGCAGTGTCATGACTCATACAGGGACAATTTACATCTTGTTTCTACACATAGCTTAGAAGGATTCAGCTAGTCAGTTGTTAATCACCTGATGTCATAAATTGTCACACAGTTCATGGACCCATTGTGACACGGGGTCGGGCTTACCTAGGAAGGGTGAGGCTAAGCAGCTACCTGGTTTTCACTGGAGCTCCTGATGGTGGAATCAGGCTTGAGCTGAAGGTAGCTGCCAAATACCACTTCTAAGATGTCCATGGTACTGCCGCTGCTGACCACAGGGGTTAGTCTTGCAGACATAGACTGGACTCGGAGTAACTGGCAAGAAAGGGTTCGAACTCTGTTCAGACTACACTTCTGGAAAGTTGGACAGAATTAAAGCTGACACAGAGTCACAGACAAGGTTGGATTCGGATACTGGAACAGGCTCCAACAGCACAGAATCTTGAATACTAACTAGGACTAAGACTGGTGCAGACTCAAGTACTGCTGGAATGGTTACAGGTTCTGGTGTCGTTGATGCAGCTTCAGGAACTACAGGGGTTGCTCAGGTATTTCCCTACTGGGGATGGTGCCTTTTATACAAGATGCTTTCAAAATAATAGTTAAGGTCATTTTCAATGTATGTGTGGCGTCCCTAAGGCTCAGTCGCCACAGAGGTACTGCACCTCCTCCTGAGGTGTGGTGCCCCACCATCCAGGTAAGTTGGAGGCTCCTGACCACACTCCAACACTCGCACCCCACACAACAGAGTAGTTCAGCAAAGCCACATTGCAGTTCCCTGCTTGGAGTGTAGCAGAGAACCTTTGGTGGCTCACTGCTTGGATCACGAAACGTGCTGGGAGGCGGGTGGAGTTGAGAATACATGAAAGAGCAGGAATGTTTAAATTTACAGGTCAGTCTGGGAGAGGAAGCCACTCAGAGAGGAGTGAGGAAAGAAGATCCCTGAGAGAGGGATGGAGGAAGGAGGTGTTGCAGCAGACCTCAATGACCTGGGTCTGCTGGCACGGGAAAGGAAAGAAGGAGAAAGACATTGAACTGAAACCTGATCTTCCATAAGAGAGAGAGATTAGTACAGAATGAAGGAATAAAAGGGAACAGAGGATGTTGGTTAGGAGAGAACCCTGCCTAGAAGTTCTAAGCGCAAGGCCGGGGCCCGGTCCCCGAGGTTGTATGGATGCTAATGGTCCTGCAGCAGACACCGGTGGAGTAGTGGGCTGTAAATGCACTACTCCCATCTAAAACTTGGGGGCACAACAGCAACTTGGATAGTGAGCCGGGACTCAGGAGTGAGGAGTCCCCGAAGCAGGCTACAGCTGTCTGCCGTACAAGTAGAGTTCTTGGGAACATCTGTCAGGAGGAACTCCAGTATAACTCAGTACTAGGAGATCTTCACACTTAAAGGCGCTACAAGAGGAGACGTTCAGAAAGGTACATGTTGGCGGAGCGTTGGAAGGGAGCATTCCATCTGACCTGGAGGTTGATTGAGCTTCTGACCCGGAGGACACGGTACGGAGGCAGGCACTTGTGTGTACTACAGACTGTGAGTAAAGCTTTGGAACTACAAGCCCTGATGTCCTTCATTGATTCTGGCGTCAACACACCCAGCACTGCTACATCTGGGCACCAACTTCCACACTGCTTGTGCCTCTCCGCTAACTCCACATCTACACTTCCCTGGGGCTATAGCTTCACCTGTGGGGAGCTTCACCATCTTGGCTGCAACACACTACCAGCCCCAGAGGATCTGCAAGCAGCGTCGGCTTAACATCTCACTTGCCGAACACCACAGGTGGCGTCACAAACTATTCCATTAACTACATTCCACCATTCAAACTCCCCCCATTAATTGGGCCCCGAGGGCCACGGACCGGGTCACCGCTGCTGTGTCACATCCCGCCGACACCGGCCCGGTACCGAGTGCCCCACGGCCCTGGGAGGGCGACCCAACTTGGCGTCACAAACAGGATGACGAGACCCGATGCCATCGGGTTCTGTGTGCCTAAGATTTGTTGGACTTAAAACTTTTGAGAATGTGCAGAAGACCCAATTTAATAGACTGTAAAATGAACATTAAAAATGGCCGCTGGTGTGGAGAAGAAGGGCGTGACGATATGGGAGGTCCTAGGAAAAGACCGCGAACGGTCTTGGGCCTCCCCTGCCTGAATTACTATGTGACAGCAACATGGCCCACTCCCCGAGGGGTTCATATACTGGCTTGATATGGAGGCGCTGGAAGAAGATGCCGGGACTGACGAGTTTGCTGAGCAACCTCCTCTGCGGCTGGAGAGGAATGGGAGACCGTCGGAGGCAAGGCTCGGGATTCTCGCTGTGCCGCGACAGAAATCCGATGCCTAACACAGTCACTGACAGCTGAGCAGTACGGAAGAGGAGAAGGGACCTGCAATCGGTCCCCACACTCAGGATGCTATGATCATGCAGGTGGTGCTGAAATATCAGCACCTCCTGCATGATCACAGCAGGAACTCAGCACTGCTAATGGCTGAGCCTATGACTGTTTAACATCCTAAATGCTGTGATCAGGTTGGTGCCCTGAGACGTGGGGCCCAATCATTGTCATTACGATCCCTGGGGCACCAAGCTACGGAAAGCATCTTGAGGGGCCTTTACACATAGCGATATCGCTAAAGCGTCATCGATTTTGTGACATAGCAGCGATATCGCTAGCAATATCGCTATGTGTGATACTTACCTCCGACCGGCTCCCCCGCTGTCTGTTGCTGATCACGCAAGATCGTCCAGTTCCATTTCTCGTTGGGCGCTTCCTGCTGGCGCCGACGAGCGACGCGTGGATGACGGCGGGAGGACGTCAGGAACGCCGCGTCTGAAAGGTAAGTAACGACCGCTGCTGCATCGCTGTGAGATCTGCCTGTGTGACAGCTCACTAACGACCATTTAGCGATGCACCAGCGATCCTGACCGGGTTGTATCGTTGTCAGGATCACTGGTGCATCGCTAAATGTAAAGGGGCCTTTAGGCAATGCTCAGAGCATGGTCTAAGATGCTTCTGTCTGTGCAGCAACGACAGGTATAAAGCATTGCAATGTTGGTGCATTGGCAGATGGAGACACTGACTGTCTTTTTAGGTGTGATTGATCACAGTTTTGGGCATTTCAGAAAAGGAGGACACCTTTGAACATAGGCTAAATGGAGTCCAGAGTAACTCTGCTTCCTCATTTTAGTGAATCCATTAGGGTTTCATATGAATCATGTATTTTGTAGATTTAGATGGAAATCCCAAAGTAAGTGCTCAGCATAGATTACAGGATAAATGTGATCCAAAATGTTTTGTACCAAAAATACCACTAATAAAAGCTTCTACTCATTCCACAAAAGACAAGTCCCCACTCAGGTTCATCATCTGTTAATAGAAATATAGGTGGTGTGTCTATATTACTGATAGCAGAAAGGCTCTGGAAAAGTGATGTGGCTCCCACCAAAAGAAATCGAACAAAATCTTTGCTTCCAAATCCAAATACCCCCTCCTCCTGAGCACCACAGTGTGCCTAATCCTTAGTTAGCATCTACATGTTTGGCATTACTGTAACAGTGAGATCTTGGCTAATTCTGGCATTAAGGTCAACTATATATAGAGTATATGTTTTCATTTTTTCCTATTTTCCATTGTGTAAATGTAAAATCTGAAGCTAAAACAACATTATTGTGGTGAAAATGTAAGTTTTCTTATTCACTGCTCAATGATATCAAATTCTGTGAAACACATGTAGTGTCAATATACTCACTGCACCCCATTATCATTAAGAAGTGTAGTTTTTAAAATAGGGTAACTTCTGAGAGTCCTTCTGTCCTGACAACTCAGTGGCTCTGTCAATGTGACAAGGCACTCGCAAATCATTCCAGAAAAATCCATACTCCAGTATCTCCCCCTTCCATTCTGAGCTTTGCACTGTGCCTGCAAAGTAGTTTTGACCACATATGGAACACTGTTGTACACAGCAGACATTGATTAACAAATCTTGCGCTCCATTTTCTCTTATTAGCCCTTTTGAAAATTAAAAACTTGTGGCTAACACAACATTTTAGTGCAAAAAATGTAACTTTTCATTTTCACAGCACAATTTTTTTTACAATTCTATCAAATAGCTGTGGGTCTAAAATGCTCACTACTCCCCTAGAAGAATTCTTCAAAAGGTGTAGTTTCTAAGATGGGGTCACTTCTGGGGGTTTCCATTTTTTAAACACGTTGAGGGTTTTTCAAACGCGTCCATTCTCGATTCCAACCAAATTTGTGTTCTAAAAGTCAAACAATTCTCTGTTCCTTTCCAGCCCTGCCATGTGCCCAAACAGTAGTTTTCCCTTACATGTGGGGTATCAGAGCTCTCAAGAGAAATCGCACAACAAATTATGGGGTTCATTTTCTCCTGTTACCCTTGTAAAAATAAAAAAAATTGGGTCTAAAAGAACATTTTTTTGTGGCATACTTACTTGGCTCTACGTTATAAACTTCTGTAAAGTACCTGGAGCTTGAAGGTACTTACTACATTCCTTGAGGGGTATCGTTTTCAAAATAGGGCTACTTGTGAGGTGTTTCCACTGTTTATGCACATCGTTGGCTTTCCAAACATGGCATGGCATCCATCCATTCTCGAATCCAGACATTTTTGCATTCAAAAAGTCAAACAGTGCTCCTTCTATTCTGAGCCCTGCCATGCTCCAAACAGTAGTTTTGCCCAACATATGGTGTATGGGCGTACTCAGGAGATATTGCACAACAAATTTTATCATCTATTTTCTCCTGTTACGCTTGTGAAAATAAAAAAAGGGGGTAAAGGAATATTTTTGTGGGAAAACGTGATTTTTTTTATTTTCATGGCTCTATGTTATAAATTTCTGTGAAGCACCTGGGGTTCAAGATATTCACCAGAAATTAGATATATTCCTTGAGGGTCTAGCTTCCAAAATATTTTCACTTATGGGGAGTTTCCACTGTTTTCGCATATCAGGTCTTTTCAATCGTGTCATGGTGTCCACTATATATTCCAGCTAACTTTGCATTCAAAAACTCAAGAACTGTTCTCCTATATATGGGGTATCAGCATATTCATGAGAAATTGAGAAACTAATTTTGTGGTCCATTTTTTCATGTTACCTTTGTAAAAATAAAAAATGTGGGGCTTAATAACAATTTTGTGAAAAAAAGTTAAATGTTGATTTCTTCCTTCCACATTGCATTAATTCCTTGGAAGCACCTGATGGATTAATAAAATTCTTGTATGTGATTTTGAGTACTTTGGGTGGTGCAGTTTTTAGAGTGGTGTCTCTTCTGAGTATTTTCTGTCATATAGGCCCCCCAAAGTCACTTCAAATGTGATGTGATCCCTAAAGAAATGCAAATTTTGTTGGAAAAATAAGAAATTTCTGATCAACCCTTTTAACTTCCTAAAAACAAAAATTATGTTTCAAAATTTGTGTTGATGTAAAGCAAACAAGTTGGAAATGTTATTTATTAACTTCTTTTGTGACATAACATTTTCTCCATATTGTTAATATTTTTACAAATAAATGTAGGTTGCATGGTGGCTCAGTGATTACCACTGCAGCCATGCAGCGCTGGAGTCCTGGGTTCAAATAACACCAAGGACAACATCTGCAAGAAGTTTGTATGTTCTTCCCTTGTTTGTGTGGGTTTCCTCCAGGTTCTCCGCTTTCCTCCCACATTTCAAAGACATACTGATAGGGAATTTAGATTGTGAGCCCCATTGGGGACAGTGCCAATAATGTCTGTAAAGTGCTGTGGAATTAATGGCGCTATATAAATGAGTAAAATAATAATAATAAGTTGTACCAAACAAATATTACCACCATCAAGAAATACAATACGTCACATAGAAAATTCTCAGAATCTCTGGGATCCGTTGCAGATTTATTACTTCTTAAAGTTATACTGGTCAGATTTTAAAAATGAAGTCTGGCCACTAACGTATAAACGTATTTGTCCTTAAGGGGTTAAGAAATGTGCAAGTTTGTCCAAGCAAAAGAAAGGTTAGTCTTTAAAAAACTTGCAACTTTATATTTACCATTATATTTGCTGTTTTTTGTGCAAAAAAAATGGCATAAACACTTGAGAAAATGTATAAAACTTATAAACAGTTAGGTATACAGAAACCACACACACTTTTGAGACTTAAAAATAAAGCTGTCAAAGTGGGGTCTTAAAGAAAACATTATTTCTTGGGAGAATAAGTCATAATTAGCCTAAATAAAAGTTTGTTTTGTGTGAAATTAACTGTTATACTTTCAATGATAAATAAACCCCAATGTTTCTTTTATGCTGCACGATGTTCATTTGAAGTCTAAGGCCGGGGTCATACTTGTGAGTGTGATGCGAGAAACTCGCATAAGTTTCTCGCACCAATACCCGGCACTGCCGTCGGCACTTGGGACCGGAGTGTGCGGCTGCATAGAAATACTGTGCCAGGTATTGATGCGAGAGACTCGCGCGAGTTTCTCGCATCACACTCACAAGTGTGACCCCGGTCTAAGGCTTCTTTTACACGTCCTGTGAATTTTACTGCCCGTTTTTTGCGGGCCATTTTGTGGGCCCTATTGCCATGATTTTCATGGTCTCACGCAAAAACGGGCCGCAAAAAACCTTCTCGGATGGCTGTTTTTCCCTGTTTTAGCAAATTGGTGGGAAAAAATATGGCATTCCGCAAATACGTTGTACCGCAAAAACAGGCTACCGTTGTTTTTGTAGCACCATTGAAATCTATTGTGGCCATGTCCGTGAGCCGTGAAAAATATCGCTCGATATTTTTCACGGCCGTACGGTGTACAGCGCTCCGATGAATTTTTGCGGGCCATTTTTGCAGCCACATAGAAATCTATTGGAGCCGCAAAAACGGCCCGCAAAAACACGGCAAGTAAAAACACGGCAAGTGTAAAAGAACCCTAAGGGGAAACGTTTCTCCAAGACTAATTAAAGGGTCGATTGTGACTTGTAAGATCGTTACTTCCAACAGGTGGCGCCATAAAGTTCCACTCCTCTTTCTAACTGAAAAGGCAATTTGCATTTGATGTCTGTAATGCAATATAACACACAGGGTAGACAATATGTTTTCTTTTGAGGCATGCTGATGGCATTTTTCGGTCAGTGGAATTTATTTTTAAATGCAGCATGCTGTAGTTAGGGGTTTTTTTTATTGTATTTTTTCCTATTATATTCTCTGTAGGTTTGAACAATGCTAAAAAAACTTATGTACAAGGCGCCAGTAAAAAAAGCAACTAAAACGCTACTAAATTGGAGTTAATGTTGTTGGAACATAATTATGACATGGTGGGGATATCTGAGACATGGCTGGACAAGAGCCATGACTGGGCGGTTAATTAACAGGGCTATAGTCTGTTCAGAAATGACCGAACAAATAAGCGAGGGGGAAGCGTGTGTTTATATGTAAAATCATCCTTAAAACCCATCCTTCATGATAATATATATGAATCTAATGAAAATGTAGAGTGCCTGTGGGTGGAGATAAGGGGAGGGGGGAAAAATAATAAATTACTGATAGGGGTTTGTTATAAGTCTCCAAAAATAATGGACGCAACAGAGAATATCCTCATAAAGCAAATAGATGAAGCTGCGACTCAAGTAGAAGTCATTATTATGGGGGACTTCAACTACCCTGAAATACATTGGGGAACCAAAACCTGCAGTTCCAGCAAAGGTAATAGGTTTTTGACAACTATGAGAGACAATTACCTTTCACAACTGGTTCAGGACCCAACAAGACGGGGGGCACTGCTAGACCTAATATTAACCAACAGGCCAGACCGCATATCAAATGTAAGGGTTGGGGGTCACTTGGGTAATAGTGATCACAAATTAATAAATTTTCATGTATCCTTTAATAAGATGTGTAGTAGAGGGGTTACAAGGACACTAAACTTCAGGAAAGCAAATTTCCAACGGATGAGAGATGATCTTGGTGCAATTAACTGGGACGATATCATGAGACATAAAAATACACAAAGAAAATGGGAGACGTTTATTAGCATCCTGAATAGGACCTGTGCACAATATATAGCGTATGGGAATAAACATGCGAGAAATAGGAGAAGACCACTATGGCTAAATAGAGCTGTAAGGGGTTCAATAAGGGACAAAAATAAAGCATTTAGAGAATTAAAGCAAGTAGGTAGTGATGAGTCATTAACTAAATACAGAAGATTAAATAAATTCTGTAAAAAGCAAATCAAGACCGCAAAGGCTGAGACAGAGAGACTCATTGCCAGAGAAAGTAAAATTAATCCCAAAATATTCTTTAACTATATAAATAGTAAGAAACTAAAAAATGATAGTGTTGGTCCCCTTAAAAATAGTCTGGGTGAAATGGTGGATGAGGATGAGGAAAAAGCCAATATGTTAAATGACTTTTTTTAACAGTATTTACACAAGAAAATCCCATGACGGATAACATGATCAGGGATAAATATTCTCCATTAAATGTCACCTGCTTAACCCAGCAGGAAGTACGGCGGTGTCTAAAAATCACTAAAATTGACAAATCCCTGGGCCCGGATGGGATACACCCCCGAGTACTGCAGGAATTAAGCAGTCATAGATAGACCATTATTTTTAATCTTTAAAGATTCTATAACAGGGTCTGTACCACAGGACTGGCGTATAGCAAATGTGGTGCCAATATTCAAAAAGGGGACTAAAACTGAACTCGGAAATTATAGGCCAGTAAGTTTAACCTCAACTGTGGGTAAAATCCTGGAGGGTTTTCTAAGAGATACTATACTGGAGTATCTGGATAAGAATAACCTCATGACTAGTGTTGAGCATTCCGATATCGCAAGTATCGGGTATCGGCCGATATTCACTGTATCGGAATTCAGATAATGAGTTCCGATACTTTTAGCATATCGAATACCGGAATTGGAAGTTCCCATAATGCTATGAGCCAGTTTGATTTGATTCAGCCAATGACAATCCTCAGAAGTGTGTGCACATCCTGTTAGGCATGTCGGCATGTTAACTAATGGCATGGCTGTGATTGGCTGCTGAAATGATGTCATGATGCACTATAAAAGCCGCCACCGCCATTTCTGGTTCACTCTGCTGTGAATTCAGTTAGGGACAGGTTGCTGTTCAAGACTGTGAGGAACAGTTAGAGATAGCAATTTTCACAATCATAGTGTGCTTTACCCAGGCTACATAATCCACCACTGTAGCTTTCTTTTGCCTTGCAGCAGTGTTCACAGCTGTCTGCAAGGTCTGTGTGAGTGCAGCTCACGCTGAGTAGTGTGTCCTGCAGCCACGTCTGGTTGTAGGCCGCTCAGCGTATGTCACTGCCTCATACATATTTTTCTTTTTTGCTGCTCATTTTTCATTCTCCTATTAGTGTGCATCCATCCGTATCCATATACGTTGGTTGCAAACACTATAGGAGTAGACAGCGCAGCCTCTCTGCAGCCTTTCAGTGCTAGTGCCCAATTATCTGCACTGTTCACGGCTGTCTGAGAGGTCTCTGTGTGTGTGAGTGCAGCTCATGCTGAGTAGTGTGTCCTGCAGCTACGTCTGGTTGTAGGTCGCTCAGCGAGCGTCACTGCCTCACACATAATTTTCTTTTATTGCAGCTCCTTTTTTATTCTCCTATTAGTGTGCATCCATCCGTATCCATTTACATTGGTTGGTTGCAAACACTATATAGGAGTAGATAGAGGAGACTTTTTCTGGCTTGTGCCCTTCAGCTGCAGCCAGATCAGTATTACCCTATTTTTTGGAGCCTCATCTTTTGCATTGTAGGTTACCTTCCTGCACTGTAATAGCTCCAAAAACTTTGTGATACTATCGCTTTCAAATCTTTGGTCACATCCTTTTAGTTTTTTTGAAAGAAAATAAATAAATAAAGTTCACCAAACACTCCATTTGACAGTTGTGTAGGCCACATTAGCTCATATTAAAGTGTACTCCACACACACACTTCATAAAATTAGTGTTTCTTATACCTGTTACCACCTGTTCAGGAATAAGCACACTAAACCCCCTCTTTGTACTTTTCTGCCTATCTTTATCAGTCTACCAAGATGAAGAAGGCAGGGAGTAAGGCACATGGGCGTGGGCGTGGAGTTTCAGCTGGGAGAGGATGTGGGGATTCTGCAGGGAGAGGACGTGGGGATTCTGTGCCTGCTGCAGGCACCAGTGAGTCAGCAACCCCAGTTTTAGCAGGCAACAGTCCTTTATGCGCAGCTTTGTAGGACCTTGCCGTACCCCACTGCTGTGGGAGGAACAAACTGAAGCCTTTGTCGGATGGATGGCAGCTCACGCATCGACTTCAATGACTTCCACGTCTTCTCAGGGCCAGAGCACTAAAGGGCAACCATCTGTCTCTTCACCACCTGCCAAAGTGCCCAGGCAGTCAGAGAGCCCTGGACAGGAGCCATCACAGTCTCTACTTCTGTTCTCTGAATCTGTTGGCTTGGAAAGAGAGGGCCAGACAAGCAGCATTCAAGAATGTGAAGAAGAGGGAGTATGCAGTGATGCGCAACTTCTTTGTCCCTCTGAATCTGAAGAGGCGGGTGGGCCAGTGCCTATGGTCAGCACACCTCAGTACGCATGAGATGATGACGAGACTCAGGTGCCACTTTCTGGTGCGTACGGTGCTGGCGAGACAACCCAGGAGAAGCAGGTGTTTGAAGAGGGGAGTGTAGATGATGAGGTCCTTGACCCATCATGACGTGAGGAATAGGAAGGTGGTGGGAGCCGCTCTGAGGAACAGATTCCCCGAACGGCCAAAACAGGAGGGAGAGGGAGGGGGCAGACTTGGTTGCCTGTAGCCTCCCCTTCGGCACCCGTTAGGAGCATTCCTCTTCCAAAAGCCAAAACGGGCGTTCCCAAGACTTGCAGTGCGTGGTCCTTTTTTGACACAGTTGCAGATGACATTTGCTTTGTCAAATGCAAGCTGTGTCATCAGAAAGTCAAAAGAGGGAAAAATGTCAGCAACCTCATACCACAAATATGTGGAAACATGTGCGGACCAAGCACGAGGTGGAGTTACATAGTCACACTGAAGACGTAGGCCAACGTACAGCACCACCTACCACCTCTTCAGCTCGTGTTAGGGCCTCTTCCTCCAGCTCACACACAGCTGGTTAGGCTTCCTCACGGGATCGCCAAGGAAGAACCTCTGGCACTGTTGTCCGGAGACCCAGTGAAATTCCACCCACAGCACCACGTTCCCAGTCATCCTCACACTCCCAGGCCACTCTACAGCCATCGGTAGCACAGGCATGGGATAAAAGGCGGCCATACTCGGCAAACCATCCCCGAGCACAGGCTCTGAATGCTGGCATTGCCAAACTACTGGCCCTTGAAATGCTCTCATTCAGGCTGGTGGAGACTGACCCCTTCCGGAACTTCATGGCATTGGCAGTCCCAAAATACACTGTGCCCAGCCGCTTTTATTTCAGCAGGCAAGCCGTCCCTGCCCTCCAAAAGCATGTTGAGGGAAAAATAAAACATGCCCTACTAAACGCCGTCAGCAGCAAGGTCCACCTGACCACCGATGCGTGGACCAGTAACCATGGAAAGGGACGATACCTTTCCCTCACTGCCCATTGGGTCAATGTTGTGGAGCCGGGTACAGATCTGGAGAGTGGCGCTGTACGTGTTCTGCCAACTCCACGGATTGCAAGAATCCAGTCTGTACACATTGACTCCTCCTCCTACTCAAGTTCCTCAGAAACAGCACTGCAGGAGCCTGTTACGACCGATATGAGCACAGCCATGGCCAAACGTCAACAGGCTGTACTTAAATTAATTTATTTGGGGAATCGAAGCCACACAGCGCAGGAGCTCTGGAATGCCATCAAGCAGGAGAACGACGTGTGGTTTGTGCCAGCGAATCTCCAGCCAGGCTTGGTAGTGTGTGACAATGGCCGAAATCTGGTGGCAGCTCTTCTCCTAGGCAACCTCACTCACATCCCATGTCTGGCACATGTGCTGAACATGGTCGTGCAGAGCTTTCTGAGGGACTATCCTGATCTTGATGCACTACTGCACAAGGTCCACAAAGAGTGCGCTCACTTGCGGCGTTTCAGCACGGCAAGATCACGCCTTGCTGCTGTGCAGCGCCGATTACGCCTTCCGGAACATCGCATCATATGTGACCTACCCACCAGGTGGAATTCAACGTTACATATGTTGGAGCGGTTGTGTGAGCGGCAGCTAGCAATCATGGAGTACTAGCTGAATCAGGTGCAAACAAGTCGCACTGTGCGCTGGTCACACTTCAGCAGCACTGAGTGGGCATCTATGAAGGACTTCAGCCTTGTTTTGCGTGCCTTCGATGATTCCACGCGGATGGCGAGTGCAGATGATGCTCTAGTCACCATGACTGTCCCCCCTATCTGCCTGCTTTGAAAAAGCACTGCAAGCACTAAGGGAGGAGGTTTTGGAAGAGGTGGAGGATGAGGAGTCACAAATGCCATCTGCTTCTGGACAGTCTGCGCTACATGGTTCCTCACAAAGGCCTAGGCAGGGGACACTTTGTGAGGAGGATGAGGAGGAGTCAATGGAGGAGGAAGACATCTCTCCAGAGGAGGGAGGTACACAATGCTCTAGTCAGTATGTACAGCGAGGGTGGGGTGATGCAGAGCAGGCAGAGATGACGACTCAAGCAGGGGACAGTGTTTCTTTGGCAGTTGGGAGTCTGCAGCACATGGTTGTTTTCATGCTGCAGTGCCTGAGAAACGACCGCCGCATCGCCCACATTCTCAACACGGCTGATTATTGGGTGTACACCCTCCTAGATCCTCACTACCGGGACAACTTACAAAGCCTCATACCGCCATTGAACCGGGAGCGTAAAATGCGGGAGTACCAAGACACACTGGTGCAGTACATCATGTTCTCCATTCCACCCGACAGCAGTGCTGCTAGTGCTTTACAAAGCAGCTCTGTGCATCGAGGCAGTGGAGGAAGCTCTGCCCAAAGAGGGAGCAGAGGCAGCGCCTCAGCACAAGGCAAGACCACTATGGCCCAAATGTGGCAAAGTTTTGTGTGTCCGCCACAAATGTCTACACCATTACAGACAGTTCCAGTCAGCAGGAGGCAACATTTCCTTCAGATGATGACAGACTACATGTCTTGCCCTGTCAGTGTAATCCCAGACGGCTCTTCCCCCTTCAAGTTGTGGGTCTCTAAGCTGGATATATGGCCAGAGCTTAGCCAGTATACATTGGAGGTGCTGGCTTGCCCTGCTGCCAGGGTATTATCGGAAAGCGTCTTTAGTGCCGCAGGTGGTGTACTAACAGACCGTCGTACGCGACTATCCTCCGATAACGTTGACCGGCTTACTTTTCTGAAAATGAACAAGGCCTGGATCTCGCCAGAATTTGCCAGTCCTCTTCCAGAATAAATAATTGGTTGGCAACAGTATCCAGGTCTCCTGTTGTGTTCATGTTTCTACCACCTGAACTGTAATCCTTGGGCTTCGACACAGCCAGTTGTAGCTCAGAAGTGCCATCTGCTCAGAGAAAAACACTAGCTCCTGTGTTAGTGGGGTTCAGTAACGCCAGCTGCTCCCCTGCTGTGTGGACGGCAACGTCTCCTGTTCCCTCCACATTGACACAACATCCGATTTTCTTCTTGTTCCAAGTAGGCCTCAGCCTGCTGCATGATTGATCCTGGCTTCAACACAGCCAGTTGTCGCTCGGAAGTGCTGTCCACAAAGAGAAAAACACTAGCTCCTGTGTTAGTGGGGTTCAGTAACGCCAGCTGCTCCCCTGCTGTGTGGACGGCAAAGTCTCCTGCTCCCTCCACATTGACACAACATCCGATTTTCTACTTGTTCAAGTAGGCCTCCGCCTGCTGCATGATTGATCCTGGGCTTCAACAAAGCCAGTTGTCACTCGGAAGTCATGTCCGCACAGAGAAAAACACTAGCTCCTGTGCTAGTGGGGTTCAGTAACGCCAGCTGCTCCCCTGCTGTGTGGATGGCAAAGTCTCCTGCTCCCTCCACATTGACACAACATCCGATTTTCTACTTGTTCCAAGTAGGCCTCAGCCTGCTGCATGATTGATCCTGGGCTTCAACACAGCCAGTTGTGGCTCGGAAGTGCTGTCTGCACAGAGAGAAACACTAGCTCCAGTGTTAGTGTAGTTCAGTAATGCCAGCTGCTCCCCTGCTGTGTGGACGGCAATATCTCCTGCTGCCTCCACATTCACACTAGTACTGATTTTAAACGTGCTCCAACTAGGCCTCTGGCTCCACTCTGTCTCTAGTATTTCCCCTTGCCTCCAACCCCGCCAGTTACTGCTCAGAAGTGGCGTCTGCACAATCAACACTTGTTCCTGTGTTACTGGGGTTCAGTAACGTCAGCTGAACCCCAGATGTAGTGGGAATGTGGACAGAGCAGGAGACATTGCCGGACTCACATCAGGGGAACAGCTGACGTTACTGAACCCCAGTAACACAGGAACAAGTGTTGATTGTGCAGACGCCACTTCTGAGCAGCAACTCACGGGGTTTGAGGCCAGGGGAAATACTAGAGACAGAGTGGAGCCAGAGGCCTAGTTGGAGCACGTTTAAAATCATTAGTAGTCTACAACAGATATTAAACTTGATGAAATTAGGCCTCAGCCTACACCCTGATTGACCCTGGGCTCCAACATCGCCAGTTGTTCCTCAGAAGTGTCTTTGACACGGGTACTCCCTCCTGCCCATCCTGGTTCCAGCAACGTCACTTTGCCATCGACTCTATGTCCGGTCGTGCTGCGATCGGGTTAGCCGAGTCTATGGTGCCTGCAGTTTAGGTGCTTCCTATGCGGGCTGTGGGTTCTGGTAATAAAGGCTGGTTCCGTAGTGCCAATAGAACAAGCACGCCTGTTGGACTGTGGGTTTCGGTAACTGCGGCCTGCTCGCGGCCTTGCAACTTTGTTTATTATGGGTACCTTCTGATACCCATCCGGGCTCCAGCACCGTCAGCTGGTTCTCGGCAGTGCCTTTGGCCTAGGAGTCTCCTTCTCGGTTTCCGATCCGAGTTCCAGCAACGTCTGCTGGTCCTTGGTGGTGCTTTGTAGCACAGGTACCTCCTGCTTAGTAGCCGTGTTCCAGCACTGTCAGCTGGTCCACGGTTGTGCCATTGGCTCTTCTTCCTTCTGCTGCCCCTCCGGGTTTCAGCACAGTCAGCTGGTCCTCGCTAGTTCCATTTGCTCTTGCAGCTATTGCTACCCATCCGGGTTCCAGCACCGTCAGCTGGTTCTCGGCAGTGACTTTGGCCTAGGTGCCTCCTTCTCGGTATCCGAGTTCCAGCAACGTCTGCTGGTCCTTGGTAGTGCTTTGTAGCACAGGTACCTCCTGCTTAGTAACCATGTTCCAGCACCGTCAGCTGGTCCACGGTTGTGCCATTGGCTCTTCTTCCTTCTGCTGCCCCTCCGGGTTTCAGCACCGTCAGCTGGTTCTCAGCAGTGCCTTTGGCCTAGGTGCCTCCTTCTCAGTATCAGAGTTCCAGCAACGTCTGCTGGTCCTTGGTAGTGCTTTGTAGCACAGGTACCTCCTGCTTAGTAACCGTGTTCCAGCACCGTCAGCTGGTCCACGGTTGTGCCATTGGCTGTTGTTCCATCTGCTGCCCCTCTAGGTTCCAGCACCGTCAGCTGGTTCTCGCTAGTTCCATTTGCTCTTGCAGCTTCTGCTACCCATCCGTGTTCCAGCACCGTCAGCTGGTTCTCAGCAGTGCCTTTGGCCTAGGTGCTTCCTTCTCGGTATCCGAGTTCCAGCAACATCTGCTGGTCCTTGGTAGTGCTTTGTAGCACAGGTACCTCCTGCTTAGTAACTGTGTTCCAGCACCGTCAGCTGGTCCACGGTTGTGCCATTGGCTCTTGTAGCTACTGCTACCCATCTGGGTTCCAGCACTGTTAGTTGGTTCTCGGCAGTGTCTTTGGCACGGGTACTCCCTACTGCCCAGCCTGGTTCCAGCACGCCTGCTGTTTCCGGGGAGTGTCATCGTCACATTGCCACCAATACGTTGTCCTGTCGTGTTGCAGTTGGGTTAGCCGAGTCTATGGTGCCTGCAGTTTAGGTACTTCCTCTGTGGGCTGCGGGTTCTGGCAATAAAGGCTGATTCCTTAGTGCCAATAGGACAAGAACCCCCTGTTGGACTGTGGGTTTCGGCAACTGCGGCCTGCTCGCGGCCTTGCAACTTCGCTTATTATGAGTACCTTCTGCTACCCATCCGGGTTCCAGCACCGTCAGCTGGTTCTCGGCAGTACCTTTGGCCTAGGTGCCTCCTTCTCAGTGTCTGAGTTCCAGCAACGTTTGCTGATCCTTGGTAGTGCTTTGCAGCACAGGTACCTCCTGCTTAGTAACCGTGTTCCAGCACCGTCAGCTGGTCCACGGTTGTGCCATTAGCTCTTGATCCTTCTGCTGCCCCTCCGGGTTCCAGCACCGTCAGCTGGTCCTCGCTAGTTCCATTTGTTCTTGCAGCTTCTGCTACCCATTTGGGTTCCAGCACAGTCAGCTGGTTCTCGGCAGTGCCTTTGGCCTAGGTGCCTCCTCGGTATTCGTGTTCCAGCAACGTCTGCTGGTCCTTGGTAGTGCTTTGTAGCACAGGTACCTCCTGCTTAGTAACCATGTTCCATCATCGTCAGCTGGTCCACGGTTGTGCCATTGGCTCTTGTTCCTTCTGCTGCCACTCTGGGTTCCAGCACCGTCAGCTGGTTCTCGGTAGTTCCATTGTCTTTTGTAGCTTCTGCTACCCATCCGGGTTCCAGCACCGTCAGCTCGTTCTCGGCAGTGTTTTTGGCCTAGGTGCCTCCTTTTCGGTATCCAAGTTCCAGCAACATCTGCTGGTCCTTGGTAGTGCTTTGCAGCACAGGTATCTCCTGCTTAGTAACCGTGTTCCAGCACTGTCAGCTTGTCTACGGTTGTGCCATTGGCTCTTGTTCCTTCTGCTGCCACTCTGGGTTCTAGCACGTCAGCTGGCTCTCGGTAGTTCCATTTGCTGTTGCAGCTTCTGCTACCCATCCGGGTTCCAGCACCGTCAGCTGGTTCTCGGCAGTGCCTTTGGCCTAGGTGCCTCCTTCTCAGTATCCGTGTTCCAGCAACGTCTGCTGGTCCTTGGTAGTGCTTTGCAGCACAGGTACCTCCTGCTTAATAACCGTGTTCCAGCACCGTCAGCTGGTCCACGGTTGTGCCATTGGCTCTTGTTCCTTCTGCTCCCCTCCGGGTTCCAGCAGCGTCAGCTGGTTCTCGGTAGTTCCATTGACTCTTGCAGCTTCTGCTACCCATCCGGATTTCAGCACCGTCAGCTGGTTCTCGGCAGTGTCTTTGGCATGGGTACTCCCTCGTGCCCAGCCTGGTTCCAGCACGCCTGCTGTTTCCGGGGAGTGTCAACGTCACTTTGCCACCAATACCTTGTCCTGTTGTGTTGCGGTCGGGTTAGCCGAGTCTATGGTGCCTGCTGTTTAGGTGCTTCCTATGTGGGCTGTGGGTTCAGGTAATAAAGGCTGGTTCAGTTGTGCCAATAGGACAAGCACCCCCTGTTGGACTGTGGGTTTCAGTAACTGCGGTGTTGTGAGTTCATTTTCCCCTTCACCGTCGATGTCTGATGAACTCCCTCTTCTGGTGAAGGAAGGTAGTTAGGCTGATTACCAAACACCTGATCTGGTAGATGATGACTGGGTAACAGGAAATTCTGACTGGATATAAGGCAGCCGATGCCCTTCTGAGTCGCTGGTGATTCCTCTGCTGGATTCTTGGAGACCAGTCTCATTCCTGCTTCCCAAAGATAAGTTTTTGCTCTGCTATTGAATTTATTAGTTTTGTTTTGTTTACCTTGTTTTTTGGAGTTCAGCCATCCCCGGTCGGGGGTGTGCTGAGTTCCATTTTTGTCTCTGATCAGTTTGTCTCTTTGCTCTGTCTTCAGAATTTACCTGAGTGCTGATATAGTCTTTTTGAAGTCCTAGCGACTTCAGGGCCTGTTTTTCCTATCAGACGGTTGGGACATTTTTTGGTAGGGTTTTTTGCAGATTACAGACAGCAGCTTTTCTATCCTGTCCTTTTTAGTTAGCTTGGGCCCCATCGTTTGCTCAACCTATCTTTCTATCTGTGTTAGTGTTTTCATCTTGCTTCACCGTCATTATAGGTTGGGGGCTGCCTATTGCTTTGGGGTCTGCTCTGGGGCAGTTTAGATTTCCCCTTTCTTTCTTTAGGCCTATTTAGTTCTCCGGCTGTGATCGAGGGGTCTAGGGCATCGTAGGAACCCTCCACGGCTACTGTTAGTTGTTGTGGATAGGATCAGGGGTCTGCAATCCAATAGCTCCCAACCTCTCCGGTTTTCTGGACTTAGCATGTATTTTTGTTTTTTCCTCCTTCGGTGACTCATTCATAACACTGCGGCCTGCTCGTGTCCTTGCAAATTTGTTTATTATGGGTACCTTCTACTACCCATCCAGGTTCCAGCACCGTCAGCAGGTACTCGGCAGTGCCTTTGGCCTAGGTGCCTCCTTCTCGGTATCCGCGTTCCAGCAACGTCTGCTGGTCCTTGGTAGTGCTTTGTAGCACAGGTACCTCCTGCTTAGTAACCATGTTCCAGCATCGTCAGCTGGTCCACGGTTGTGCCATTGGCTCTTGTTCCTTCTGCTGCCCCTCCGGGTTCCAGCACCATCTGCTGGTCGGTCCTCGCTAGTTCCATTTGCTCTTGCAGCTTCTGCTACCCATCCGGGTTCCAGCCCCGTCAGCTGGTTCTCGGCAGTGCTTTTGTCCTAGGTGCCTCCTTCTCGGTATCCGAGTTCCAGCAACGTCTGCTGGTCCCTTGATAGTGCTTTGTAGCACAGGTACCTCCTGCTTAGTAACCGTGTTCCAGCACCATCAGCTGGTCCACAGTTGTTCCATTGGCTCTTGTTCCTTATGCTGCCCCTCCGGGTTCCAGCACCGTCAGCTGGTCCTCGCTAGTTCCATTTGCTCTTGTTCCTTCTGCTCACCATCCGGGTTCCAGTGCTGTCAGCTGGTTCTCAGCAGTTCCTCAGCCTTCTTGTACCTTCTGCTACTTTTCCAAGTTCGAGCTTGTGGAAATAGTTTTTGGTTCTCACTCTGGATCTCCCTGACGATGACCCTGAAGACGACGATCCTGAAGACCACACCGAAGAAGACCAAAAAGATGACCCTGAAGAAGATGACCAAGAGGACAAAGAACATGAAGACAACCACCAAGATGCAGAACAACAAGAGACAGAAGACCAAGAAGCAGAAAAACCAAAAGCTGAAGAACATTAAGCATAAGACTAAAAATCAGAGCAAATGATTTTATCTAAATTATAAGCAGAAGAAGACTAAGCAGTGTATGGGGGTGAGTCCGTTCCTCCTCATGGTGCCCCTGGAAAATGCCTGCTGCTGCAGGCCAAACTGAACGCGGACAAATCCTGTTGTAAATCTTTTGTGACAGGCAGAACGGAAGGTGTAATCTTCAAACTTTTATAGATAACAACCACAGGAATGCCTGTCACATATAAGAATATGATGAAGAAGAAGAATAGGAAGAAGATGAAGAAGTAGAATATGAAGAATAATTGTGGAATAAGAAAAATATGAAGAATGTAAAAAAAAAAGAATAATAGGAAGAAGTGAAGAAGAAGAAGATGAATAAGGTGAAGAAAAAGTTGATGAAAAAGATGCTGCTGTTGAGGATGATGAAGGAGAAAGTGTGGGAGAAGTAAAAAGTAGGTGAAGAGCTTGGAAGTAGTGAAACATACACATCTGACAAAATATAAAAGAGGTTAACATAGTCAATATCTTTGTAACTCCGAACGTCTTTAAAATAAAAAATAATTCCTGCTATTCCATTTGATTGAGCTAAATCTCTATGGCTTTAATGTCTCCTACACCTCCCACAATACATTCTACATTATTATTAGTTGTTTTTCTTCAAGTAGAATTAACCTACAAGGAAAGAAAGGGTTTTTTTTAATTCCGATATTTCTGTTCCATTGAATTGAATGGGACTTCCGGGATCGGAATCGGCGATACCCGATACTCTTTGGATATCGGCCGATCCAATCCGATCTGATATTTTTCAATATCGGGTGGTATCGCTCAACACTACTCATGACCCAATATCAACATGGGTTTACAAGGGACCGTTCCTGTCAGACTAAGCTGATAAGCTTTTATGAAGAGGTAAGTTCCGGACTGGACCAAGGGAATGCAGTGGACGTGGTGTACATGGACTTTTCAAAAGCTTTTGATACTGTGCCACACAAAAGGTTGATACATAAAATGAGAACAATGGGGATAGGGGATAATATGTGTAGGTGGGTTAAGAGCTGGCTCAGGGATAGGAAACAAAGGGTGGTTATTAATGGCGCACACTCGGACTGGGTAACGGTTAGCAGTGGGGTACCACAGGGGTTAGTTTTGGGCCCACTTCTTTTTAACATATTTATTAATGACCTTGTAGGGGGCATAGAGAGTGGAATTTCAATATTTGCAGATGACACTAAACTCTGCAGGGTAATCAATACAGAGGAGGACAATTTTATATTACAGGAGGATTTATGTAAACTAGAAGCTTGGGCTGATAAATGGCAAATGAGCTTTAATGGAGATAAATGTAAGGTCATGCACTTGGGTAGAATGAATAAGATGTATAATTATGTGCTTAATTGTAAAACACTGGGCAAAACTGTCACTGAAAAAGACCTGGGTGTATGGGTGGACGACAAACTCACATTTCATTTAGTGGCCAGTATCAGGCAGCTGCTGCAAAGGCAAATAAAATAATGGGATGCATTAAAAGAGGCATAGATGCTCACGAGGAGAGCATAATTTTACCTCTATATACTGTAAGTCACTAGTGCGACCACACTTAGAATACTGTGCACAGTTCTGGCCTCCGTTGTATAAGAAAGACATAGCTGAACTGGAGCGGGTGCAGCGAAGAGAGACCAAGGTTATTAGGGAACTAGGGGGTCTGCAATACCAAGACAGGTTATTACACTTGGGGTTATTTAGTTTGGAGAATTGAAGGCTTAGAGGTGATCTTATTACAATGTATAAATATATGCGGGGACAGTACAAAGACCTTTCTAATGATCATTTTACTCTTAGACCTGTGACGGGGACAAGGGGGCATCTTCTACATCTGGAGGAAAGAAGGTTTAAGCATACTCACAGACGCGGATTCTTTACTGTAAGAGCAGTGAGACTATGGAACTCTCTGCCATATGATGCTGTAATGAGTGATTCCCTACTAAAATTTATGAAGGGACAGGATGCCTTTCTTGAATAGCATAATATTAAAGGGTATATACACTAGTTTCCTTAATATTGCGTTGATCCAGAGAGCTAGTCTGATTGCCGTATGTGGAGTCGGGAAGGCATTTTTTTCCCCAATGTGAAGCTTACTGTTTGCCACATGGGTTTTTTTTGCCTTCCTCTGGATCAACAGGTTAGGACAGGACATGGGTTGAACTAGATGGACTTAAAGTCTCCCTTCAACCTTACTAACTATGTTACTATGTAAAGAGTCTTCAAAAAAATTACTTGCTGCATATAGAAACACGCCGACACTTTAATATATTATTTTTTTATGCACCTTTAGGCAGGGGTAGGATTCAAATTTTTAACAACAGGTTTTGTGTTTGTGTGTAGGAAAACCACACCCATTTTTAAACCACACGCATTTTTAAGCCACACCCATTTACACACACCTTTTCCTCAAACATATACAAGTAGGGGCGCAGCCAAACAGTTGAAAAAAATTAATTAGAATGGGATCAGAACAGTGCACATTCTGGCCAGCGGCTCTCCTGACCCGAGTGTGACAGCTGCATATATTTCTATGCAGCTGTCTCACTTGACTGACCGGCTGGCCAGGCTGTGCACTACATTCTACAGTATAATGGCCCCATATGATGATGCATACGGTGTAATGGCCCCACATGATGCTCCATACTGTATAATGGCCTCACATGATGCTGCATACAGTATAATGGCCCCACATGATGCTCCATACTGTATAATGGCCCCACATGATGCTGCATACAGTATAATGGCCCCCATATACTGCTTCATACAGTATAATGGCCCCACATGATGCTCCATACTGTACAATGGCCCCACATGATGCTCCATACTGTACAATGGCCTCACTTGATGCTCCATACTGTACAATGGCCCCACATGATGCTGCAAACAGTATAATGGCCCCACATGATGCTCCATACTGTATAATGGCCTCACATGATGCTGCATACAGTATAATTGCCCCACATGATGCTCCATACTGTATAATGGCCTCACATGATGCTCCATACTGTATAACAGCCTCACATGATGCTCCATACTGTATAATGGCCTCACATGATGCTGCATACAGTATAATTGCCCCACATGATGCTGCATACAGTATAATGGCCCCACATGATTCTCCATACTGTATAACAGCCTCACATGATGCTCCATACTGTATAATGGCCCCACATGATGCTGCATACAGTATAATGGCTCCACATGATGCTTCATACTGTAAAATGGCCTCACATGATGCTGCACACAGTATAATGTCCCACATGATGCTCCATACTGTATAATGGCCCCACATGATGCTGCATACAGTATAATGGCCCCATATACTGCTTCATTCAGTATAATGTCCCCACATGATGCTCCATACTGTACAATGGCCTCACATGATGCTCCATACAGTATAATGGCCACACATTATGCTGCATTCAGTATAATGGCCCCATATGATGCTCCATACTGTATAATGGCATCACATGATGCTGCATGCAGTATATTGGCCCCACATAATGCTCCATACTGTATAATGGCCTCACATGATGCTCCATATAGTATAATGGCCCCACATGATGCTCCATACAGTGTAATGGCCCCACATGATGCTCCATACTGTATAATGGCCACACATGATGCTGCATACAGTATAATGGCCCCACATGATCCTGCATACAGTATAATGGCCCCACATGATGCTCCATACAGTATAATGGCCCCACATGATGCTGCGTACAGTATAATGGCCTCACATGATGCTCCATTCTGTATAATGGCCACAGTGCTCCATACTGTATAATGGCCCCACATTATGCTGCATACAGTATAATGGCCCCACATGATGCTCCATACTGTATAATGGCCCCACATGATGCTCCATACTGTATAATGGCCACACATGATACTCCATACAGTATAATTGCCCCACATGATGCTCCATACTGTATAATGGTCCCACATGATGCTCCATTCTGTATAATGGCCACACATGATGCTCCATATTGTATAATGGTCCCACATGATGCTGCATACTGTATAATGGCCCCACATGATGCTCCATACTGTATAATGGCCACACATGATGCTCTATACAGTATAATGGCCCCACATGATGCTCCATTCTGTATAATGGCCACACATGATGCTCCATACTGTATAATGGTCCCAGATGATGCTGCATACTGTATAATGGCCCCACATGATGCTGCATACAGTATAATGGTCCCACATGATGCTCCATTCTGTATTATGGCCCCATATACTGCTCCATACTGTGTAATGGCCCTACATCTCATCCTCTTCCCTGTCCCTCTGGGTTCATTCTCATCCTCCCTCGTCCCCCTGGACTCATTCTCATCCTCCTCCTGTCCCCTGAGCTCATTCTCAACCTCCCCCCATCCCCCTGGGCTCATTCTCATCCTCCCCCCGTCCCCCTGGGCTCATTCTCATCCTCCTACCATCCCCCAGGGCTCATTCTCATCCTCCTCCCGTTCCCCTGGGCTCATTCTCATCCTCCTCCCATCCCCCTGGGCTCATACTCATCCTCCTCCCATCCGACTGGGCTCATTCTCATCCTCCCCCTGTCCCCCTGGGCTCATTCTCATCCTGCTCCCGTCCCCCTGGGCGCATTCTCATCCTCCTCCCATCCCCCTGGGCTCATTCTCATCCTCCTCCCATCCCCATGGGCTCATTCTCATCCTCCCCCATGCCCCTAGGCTCATTCTCATCCCCCCGTCCCCCTGGGCTCATTCTCATCCTCCTCCCGTCCCCCTGGGCTCATTCTCATCCTCCCCCCGTTCCCCTGAGCTCATTCTCATCCTCCCCCCCCGTTCCCCTGAGCTCAATCTCATCCTCCTCCTGTCCCCCTGGGCTCATTCTCATCCTCCTCCCCCCTTTGTATGCATGGCTGGGCTCACCTGAGTTCTCCTACGGTCCCTGCATGTAAATCCAGACGCCTGTATCCTCTTCCTGTTTCGAGCAGCCACATTGTACTGCTCATTAAGGTCATGAATATGGATGCCACGCCTATGGGAGGGGAGTTGCATCCATATTCATTAGTGTAATGAGCGGTACCACGTGACCGCTCGCAAAGGAAGATTAGATGATACCAGCGTACGGAGCTGCAGGCACTGCTGGAGGAAGTGAGTATGATGTCTCCAGGAGGGGGAGGAGGGACCGACCCGGACTCATATTAAAAAAAAACTTGCCCCTCTGCCACCCGGCCCAGCCCGCCCCTGGTGGCAGTACCGGATCGCAGCTCTGAGTCTCCCCGGTTCGGGGAACCTGCTGCTTTTTTAACAAGTGGTTCCATCGAACCGGGGAGAACAGGCTGAATCCCACCCCTGTCTTTAGGTTGTAATTCCACATTGAGTATTTGGTGAGTTTTTGTTGTCGCAGATTTTCTGCAGTATTTCGTCAGCTACTAGCTAAATTAGTTTACTTCAGTTTTTTTTTTAATTTTGAGTGCGTTTTTCTTTCTGTATTTTTATAGCATTTTTGCCGCTTTTAGAAACGTCATATTTTATGTTAAACTGCTTTTTTTTCTATACTTCCCAGTATTTAGCTTTGGCAAAAATTATTTGATCCAGTCAAGTATGGATTACATACGTTTTAGTGCGTAGTGCAGAAGAAAAGCATTAAAAACACACATGCATTTTTTACCTGCAGATTTTCCTCATCTAATGCCATTGTTTGGAGAAAATCTGCACATAAAACTATAAAACTCAGTGTACTCATAAGAGGAATCGACGTGATGCGGATTTAAAAAAACAAACTGCAGCTTGGAGAGTTTTCTGTTAATCCAATACACTTTGCTAAAACTGTAAGGCACTGCAATTTTTTGTGCAGCGAAAAAATGCAGCATCAATAACTCTACATGGGAACTTAACCTAAAATGCCAGAAATTACGATTTTGTGAAGCTTACCCTTAGAAAACAAAATATACACTTTGCAAAAAAAAAAGTAAAGAGTAGAAACCATGCTACTTAGACGGTACCTATTCCTTTGTGCTTAAAGTGTAGCATTAGGAGCAACATTTGAAGAAGCCAGACAAAAGAGAAGGAAATATATTATTTCCATTATAGTTAATTGTCTCTTCTTATGTGGTCACCTAACATGTTTGAATAGGTCGAAAATACCCTCAAAAGGAAATGTGTGAATAATCTTATTATTTTAGCCTGAAGTGAGAGACAGTGTTGACACAGCCTATGTCTGCCACCATCCACATTAGCTATGCTTTTCTAAAGGATTCTTATTACTGGATGTTTGAAACCTTTTAGGAAGACTCCAGTAATGGGAATTGAAAGATGAACACATGATAATGAATAGACCCATGAAGAAAGAGATGATCATACTGCATAGTACAGATAAAATTGCTAGACTATATAAAGGGTTTGGGACCAGTGCTGAAGAGGCCACATATACAGTGGGTACAGAAAGTATTCAGACCCCTTTAAATTTTTCACTCTTTGTTTCATTGCAGCCAGTTGGTAAATTCAAAAAAGTTCATGTTTTTCCCATTAATGTACACTCTGCACCCCATCTTCACTGAAAAAAAACAAACGTAGAAATTTTTGCAAATTTATTAAAAAAGAAAAACTGAAATATCACATGGTCATAAGTATTCAGGCCCTTTGCTCAGACACTCATACTTAAGCCACAAGCTGTTCCTTTCCTTTCCGTATCCACTGTAGTTAAACACATATGATTTGTTTGCTGCCTGTCATACTGGTTTTACAGGTGCTTTCTTCCTTATTCCGATGTTCTATACAATTAAAAGATCAAAGAAATCTGACATGGTTTAGATGACCTATTAACCTATGGTGAAACTGTGTAACCAGTAACTAAGAAAATGCTTAATTTTAAGTTCAGAATGTTTTTTTTTGTTTGTTTGAAGTCAATTGTCACTTTTGCAATTGTTTTAAGGATCAACATTCCATTATGATGTATTTTATAAACATATATATTTACTGGATTTTGGAGTTCAATGTTTCTATTGCTGAACTCCAAATTCTGTTTCACTTAACACAGAAAAAAATGAGTAATTATAAAAATCTGTCTTCATCAGCCAAGAAGTTGAGCCTTGGAGATTACTGTACATTTGAATGGCTGTCCACTTCGTTGATTATTTGGAATGACAACTGTGCAGTAGATGGAGCTATTCTAAAGGGCCTGTCACACGAAGCGATATCGCTAGCAATATCGCTATAACGTCACTGGTTTTGTGACGTTATAGCGATATTGCTAGCGATATCGCTATGTCTGATACTTACCTCCGACCGCTCCCCCGCTGGTTATCGCTGATCGCGCGAGAACGTCCTGGACCGTTTCTCGTCTTCAGCTTCCTGCTGGGCTTCCTGCTGTGGAGACGAGCGACGCGCAGACGTGGGCGGGAGAACGTCAGGATCGCCTCGTCTGACAGGTAAGTAGCGACCCCCGACCACTGCTATGTCGCTGGTGAGATCTGCCTGTGTGGCTGCTCACTAGCGACCACTTAGCGATGCACCAGCGTTCCTGACTGGGTCGGGATCGCTGGTGCATCGCTAAGTGTGACAGTACCTTTAGGATAGGTCATCCATATCAAAGCAGTGGATAACTCTTTTAAGAGATTACTTTGCTTACTTTGAACTGTGTAAATATATGTGTACTTAGCTCCTCTTAGTGGTAGCTGCCTGTAGCAAGAATTTTCTTTTTTGACTTTACAAGTGAACTGTAGAATAATATTGGAGTCCAAAAGAAATAATTTCTAATATGTATGAAACTCAGGGGGTAAAGCAAACATCAAGGTGCATTGAGTCCCGCATAGTATCTCTCTCGGACACATTGCATCATGTCTACAGGTATTCACTGATTGAATTGGATTGTTTAATATATAGCTCTGGCAAAAATGAAGAGACCACCACAACAAAACCCTGTCATGGGCAGCCCATTCTACAGAACTGAACCCCATTGAAAACCTCTGCAATGTAATCAAATAATCAAGAGGATGATGGATAGTCACAAGCCATCAAACAAAGAAGCAGCATGCATGACTGGTGGAAAGCATGCCAAGACGCATGAAAGCTGTGATTAAAAATCATGGTTATTCCACAAAATATTTATTTCTGAACTCTTCCTGAGTTAAAACATTAATATTGTTGTTTCTAAATGATTATGAACTTGTTTTCTTTGCATTATTTGAGGTCTGAAGGCACTGGGTTTTTTTAATTTTGACCATTTTTCTTTGACAGAAAAAAATACAAAATTTATTGCTTGGAAATTCCGTGACATGTCAGAAGTTTATAGATTGAAAGAAATATTTATATTTTTTTCAAAAATATACCTATAAAGAGAACAAACAGACAAACAACATTTGAAAATGGTCTCTTAATTTTTGCCAAAGCTGTAGATCTATTTAGTAGCCAATGTGAACATGCACTTACACACTACATGCACACCAACTTATATCCCAGTTCATTCCTTTAGGCTTTCTTTCAGTTTGTTTTGTATCCTTTGCTTATAAAGGTACAGCATGCCCTTTTTTAGAGCTGGACATTACGTATATTCATGTGGTTCCCCGTGGCTGTGTGTTTACTAGCCAGGTTCAGTCCTTCTCTGCCCTTATCCACATGTATGTCACTTGACAAATGGTAAGGTTTTAGTTTTTGAGGTTAGGACAGTTCAGTTTAGGGTCAACGTGAAGTGGTGGGATGACTTTTGCATTTTTCTGCAAAAATATTACTGCAGGGTGTTTGCTTATTATGTTTTGTCTATTTAGTGGCCAGTGTGAACATTCACTTACATGCAAACAACTTGTTATTCCCCCTCTGCACAGCCCCTCATTTTATTCCCCCATCTGCACAGACCCGCATTTTATTCCCCTCTCATCTGCACAGCCCCTCATCTTATTCCCCCAATTAACACAGCCTCTCATTTTATTCCCCCTTTATCTGCTCAGCCACTCATGTTATTCCCCCATCAGCATAGCCACATACCCCATTTTATTCCCCCATCACCATAGACCCTCCCCTCATTTTATTCCCTCCATCAGCACAACCCCATCTATTAATTTTATTCCCCCCATTTGCACAGCCCCTCATTTTATTCTCCCATCTGCACTGCCCCTCATTTTACTTTTGACCCTTTGCATAGCTCCTCATTGTATTCCTTCATCTCTATGACCTCTAATTTTATTCCCCCAATCAGCACAGCTCATCATTTTACTCTCCCCCTCTGCACAGCCCCTCATTTTATTCCACCCTTTCAACTCAGCCCCTCCCCTCCTTTTAATTCCACCTCATCAGCACATCCCCTCTACTCATTTTATTCTCCCCATCTGCACAGCCCCTCATTTTATTCCCCTCATCAGCACAGCACCTTATTTTATTCCACCCCCTCTGCCTCATTTTATTACTTTGCATCAGTACAGCCTCTCCCCTCATATTATTCCCGACTCTGCCCAGCCCCTCATTTTATTCCACCCTATCAACTCAGCCCCTCCCCTCATTTTATTCCACCACATCAGCATAGCCCCTCTACTGATTTTATTCTCCCCATCTGCACAGCCCCTCATTTTACTCCTCCCTCTGCATAGCCTCTCATTTATTCCCCCATCTGTACGGCCCCTCATTTTATCCCTCATCTGCATAGCCCCTCATTTTATCCTCCCCTTATCAGCACAGCCCCTCAGCTCATTTTATTCCCCTCATCAGCACAGCCCCTTATTTTATTCCACCCCCTCTGCCTCATTTTATTGCTTTGCATCAGCACAGCCTCTAACCTTATATTATTCCCCACTCTGCACAGCCCCTCAATTTATGTCCCTCTGCACAGTAATATAAGAAATTTAAAAAAAAAAACTTATACTCACCTGTTCACTATCTCGTCTTCTGTGAAATGCAGCAGTGGACGCTGGACGGTGTAATGACGTCACTCCATTGTGCCATCCAACAATCCCTTGAATGCTCCTTCTCCAACAATTCGCACATGTTGCTGTATATTCTGGCAGAGCAGGGGTGACTAAAACTCCTCTGCTGCTGTGCTGGGAAAAGCACACAGCAATTGTATTAGCGACTGACAGAGGCAATTACAATCGAATGCAGGGAGGAACCCTTAGCCGAGTGCAGGGAAACAGAGGGGTGAGCGGTGTCAGTGACTGACATTGCTCACCTCTGTGCCCACGCCACAGCCGTCACTCTGCTTAATCTCTGCGGCTGGAGGAAGGTACCAAGTGGCGGCTGGCATTAAGCACTTTTTTTAAAGTGTGCCCCCTTTGGGTAGGCAGGATGTAGCACCCTAGGCAGGTGCCTACCCTGCCTACACCTTGTGCCTGCCCTGTTTGCTTGTTACAGCAAGGACCTGCCTGTGGCCAGTCTTCAAAGGAGACTGATTTCACTTTATACAGCATTGCTGTGTATAGCAAACGTGATCAGATGATCGAAGGTTAAAGTCCCTTAGGGGGACTAACAAGTACAGTGAAAAGTAAAAAAAATTGTTTTAAAAATAGAAAAAAAAAACACAATGCCTAAAAGTTCAAATCACCTCCCTTTTCCTCATTGCAAATAAAGATAATAACAAATATAAAAAAAACACATGTCGTATTGCTGGATTCAGAAAAGTCTGATCTATCAATATTTTAAAATAATCAACTCAAACAATAGAGACAATGTAAATGAAAAAAACTTCAAGAACGACAAAATTAAGTTGTTTTGTCGCAGCAATACCACAAAAAATGCTGTAACAAGCGATAAAAATTTTATATCCATCCCAAAATGGTATCAATAAAAACATTATCTTGTCCCGCAAAAAATAAGAAAAAATAAGCCATAATACAACACCATTGACTGAAAAATAAAAATGTGAAGGAACTCGGAAAATGGTGACGTAACTCAGAAAATTCTATTTTTCAAACTTGTGATTTTTTTACTACTAAAATAATTAAAAAAAATTGACATGTTGGGTATCGCCGCACTTGAAATTTTTTCTAGTTTTCCAGTACACTTTTTGGTAAAATGAATGATGTCATTCAAAAGTACAACTCGTCCCACAAAAAAACAAGCCTGCATAAGTCTATGTGGACAAAAAAAATAAAAAAGTGATAGCTCTGGGAAAAAGAGGAGGAAATAACGAAAGCATAGAAGCAGAAATTGGCTGTGACGGGAAGGGGTTAAAAGTCCTAAAGATCTCATTTTGAAAATATTGGCAGAGTTTGTGTATTTGGCACCAGAAAGATCGCTGTCTTGGGGTCATATTTGACACAGAAATTTCCTTTATTCCCCATATCCAATCACTCTCTTGTTACACCTGCACCTTAAAAACATCTCCAGAATTCGACCTTTTCTCACCTTTGAAACTGCAAAAACTCTTACTGTTGCTCTTCTTCACTTTCACTCTCATTTGGACTACTGCAACTCTCTTCTGATCTTTTTCTCTCTAGCCAAACTTTCTCCTCTTCAGTCTGTCCTGAATGCTGAAGCCAGGGTAGTATTTCTATCAGGTTGTGTCACTGAGTTTTGCACTGCCCTTTATCTCATCCCTCATTTCAGTCTATCACCCTTCCTGTTCCCTCCATTTTGCAACTGATCTAAGACTAACATCCTCTGTAATTTGAACTTCGGACCCCCATGTCCAAGACTTCTCCTGTGCTGCACGAGTTTTCTGGAATGCACTACCCTAAACAATCCAGCTAATATCTGTTTTTAAGCATGCTTTAAAAACACATCTTTTTAGATAAGCCTATCTTCAACTCACTAACCTAAAGGGGGTTTTACACATAGCGATATCGCTAGCGATATCGCTATGTGTGATACTTACCTCCGACCGGCTCCCCCGCTGTCCATCGCTGATCGCACGAGAATGTCCGGCTCCATTTCTCGTCGGGCGCTTCCTGCTGGGCTTCCTGCTGTGACGACGAGCGACGCGTGGAGACGGGCGGGAGGACGTCAGGATCGCTGTGTGTGAAAGCTGAGAATCGTGTGCTGCGTCGCTGCTGCATCGCTGTGAGATCTTCCTGTTTGGCAGCTCACTAGCGATCATTTAGCGATGCACCAGCGATCCTGACCAGGTCGGATCACTGGTGCATCGCTAAATGTAAAGGGGCTTTAACTCTCCCCTGTTCCCTTCTAAATTTTAATCATAGTTTGCTCCTGCTTTTTTATCTGTCTCCACATCCTCCGTGCACCAAAGAGCACCCAGTTACTGCTCTAAGACAGATCCTGGCTGATGACCGGATGATGCAACTTAGTATGAAAACTTTTATTTATTATATTGAAGGATGGACCATACACAACAAGAATGTTCTACCAATTGCGTCCCCCTATTCCCTTATGTATTGTAAACTTGCGAGCACTGCCCTCACTCCTCCTGTAACTGTTGAAAGATGTTACATTTTCTGTACATGTACCTGCTTAATTGTAAAGTGCTGCAGAATATGTTGGCCATATATTAATAAAAATTACTATACCATTACTATTCAAATACACACACATGTCAACTTTTGTTTTAATACAAAATCAACCTATTTTTAACATATAAATATCACCAGGCTTCTGATAACCCACAGTTTAAAAAAATAATAATAATAAAAGTGCATGGCGCTCACAGTAGAAGGAGGAACATTTATGGTCACATAACTTTGTGTGTAGTTTACTGCAAAGGGGGAAAGGTAGAGTATGACAGACCCCACACCACACATGGAGAGAGTAATTGACCAAACACTACACATGGGGAACAGGCATGGAATGACAAACCCTGTATTACACATTAAGAGCAGACAGAGAATGGCAAACACTAGTGTACACATGGAGGGTAGGTAGAGAGTGACTGCATAGAGTCAGAGAGATAGAGCCCACACTACACAGGAAGAGCAAGTAGAGCGAGACAGGCCCTGCATGACACACGGTGGGAAAGTAGAGAGTTAAAGATTTGCACTACACTTGAAAAGCATGTAAAGAATGACAGACCCTGCACTACAAATGGAGCGCAGGCAGAGAGTGACAGACCCTACACTACACATTGAGGCCAGGTAGAGAGTGACAGACCCAACACTACACATGGATTACAGATAGAGAGTGACAGACCCCACACTGTAGTGAATTCACTTTCTGGTCTGCCTCTGGTTGCTGGTGAGGGTGGTGGAGCTGGTTGTATTGACAGAGGAGTCGTGAGTTCTCTTTCCGGGCTCCCTCTGGTGGTTGCAGGAGGTAATGAAGCTGATCTAATTAACAGAGATCTGCCACCTGATAATGAGGACGACGATTGGACATCTGGAGTCTCTGACTGGATTTAATACAGCCGACTCCCTCTATCCCTACTGGTGATTTTTCCTGTCTCCTGAGGTTTTAGTTTCCAGTTCAGTCCCTGCATTCTCAAGCTAAGTGTTCTTTGCTATTGTTCACATTTGATTTGGTTTTGTCCATTCAGTTTTGTGTGGTCAGCCAGTCCCGGCTGGGGCTGTGCTGAATTTCCATTTTACTGTTTGTGCCAGTTTGTTTTTTGTCCCTCATTAGATTTGCCTCTTTTTGCTCTGTTTTCAGAATATGCCAGAGTGCTGATATAGTGGGTGAAGTCTAGTGACTTCAGGGTTTTTTTTGCTATCAGAAGTGTTGGATATTTTTGCAGGGTTTTTTGGTGTGATTGCAGACAGTATCTTTCCTTTCCTGTCCTGTCCTTTCTAGTTAGTGTGGGCCCCATCGTTTGCACAGCCTATTTTCCTACCTGAGTTTGTGTTTTCATCTTGTCTCACCGACAATATATGTTTGGGAGCTATCTATTCCTTTGGGGTCTGCTCTGGGGCAGTTTAGATTTCCCCTTTTCTTGCTTTAGGCTTATTTAGTCCTCCGGCTGTGTCGAGGCATCTAGAATCATCATAGGTACGCTCCACGGCTACAGATAGTTGTCTGGATAGGATTAGGGGTCTGCAATCCACTTAGTTACCAACCTCTCTGGTTTTCTGTGGCTTAGCTTGGTCTTGTTTTCCTCCTCGGTGACCCAATCATAACACCACACTACACATAGAGGCCAGGTATAGAGTGACAGACCTTGTATTATACATGGATGACAGAGAGTGAAAGACCCCACACTAGACACTAAGGACAGGTAGAGAGTGACAGACACCACACTACATATAGAGGCCAGGTATAGAGTGATAGACCTTGTATTACACATGGATGACAGAGAGTGAAAGACCCCACACTAGACACTAAGGACAGGTAGAGAGTGACAGACACCACACTACATATAGAGGCCAGGTATAGAGTGATAGACCTTGTACTACCACTCATGGATGACGGATCCCACACTACACATTGGAGTAAAGCCCTTGCAATAGTGCACCACAGATTAATGTAATAAACTCCTTTAACCTTAAGTTAGACTGTAATTGAAGAAAGTCATGTGACTTCTACCAGACTGAAATCATTATTTTATATGTGAAAAGGTACATATGGATGCGATGGATGGAGTGAGAGTTGGGAACATGGAGGGTTAGTACACTATATAATCAGGTCTGGAGTACAATTTAAAGCAGTATTCTCATCTCCAAAATCCTGTCCCAATATGTGGTACATTTAATAATAATATTAGCAGATACCTCCAATTAGAGATGTAGTATAGTTCTTCTGATTAGCTGTGTCCCTTGCCCCTGGTCTTATACACACCAGCCACCATCTTCTTCTGTTCCCGATGCCGCTCTGGTCTGAATACAACTGTTTGTGACCTGCTGGATCACTCAAGTGTTTGCTTCAGTCATTCCGAAGTCACAACTCAAAGAAACAAGGGATCGGAGCAGCTCCAGGGACAGATGAAGACGTCCGGTGGTAAGTATAAGAATAGGGAGAGTGAACTTAGATTAGTAGCATCACTCCAGGGCTGCAGTAAAAGAAATGCTTGAGTAGTGCTTTAAAGAGCACACTTTTGGCCTCCGACTCATGAATGGGGGTCTATGGGCACGGTACATTGTGTGTCAAGAAAAGTTTACAATGTATGCTGTAGGCTAAATGCAGAGATGAAATGAGCACCTAGCCTTACTACATTATATGCCCCCAGATGGAGGGGACACAGATGGAGGTAAATATCTGCACAACCATGAAGAATATGTGAGAACTACATAAGTAAAAGGAAATGAACCCCTTCGTGACCTTGCAATTTTTCATTTTTTCATTTTCATTTTTTCCTCCCTTTCTGCCAAGGGCCATCACTTTTTAGCCATATAAGGATTGTTATTTTTTTATTTTTAACGGGGCAAAGAACTTTTTTTCCTTACTTATTACTGTATTTAATAGTCTCCTTATGAGACTTGAAGGCCCGATCATCTGATTGCTTGTACTATACATAGCAGGGCATCAGCACTGTTATGTATAGCCAAAATCGTGATCTGCTATGAACACAAGCCACAGACTGGAGGATCCTAATGACAGGCATGGGAGTCTTCAGGAGAACCCTGGCTCTCATGCCAGCCCATCAACGCCCTGCAATCACGTCACTGGCTGACCGATGGGCAGGTGAAATGATGTGCCCCAAATGGCGTGTGCTAAATGCCGCTGTCAAAGATTGACACTGGGGTTTAACAGGTTAACAGCCGCTGGCAGAGCTATGATTCTCCCATAGCTGGAAAAGACACATGATGGCTGATTAAACCATGTCATGTGCGGAGAAAGGTGTGGGACACTAATTTTTGTGGACAAGTATGTCAAAGGTTGTGAAGGGGTTATGAAATACATTTTTCAAACATTTAAGGAGCTGGTGAATTCCACAGAGGTTGATGTATTATAACTATGATACAAAAATGTATGTTTTGTATAAACAATCTGTCATGTTTGGTTTACAATCATTTATATTCATTAGGACAGAATGATTAGATTTCCTATTGGGAAAAAAAGGTATTTAGCAATTAATTTTGGTACTACTGTGAAATGTCTCTCTTTTCTTATCTCTCCTCGGAACCTTTGAACTTAATGTATTTACTTAAATTCACTCATGTCTTCCTTTTATTCCTTTTCTTATTCCTTTGTGTCTAAGGACATTTTAATGGGCAAGGATAAAGTTACTAATCATTTCAATAAAACAAAAAGGAACTAATGAATGGAGGAGCTTGGCTGAAGAATAGAGATTCTGCATGTAAAAAGCTTTGTGTTTGCTAACAGGACAGCACTTTTATCTCACAGCTGAAGTCTTCCCACTTATTGTTTGCTGCTACCAAAGCTGTAAAGGGTGTTAGTCTTCAGTAGAAATGCCAAGACTTTGAAGAACTTGGGTTACTCTGTGTCACCTACTGTTCCTATCAGAAAGCTGAGATAAACCTGATGGACTCAAGGTGTCTGGTCTAATTCTTTTATTGACACATAGTCTTGTCTTCAAACACTTGTGTAAATGAATCCGCGTTGAGATAGTAATGTCAGTAATGGCACACTAGATAACTAGTAATGTTTATATAGTGTGCCTTGTTTTGTAAGGTCCTCACACCACACAAAAATCCTACAAATTAACACCTCACCGAGATCAAAGTGCTTTCTTTCTGCAATTAACTGCTTGTATGACTGAGCAAACAAGATCCCCCTGTAAGGTGCTCTTTTTTTCATGGTAGAGGTCAATGCACCTAAAATGGACTCTATTCTCATAGGAGATTTTTAGCCTTGGGAAAAGACTAAGGATGCGTCTATACTGGCTAATTATCAAGAAAAAATGTTCTTAGGAAGACTCATTCCTTGATAATCGGTCCGTCTAAATAACTTGCCAATCACCCAATGAATGAGCAAAAAGACCTTGTTCGTTGGGTGAAATGATTGTTAATATTGCTTAAAAATCATCTTTTTCAGCAACACATCATCCTGTGTAAACAGGACGTGCTGCAAAGCACAATGGTATATTAGGTATACAGAACGATCATGCATCTGATAGTTCTGTGTGCATGGAAGTGTAGTTGGCCTGTCTATATAGGCTGCTGAACAACCACCAATCGGCTCCCATATAGTTGAGTTTAAAAATCACATGACGAACATGTATTTTGCTTATTCATGTTGTGATTGGGAGCCTATTAGATAAGTCACTAATTGGGAAATGAGCATTCCTATGAATGTTTAAGGCCAATTATTGCAAAATAGTAAATGGGGCACAAACTGGTGTAAGGGTACTTGTCACACTTAGCGATGTACCAGCGATCCCGACCAGCGATATGACGCGGTCAGGATCGCTGGTACATCGCTAAGTGGTCGCTAGTGAGCTGCCACACAGGCAGATCTCACTAGCGACATCGCTGGGGTCAGGGGTCGCTACTTACCTGTTACACCAGGCGATCCTGCATCCTCCCGCCCGGCTCCACGCTCGTCGCTCGTCGTCACAGCAGGAAGTGCCGCAGGAAGCAGACTACAAGAAACAGTCATGGACGTTCTCGCGCGATCAGCGATAACCAGCGGGGGAGCGTGTCATAGGTAAGTATCAGACACAGCGATATCGCTAGCAATATCGCTATAACGTCACTAGTTATAGCGATATTGCTAGTGATATCTCTTAGTGTGACAGGCCCTTAAGAGCATAAGTATAAAAGGATATGTACTGATAGCACACTGCTTAACGCCAAAAGTTGTGCGCAGACAGGCACAACTCTGTTGAGAGCATGCATTGTATGGAATAGCCTCACTGCCTCTCCACCCCTGAGTCAGGAAGTTGATACAAGGTGAAATAGAATCACGATTCAGTCAATGATTATTTATAATTTTTTTATTTCTACAGTGATACAGGCTATGCTCATATGTGTACTATCACAATTGTTTCTGATCAGGTGATGCATCTTCATCATCATAATCACAGAGCTGTTGGAGAGATCAGCGCAAAAATAGAGTCTTATCCGATAGATATATCAGGTGGTATGATCAGATTAAACTCACCTGTTCGAAATATTTTGAAAGCATGTCATAGGAAAAATCAGCATCAGTTGGTCCACAGGTCAGCAAATGACCAAGAGACATCAAAGGGTGAAAGAGAGGTTTGTGGATGGTTTCTGCGCTTGCTGATGGTTAATATATGCCAGAAGGTAAAACAAAATGGTGGTTTATTCAACGCATTTCAAAGTACAAATGACTTTTTCATCAGGAAAGACCACCATTGGTCTTGAAGAAGTCATTTGTACTTTGAAACGCCTTGAACAACCTACCATTTTGTTTAACCTCCTAAGATATCATCAGCAAGAGCGGAAACTGTCCACAAACCCCATTTTCACTCTTTGATGCATCATCATCATGTGATACTTAAATCGTTGTGATTAACCCTCTTTTTATGTGTACCTAAATATCTAAAGAAGAAATAAGACTGATTTTGAAATGTGTTGTCCAATAAACACTCCATCCATCTATTCTGCCTTGATATGTCTTTTCTTATATTGTGCTGGCAGTGACCAATACAAGCCAGTATTGTTTTTTCTGTGATCCTATTTCAAAGTCAATTATTGGCCTTTATAAACACAAATACAGCTCTGGCAAAAATTAAGAGACAGACCACTTTCAAATGTTCAGTTTGTCTGATTTTTCTCTTTATAGGTATATTTTTGAGTATAATGAAAATTGTTACATGTCTCCGAATTTCCAAAGCAATAAATTTTGTATTTTTTTTCTGACAAAGAAAAATGGTCAAAATTTAATTTAAAAAACAGTGCTTTCAGGCCTTCAAATAATGCAAAGAAAACAAGCTCATAATCATTTCGAAACAACAATACTAATGTTTTAACTCAGGAAGAGTTCAGAAATCAATATTTTGTGGAATAACCATGATTTTTAAAAACAGCTTTCATGCGTCTTGGCATGCTTTCCTCCAGTCTTTCACACTGCTTCTGGTGCAAAAATTTAAGCAGTTCTTCTTTGTTTGATGGCTTGTGACTATCCATCATCTTCTTGATTACAGATAGATACAGTGGGGAAAAAAAGTATTTAGTCAGCCATCAATTCTCCTTCTTAGAAAGATGAGATGGGCCTGTAATTGACATCATAGGTAGACAACAACTGTGAGAGTCAAAATGATAAAACAAATCCAGAAAAACACCTTGTCTGATTTGGCAAGATTTATTTTCCAAATTATGGTGGAAAATAAGTATTTGGTCATTAACAAAAGTTCATCTCAATATTTTGTTATATATCCTTTGTTGGCAATGACAGAGGTCAAACGTTTTCTGTAAGTCTTCACAAGGTTGGCACACACTGTTGGTGGTATGTTGGCCCATTCTTCCATGCAAATCTCCTCTTGAGCAGTGAGGTTTTGGGCCTGTCGCTGGGCAACACAGACTTTCAAATCACTCCAAAGGTTTTCTATGGGGTTGAGATCTAGAGACTGACTAGGCCACTTCAGGACCTTCATATGCTTCTTACGAAGCCACTCCTTCTTTGCCCTGGTGGTGTGCTTGGGTCATTATCATGCTGAAAGACCTATCTACGTTTCATCTTCAATGCCCTTGCTGATGGAAGGAGTTTTGCTCTCAAAATCTCACGATACATGGCCCCATTCATTCCTTCATGTGGACGGATCAGTCGTCCTGGTCACTTTGCAGAGAAACAGCCCCAAAGCATGACGTTTACACTCCCATGTTTCATACTATGTATGGTGTTCTTTGGATGCAATTCAGCATTCTGGCTTCTCCAAACATGCTGGGTTTTGTTTCTACCAAACAGTTCTACTTTGGTTTCAGACAGGACCGGACATGTACTGGCTTAAGTAGGGGGACATGTCTGGCAGTGCAGGACCTGAGTCCCTGGCAGCATAGTGTGTTACTGATGGTAGCCTTTGGTACTGTGGTCCCAGCTGTATGTAGATCATTCACGGTCCCCCGTGTGGTCCTTGGATTTTTGCTCACTGTTCTTGTGATCATTTTGACCTCACAGGGTGAGATCTTGCGTGGAGCCCCAGATCAAGGGAGATTATCACTGTTCTTGTGTGTCTTCCATTTTCTTATTATTGCTCCCACAGTTGATTTCATCACACCAAGCTGCTTGCCTATTGCAGATTCAGTTTTCCCAGCCTGGTGCAAGGCTACAATTTTGCTTCTGGTGTCCTTCGACAACTCTTTGGTTTTCACCATAGTGGAGTTTGGAGTGAGACTGTATGAGATTGTGGACAGGTGTCTTTTATACTGATAACAAGTTCAACTGAGCTGTGTAGTTCATTTAGTCCCTCTGAAGCTGGGTGTCCATTTGGGACCCAGAGACTCTGCCACTATTCACACTAGAATAAAAAACGAACATGTGCACAAAGAAATTAATAAAAAATGAATCTGAACTGAGAAAGTAAGTTAATGTGTATGCACAATGTAAGTGCATATTAACACATGACCATTTCTGAGCTGGGAAAACCATCCTATCTGGCCAAAGCTTTACTAGTGGTTCAGCTGCTCGATCCTTGTTCACATTCACGTCACTTGGCAAGTGAAAAGGTTTTAAATTCTAGAGTAGGGACTGTCCCACAAGGGTTGCAGTGATGTGGCGGGATGGCTTGTACATTATTTTGACCAAAATTATGTTTACTAAAGACTAGAGTTGAGCGAAACGGGTCGAAAAAATTCAAAAGTCGCCGACTTTTGGCAAAGTCGGGTTTCATGAAACGAAACCGGACCCTAGGATGAGGTCGGCCACGAGGTCGGCGACTTACGCGCCAAAGTCGCGTTTCAAAAGTTTGTTTTGCGCTCTTTTTCAGCCAATCAGGATCCACGGACACTGTGGGCAACGTGATGACCTAGGCACGGGTCACCACCATCTTTCAGAAGGGCATGCAAGTGATTGGCTTGCTTTGGTGGCCGTCACAGGGGGTATAAAAGGGCGTACACGCCGACCGCCATCTTACTTCTGCCGATCTTAGTATAGGGAGAGGTTGCTGCTGATTCTGTAGGGAGAGCGTTAGGCAGGGAAGAAGACAAAAAAACTGCTTCTGCTGCTAGCGATTTGGCCTGCACAACACACAAGTCACTGTGTGTGCAGTGCAAGGGGAGGCTATATAGTGGTGTATCAGTGGTGTTGGTTGTTGGGCTGCCTTCTAAGGCTTCCTGACACGCTGGCATTGCTGTTTACCCACTGCTCCGCAAACTGCTTTTTTAAAAGCAATCCAATCTCCCTTATCCTCTAGTCACTTTTGTCACAGCTGTGCCATCGAGCCTGTCACATAGCTCTCAGATATCAGTGGGCCTCACACAATCCACAAGTGTCCAGTGTCAAAAAAAGTGCACGCAGAGATTCAAAATCTCCATTATCCTCTCGTCACTTTTGTCACAGGCAGCTGTGCCATAGAGCCTGTCACATAGCGCTCAGATATCAGTGTGCCTCACACAATCCACAAGTGTCCAGTGTCCAAAAGTGTGCGCAGAGATTCAAAATCTCCATTATCCTCTCGTCACTTTTGTCACAGGCAGCTGTGCCATCGAGCCTGTCACATAGCGCTCAGATATCAGTGGGCCTCACACAATCCACAAGTGTCCAGTGTCCAAAAGTGTGCGCAGAGATTCAAAATCTCCATTATCCTCTCGTCACTTTTGTCACAGGCAGCTGTGCCATCGAGCCTGTCACATAGCGCTCAGATATCAGTGGGCCTCGCACAATCCACAAGTGTCCAGTGTCCAAAAGTGTGCGCAGAGATTCAAAATCTCCATTATCCTCTCGTCACTTTTGTCACAGGCAGCTGTGCCATCGAGCCTGTCACATAGCGCTCAGATATCAGTGGGCCTCACACAATCCACAAGTGTCCAAAAGTGTGCGCAGAGATTCAAAATCTCCATTATCCTCTCGTCACTTTTGTCACAGGCAGCTGTGCCATCGAGCCTGTCACATAGCGCTCAGATATCAGTGGGCCTCACACAATCCACAAGTGTCCAGTGTCCAAAAGTGTGCGCAGAGATTCAAAATCTCCATTATCCTCTCGTCACTTTTGTCACAGGCAGCTGTGCCATCGAGCCTGTCACATAGCGCTCAGATATCAGTGGGCCTCACACAATCCACAAGTGTCCAGTGTCCAAAAGTGTGCGCAGAGATTCAAAATCTCCATTATCCTCTCGTCACTTTTGTCACAGGCAGCTGTGCCATCGAGCCTGTCACATAGCGCTCAGATATCAGTGGGCCTCACACAATCCACAAGTGTCCAGTGTCCAAAAGTGTGCGCAGAGATTCAAAATCTCCATTATCCTCTCGTCACTTTTGTCACAGGCAGCTGTGCCATCGAGCCTGTCACATAGCGCTCAGATATCAGTGGGCCTCACACAATCCACAAGTGTCCAGTGTCCAAAAGTGTGCGCAGAGATTCAAAATCTCCATTATCCTCTCATCACTTTTGTCACAGGCAGCTGTGCCATCGAGCCTGTCACATAGCGCTCAGATATCAGTGGGCCTCACACAATCCACAAGTGTCCAGTGTCCAAAAGTGTGCGCAGAGATTCAAAATCTCCATTATCCTCTCGTCACTTTTGTCACAGGCAGCTGTGCCATCGAGCCTGTCACATAGCGCTCAGATATCAGTGGGCCTCACACAATCCACAAGTGTCCAGTGTCCAAAGTGTGCGCAGAGATTCAAAATCTCCATTATCCTCTCGTCACTTTGGTCACAGCTGTGCCATCGAGCCTGTCACATAGCGCTCAGATATCAGTGGGCCTCACACAATCCAAAAGTGTCCACTGTCCACAAGTGTGTGCAGAAATTCTAAATCTCCCCTGTCCTATAGACACCTTGTACCTTGTTTTACATTATTATATAGTTTGTTGGATTTTGTCTACATTTCTACCAAAAATGAGGAAGGCTGGTGGAACAGGCCGTGGAATTGGGCGGGGGTTGGCAGCTGGTAATGATGGTGTTGGTGGTGGATCTGATGGTAGTGGCAAGAGCAAAATAGGACCGAATACAGGAGGTGCTGACCCTGCGTCATCGTCTGGCTACATAAGGCCTCGAACGCTTAGTTTTCTAGGAGTTGACAAACCGCTTTTAAAGCCAGAGCATCAGGAAAAAGTTTTGTCTTACATTGCTGACTCAGCCTCCAGCTCTATCGCCTCCTCTTCTTCAGTTGTAAAAAGTAAAAGCACTGAGTCGTCATTGGAGGCTCATGTTCATGAACCACACCTTTCCTTGTGTCCTTCACCCCAACCAAGATTGAAGGATGACGCAGGCCATACTACTGATTACTCCATGGAGCTGTTTTCACATACCATGCCTGGATTATCAAGTCAAATGGTGAATTACCCAGGCCAAGATGAATCTGACATGGAGTGCACTGATGCACAGCCGCTGATGGATGATTCTGCTGGTACATTCACTCAGAGCACTACATTGTCCTCGCAGTGTACAGAGCCAGATTCTGACCCTGATGAGACTCAGGTGCCCCTTCCCGCACACTATACCACCATACACGGTGACACAGAGGAAGGTGCACATGACATAGAAGAGGAGGTGATGGATGACCCAGTTGTTGACCCAGATTGGCATCCATTGGGGGAAGAGGATGCTGCTTCCAATAGCTCAGATGAGGAGCATCCACAGCAGACATCGACATCGCAACAGCTGTTATCTGGCAGGCCCGGAGCACTCCAAAGACAGGTTCCAAACATCAAAAGAGTTGCTGGACAGCTTGTCCAGAGGGTCAAAAGATCACAGCGTGCTAGGCCGCAAAATGTCTGCCAAAGTAGGAAGAGTGCAGTGTGGCACTTTTTTGAACAAAATCCTCATGATCAGGCCAAGGTTATCTGTAAGAAGTGCACAAAGACCTTTAGCCGAGGGAAAAATCTGAAAAATTTGAATACCAGTTGCATGCTTAGACATTTAACCAGCATGCACTTGCAAGCGTGGACACAACACCAAACCTCAAGTGCCACATGTGCAACTGATCACAACGAAGGTAGTCAGCAACGCTACATTGTTTCCCCCACTGTAAGCCCACCGGTTAGCACAGCAGCAAATGTTGAGGTGTCGTTGCAAGACCACAGCAGTCAGGGAATCCCACTGTTATATCAACGAAAGACTGATTCTAGGCCATCAGAAAGAACACCAACTCCATCACCATCATCAACCCTCTCTCAGTCCGCCCTGTCCACCGCTACTTCCACCATATGCAGCTCTCAAGTCCAGCTCACCCTCCCAGACACTATGAGTAGGTCAAGAAAGTACTCAGTCTCTCATCCGCGTACACTGGGTTTGAACGCCCACATTGCCAAACTAATCTCGTTTGAGATGATGCCCTTTCGGTTGGTGGAAAGCACAGCTTTCCGCGAACTCATGGCCTATGCAGTACCACGCTATGACCTACCCAGTCGCCACTTCTTCTCTCGCAAAGCCATCCCAGCCCTCCACCATCATGTGAAAGACCGCATTGTCCATGCACTCAAGCAGTCAGTGAGCGGAAAGGTGCACCTCACAACTGAAGCATGGTCCAGTCGGCATGGCCAGGGCCGTTACGTGTCCATCACTGCGCACTGGGTTAATGTGGTGGATGCAGGGTCCACAGGTGACAGCGGTGGTGGGACAGTGCTGCCTAGCCCACGGTATAGGAAACAGTTGGCTGTAGGCGTTCGACCCTCCTCCTCCTCCTCCTCCAGAAGCGAAAGCTCGTCCACAGAGCGCAGTCGTATGAGCACTCCATCTGCAGCTGCCACTGTTGCACACGATGTGTCCCCCTATCGAGCAGCTAGTGGAAAGCGTCAGCAGGCTGTGTTGCAGATGATGTGTTTGGGCGACAGACACACCGCCGAGGTGCTGGCCGAGTACTTGAAGCGACAAACTGAGTCATGGCTGGGCAGTGTACATCTTGAGGCAGGCAAGGTAGTTAGTGATAACGGCCATAATTTTGTGGCAGCCATAGCCCTTTCAAAACTCAGCCACATACCTTGCTTGGCTCACACCTTGAACCTGGTGGTGCAGTGCTTCCTCAAAAATTATCCGGAGTTAACAGCCCTGCTCCAGAAGGTGCGAAGACTGTGCGCGCACATCCGCCGGTCGCCTGTACACTCCGTTCGTATGCAGAAGCTGCAGCGATTGCTCCACCTTCCCAACCACCGCCTCATTATCGACATTGCAACAAGGTGGAACTCCACCCTGCACATGGTGGAGCGGCTGTGCGAGCAGAGGCAGGCCATAATGCATTTGTGGGAGAATACACGGCCAGGCACTTTGAGAGCAGACATGGAGTTGACAGGCGTGCAGTGGTCAAAGCTGAAAGACCTTTGTAAAGTCCTTCAGTGTTTTGAGGAATGCACATGGCTGGTAAGCGCAGACGACGCCATCCTAAGCATGAGCATCCCACTTATGCGTCTGCTCATGCAAACTTTGACGCACCTTAAGGAGCAGGCGTCTGCAGCCAATGTTGATGAGGAGGGAATCCTTGATGACATTCAGCCATTGTCTGCTCAGGGACCTCTCCTGGACGAGGTGGAGGAAGAAGAGGAGGAGGAGGAGGATGATGGGGATGATTACTTAGGGGAGGAGGATGCATCTCTTGGGGCAAGTGAAAATGTTGGCGTGGCAAGGTCTGGTACAGGGTTTGTGCGTGACTGGAGGGATGTGGATTTGCCAGAAAGTGCTCCTCCACCCAGCACTCGCAGTGCATCATTGACACCGGGAACATTGGCCCACATGTCAGATTATGCCTTGCGGATCCTAAAAAGGGACCCCCGCATTGCCAAAATGATGAACGATGACGACTACTGGTTGGCCAGCATCCTGGATCCACGCTATAAAGGCAAATTACAAAACATCATGCCACAGGAGAACCTTGACCTAATATTGGCTAATAAACAAGCAACTCTGGTAAATCGGTTGCTTGAGGCATTCCCAGCACACAGCAGCGGTGATGGTTCTCACACGAGCTGTACGGGCCGGGGGCAGCTTGGCAGAGGTGTTCGTGGTGCACACAGCAGAAGTGGCATTGGAGACAGGGGTTTCATGACAATGTTGTGGACTGATTTTTCAAATACCGCTCACACAACTGGTAATACTGCATCGATGGAAAGTGACAGGAGACAGCAGTTGTCAACTATGGTTACAAACTACTTTTCCTCCCATATCGATGTTCTCCCACACAGGTCATTCCCCTTTGACTATTGGGCCGCTAAACTGGACACCTGGCCTGAATTGGCCCAATATGCCTTACAGGAGCTCGCTTGCCCAGCTGCAAGTGTGCTATCGGAAAGAGTCTTCAGTGCAGCTGGATCAATCCTGACAGAAAAAAAGACCCGTCTGTCAACCCAAAATGTGGATGATCTAACCTTCATTAAAATGAACCACGCATGGGTTTCCAAGGATTTTGTCCCACCTTCCCCTGATGACACATAGGGTGACAGAAAAATGGCTTGCTTTGGTCCACCTCTTCCTGGTACTTCACTTATTTCGCCTTTTGCATCAGCTGAATGTCCAACATCAACATATGCCACTTTCTAAAACTCCCTAACTGTGCTGCCTCCCCCCCATGGCCGGGGTCAACACCTAGCGCACGACAACGTGCGAGTGCCGTTGCCCTGGACAGGTGGGTAGGCCGACTCTTGGGCGCGGGCACTGGCACAGGGTCCCTCATAGTGCAATCAAGTGTCTCTGACGGTGGTGGTGCACACCCGCCGTCAGACACACCGCTGTACTATGAGGGGCCCAGTGCCAGTACCGACGCCCACGAGTGGGCCCCCCTTGCTTGGGCAAGGCCCCAGCATTTGCAATCTTTACCTCTCCCTGCTCCTCCGCTGTGTAATCTGGGCAGTCAAATCCATACTGGGCCTAACACCGTCTGAGCCTGCCTCCTGAGACATATATTTTGAATGTGTACGCTATCCATACATGTTATCCAGGGATACGGTACCCTTTCTAACCTTTGTGCAATCACGTGCAATCCATACTGGGCCTAACACCGTCTGAGCCTGCCTCATGCTGTATAGACATATATTTTGAATGTGTACGCTATCCATACATGTTATCCAGGGATACGGTACCCTTTCTAACCTTTGTGCAATCATGTGCAATCCATACTGGGCCTAACACCGTCTGAGCCTGCCTCCTGAGACATATATTTTGAATGTGTACGCTATCCATACATGTTATCCAGGGATACGGTACCCTTTCTAACCTTTGTGCAATCACGTGCAATCCATACTGGGCCTAACACCGTCTGAGCCTGCCTCCTGAGACATATATTTTGAATGTGTACGCTATCCATACATGTTATCCAGGGATACGGTACCCTTTCTAACCTTTGTGCAATCACGTGCAATCCATACTGGGCCTAACACCGTCTGAGCCTGCCTCATGCTGTATAGACATATATTTTGAATGTGTACGCTATCCATACATGTTATCCAGGGATACGGTACCCTTTCTAACCTTTGTGCAATCACGTGCAATCCATACTGGGCCTAACACCATCTGAGCCTGCCTCCTGAGACATATATTTTGAATGTGTACGCTATCCATACATGTTATCCAGGGATACGGTACCCTTTCTAACCTTTGTGCAATCACGTGCAATCCATACTGGGCCTAACACCGTCTGAGCCTGCCTCCTGAGACATATATTTTGAATGTGTACGCTATCCATACATGTTATCCAGGGATACGGTACCCTTTCTAACCTTTGTGCAATCACGTGCAATCCATACTGGGCCTAACACCGTCTGAGCCTGCCTCCTGAGACATATATTTTGAATGTGTACGCTATCCATACATGTTATCCAGGGATACGGTACCCTTTCTAACCTTTGTGCAATCACGTGCAATCCATACTGGGCCTAACACCGTCTGAGCCTGCCTCCTGAGACATATATTTTGAATGTGTACGCTATCCATACATGTTATCCAGGGATACGATACCCTTTCTAACCTTTGTGCAATCACGTGCAATCCATACTGGGCCTAACACCATCTGAGCCTGCCTCCTGAGACATATATTTTGAATGTGTACGCTATCCATACATGTTATCCAGGGATACGGTACCCTTTCTAACCTTTGTGCAATCACGTGCAATCCATACTGGGCCTAACACCGTCTGAGCCTGCCTCCTGAGACATATATTTTGAATGTGTACGCTATCCATACATGTTATCCAGGGATACGGTACCCTTTCTAACCTTTGTGCAATCACGTGCAATCCATACTGGGCCTAACACCGTCTGAGCCTGCCTCATGCTGTATAGACATATATTTTGAATGTGTACGCTATCCATACATGTTATCCAGGGATACGGTACCCTTTCTAACCTTTGTGCAATCACGTGCAATCCATACTGGGCCTAACACCGTCTGAGCCTGCCTCATGCTGTATAGACATATATTTTGAATGTGTACGCTATCCATACATGTTATCCAGGGACACAGTACCCTTTCTAACCTTTGTGAAATCACGTGCAATCCATACTGGGAATAACACCGTCTGAGCCTGCCTCCTGAGACATATATTTTGAATGTGTACGCTATCCATACATGTTATCCAGGGATACGGTACCCTTTCTAGCCTTTGTGCAATCACGTGCAATCCATACTGGGCCTAACACCGTCTGAGCCTGCCTCATGCTGTATAGACATATATTTTGAATGTGTACGCTATCCATACATGTTATCCAGGGATACGGTACCCTTTCTAACCTTTGTGCAATCACGTGCAATCCATACTGGGCCTAACACCGTCTGAGCCTGCCTCCTGAGACATATATTTTGAATGTGTACGCTATCCATACATGTTATCCAGGGATACGGTACCCTTTCTAACCTTTGTGCAATCACGTGCAATCCATACTGGGCCTAACACCGTCTGAGCCTGCCTCCTGAGACATATATTTTGAATGTGTACGCTATCCATACATGTTATCCAGGGATACGGTACCCTTTCTAACCTTTGTGCAATCACGTGCAATCCATACTGGGCCTAACACCGTCTGAGCCTGCCTCCTGAGACATATATTTTGAATGTGTACGCTATCCATACATGTTATCCAGGGATACGGTACCCTTTCTAACCTTTGTGCAATCACGTGCAATCCATACTGGGCCTAACACCGTCTGAGCCTGCCTCCTGAGACATATATTTTGAATGTGTACGCTATCCATACATGTTATCCAGGGATACGGTACCCTTTCTAACCTTTGTGCAATCACGTGCAATGCATACTGGGCCTAACACCGTCTGAGCCTGCCTCATGCTGTATAGACATATATTTTGAATGTGTACGCTATCCATACATGTTATCCAGGGATACGGTACCCTTTCTAACCTTTGTGCAATCACGTGCAATCCATACTGGGCCTAACACCGTCTGAGCCTGCCTCCTGAGACATATATTTTGAATGTGTACGCTATCCATACATGTTATCCAGGGATACGGTACCCTTTCTAACCTTTGTGCAATCACGTGCAATCCATACTGGGCCTAACACCGTCTGAGCCTGCCTCCTGAGACATATATTTTGAATGTGTACGCTATCCATACATGTTATCCAGGGATACGGTACCCTTTCTAACCTTTGTGCAATCACGTGCAATGCATACTGGGCCTAACACCGTCTGAGCCTGCCTCATGCTGTATAGACATATATTTTGAATGTGTACGCTATCCATACATGTTATCCAGGGATACGGTACCCTTTCTAACCTTTGTGCAATCACGTGCAATCCATACTGGGCCTAACACCGTCTGAGCCTGCCTCCTGAGACATATATTTTGAATGTGTACGCTATCCATACATGTTATCCAGGGATACGGTACCCTTTCTAACCTTTGTGCAATCACGTGCAATCCATACTGGGCCTAACACCGTCTGAGCCTGCCTCATGCTGTATAGACATATATTTTGAATGTGTACGCTATCCATACATGCTATCCAGGGATACGCTACCCTTTCTAACCTTTGTGCAATCACGTGCAATCCATACTGGGCCTAACACCGTCTGAGCCTGCCTCCTGAGACATATATTTTGAATGTGTACGCTATCCATACATGTTATCCAGGGATACGGTACCCTTTCTAACCTTTGTGCAATCACGTGCAATCCATACTGGGCCTAACACCGTCTGAGCCTGCCTCCTGAGACATATATTTTGAATGTGTACGCTATCCATACATGTTATCCGGGGATACGGTACCCTTTCTAACCTTTGTGCAATCACGTGCAATCCATACTGGGCCTAACACCGTCTGAGCCTGCCTCCTGAGACATATATTTTGAATGTGTACGCTATCCATACATGTTATCCAGGGATACGGTACCCTTTCTAACCTTTGTGCAATCACGTGCAATGCATACTGGGCCTAACACCGTCTGAGCCTGCCTCCTGAGACATATATTTTGAATGTGTACGCTATCCATACATGTTATCCAGGGATACGGTACCCTTTCTAACCTTTGTGCAATCACGTGCAATGCATACTGGGCCTAACACCGTCTGAGCCTGCCTCATGCTGTATAGACATATATTTTGAATGTGTACGCTATCCATACATGTTATCCAGGGATACGGTACCCTTTCTAACCTTTGTGCAATCACGTGCAATCCATACTGGGCCTAACACCGTCTGAGCCTGCCTCCTGAGACATATATTTTGAATGTGTACGCTATCCATACATGTTATCCAGGGATACGGTACCCTTTCTAACCTTTGTGCAATCACGTGCAATCCATACTGGGCCTAACACCGTCTGAGCCTGCCTCCTGAGACATATATTTTGAATGTGTACGCTATCCATACATGCTATCCAGGGATACGCTACCCTTTCTAACCTTTGTGCAATCACGTGCAATCCATACTGGGCCTAACACCGTCTGAGCCTGCCTCCTGAGACATATATTTTGAATGTGTACGCTATCCATACATGTTATCCAGGGATACGGTACCCTTTCTAACCTTTTGTGCAATCACGTGCAATCCATACTGGGCCTAACACCGTCTGAGCCTGCCTCCTGAGACATATATTTTGAATGTGTACGCTATCCATACATGTTATCCAGGGATACGGTACCCTTTCTAACCTTTGTGCAATCACGTGCAATCCATACTGGGCCTAACACCGTCTGAGCCTGCCTCATGCTGTATAGACATATATTTTGAATGTGTACGATATCCATACATGTTATCCAGGGATACGGTACCCTTTCTAACCTTTGTGCAATCATGTGCAATCCATACTGGGCCTAACACCGTCTGAGCCTGCCTCCTGAGACATATATTTTGAATGTGTACGCTATCCATACATGTTATCCAGGGATACGGTACCCTTTCTAACCTTTGTGCAATCACGTGCAATCCATACTGGGCCTAACACCGTCTGAGCCTGCCTCCTGAGACATATATTTTGAATGTGTACGCTATCCATACATGTTATCCAGGGATACGGTACCCTTTCTAACCTTTGTGCAATCACGTGCAATCCATACTGGGCCTAACACCGTCTGAGCCTGCCTCCTGAGACATATATTTTGAATGTGTACGCTATCCATACATGTTATCCAGGGATACGGTACCCTTTCTAACCTTTGTGCAATCACGTGCAATCCATACTGGGCCTAACACCGTCTGAGCCTGCCTCATGCTGTATAGACATATATTTTGAATGTGTACGCTATCCATACATGTTATCCAGGGATACGGTACCCTTTCTAACCTTTGTGCAATCACGTGCAATCCATACTGGGCCTAACACCGTCTGAGCCTGCCTCCTGAGACATTTATTTTGAATGTGTACGCTATCCATACATGTTATCCAGGGATACGGTACCCTTTCTAACCTTTGTGCAATCACGTGCAATCCATACTGGGCGTGAGAACGGCTGGCGAGCTGTTTAGCAAGCTACAGCACCTGTCCAGACAAAAACAGGGATTCCCTAGCGAGGAGACTTATTTGATTGTTTTCAATGTTGGGACAGCAATTTTTGGGGAGCACTATACTCTGGAGAATGATAGATGGGGCCCACCATACACTGGAACATTCCAAAGGTGGACATCAGACACTGGAGCAGCATTTACAGGGCCCATTATACACTAGAGCATTAGAAATGGGGCCCATTATGTTTGGAGCATTATTTGGGCCCATAAGACAGTGGAGCTTCATCCATGGGGACCAACATATACTGTAGCATTATGTGGAGCTCATCATATACTGTTTCAAACATTATATGGGACCAATGATTCTGTATGGAGAAATAGATGGGCCTCGTCATGAGATGTAAAAAGTGAGGTATTTTTCATTGTACTATACCGCTATTTCTCTGCCGTATCGGAGCATGATGAGTTGTGGTATGTGTTAAAGGGGCGCTCTTTCGCCCAGGGCACATGAAAACCTGCAGCCAGCCCTCCCCCCCACAACTTTAGCCAAATAACCCCCATTTTTCAGTGCGGAACTTGTATTATGAAGTTAATTAAGGTTGACAAGCTTAAGTAAGAAGAATTGATGCTTTTGGCATTCAAATGGGCACTGTAGGTGTGTTTCCTGTCCTCCTCTCACTGCCGACTTTTATTCTCCATTGACTTACATTGGGTTTCGTGTTTCGGGACGACCCCGACTTTTCCCTATAATCGGACGATCTTGCTAGACCCGACTTTTGGAAAAGTCGGGTTTCACGAAACGAAACGCGACCTTAAAAAACCAAAGGTCGCTCAACTCTACTAAAGACCCTTATTATTATTATAACCTTTATGCATTATTTGCAGTTTATTTTTTACTTTTTAGTTCAGGATATTTGTGTTTTTGCTTTTTGTTTCCTCTGATTAATGGTCATGTGTTAATATGCACTTACATTGTGCATACACATTAACTTACTTTCTCAGTTCAGATTCATTTTTTATTAATTTCTTTGTGCATTCAGTGCATATATGGGTGTGACCGCCCTCTTTCTGAGCCGGGAAAACCATCCTGTCTGGCCTAAGCTTTTACTAGTGGTTCAGCTGCTCGATCCTTGTTCACATTCACGTCACTTGGCAAGTGAAAAGGTTTTAAATACTAGCGTAGGGACTGTCCCACAAGGGTTGCCATGACTTGGCGGGATGGCTTGTACATTATTTTGATCAAAATTATGTATACTAAATACCCTTATTATTATTATTACCTTTATGCATTATTTGCAGTTTATTTTTTACTTTTTAGTTCAGGATATTTGTGTTTTTTGCTTTTTGCTTTCTACTATTAACACTAGGTAGGTTTTAACCGTTAGTGTAGTTACTGTCTCAAATGGGTACACCTTGCCATGATGGGACAGCTTTATACTTTTTTGATCAAAATAGTGTTTACCAAGTACCCTATGTTATTTATTGCACTTGCTTTTTTACTTATTTTCATTAGGGTATATGCACACATTGTTTTTCCTTTGGTTTTACTTGATAACAAGTTCAAACATGTGCCAATAAAATAGGTAATGAGTGGAGGACAGAGGAGCCTCTTTAAGAAGAAGTTACAGGTCTGTGAGAGCCAGAAATCTTGCATGTTTTTAGATGACCAAATAGTTATTTTCCACCATAATTTGAAAACAAATCTTGCCAAATCAGACAAGGTGTTTTTCTGGATTTGTTTTCTCATTTTGACTCTCATAGTTGTGATCTACCTATGATGTCAATTACAGGCTTCTCATCTTTTTAAGTGGGAGAACTTGCACAATTGGTGGCTGAATAAATACTTTTTTCCCCCTCTGTATTTATAATAATAATATTAAGGAAGTCATCAAAATTATGATTAATTAGAACTAAATTCCCACTTATTGAATTTTCTCTCCTCCAACATCATCTGGCGGGTAACCATAGAGAAGCCCCCATACACATTAGATGGTCATCTGGCCTACCAAAATTAGTGGGCTTAGCCACTTAATAACCACCAATACCTAATTTTATTGACCTGATACATAAGAGCATAGCATCCCTCAATGGGTGAAAGAGCCGTAGGTGTCAGCTATACAATACTGTATAGCCAACACCTTGCTGCATCAGCCACAATCGGTGTTGACAATGATCATTCCCATTTAACCCCTTAGATGCTGCTGTAAAGCGCTGTGGAATCTGTTGGAGCTATATATTATATATTTATTATTATTGCTGTCAATAATGACTGGCCTCTAGATGGTTAACAGAGTGTGAGGGCTCCCTCTTTAACCCCATTGGCACACTGAAATCTTGATTGTGTGATTCTTTTGATTGCCATGGCAGTTCATGGACAAATAATGGCCTTAAGGCCCCTTTACATTTAGCGATGCACCAGCGATCCCGACCAGCGATATGACCCGGTCAGGATTGCTGGTGCATCACTAAATGATTGCTAGTGAGCTTCCACACAGGAAGATCTCACAGGGATGCAGCAGAGATACAGCGGATGATACTTACCTTTCAGACGCGGCTATCCTGACATCCTCCGTCCGCGTCCACGCGTCGCTCGTCGGCGCCAGCAGGACCCCCCGCAGGAAGCGCCCGACGAGAAATGGAGCTGCGCGATCTCGCGCAATCAGCAATGGACAGTTGGGGAGCCGGTCGGAGGTAAGTATCACACATAGCGATATCGCTAGCAATATCGCTGCTGCGTCACCAAATCAGTGATGTTTTAGCGATATTGCTAGCGATATCGCTATGTGTAAAACCCCCTTTAGAGGCTGCTGGCTATAATGACCTGTTCAGATGTTAGCAACATTTAGGTGATAAATGTTTAATGTTTCATTCCTGTCACGCCATTTTGCATTAATTCCTGAAAAGCACCTGAAGGGTTAATGAACTATCTGACAGCATTTTTTAATTTAATGAGGGAGCACTGTTTATAAATTGGTATCATATTTGGGGGACTTCCGATCAATCGGCCTCCAAAGTCACTTCAAATCTGAATAGGTCCCTAATAAAATAAGTTTTGTAAATTTCTTAGGCTAGGTTCACATTGTGTTTAACCAGCCCGTTCAACACATACCGTTGACGGGCTAGTTAACCCCTACACCCCCAAGGGTGGTTTGCACGTTCATGACCGGGCCAATTTTTACAATTCTGACCACTGTACCTTTTTGAGGTCATAACTCTGGAACGCTTCCATGGATTCTGACATTGTTTTCTCGTGACATATTGTACTTCATGTTAGTGGTAAAAATTCATTCAAATAACGCGTTTATTTGTGAGAAAAATGGAAATTTGGCGAAAATTTTGAAAATTTCGCAATTTTCCAACTTTGAATTTTTATGCCCTTAAATCACAGAGATACGGCACACAAAAAACTTGATAACTAACATTTCCCACATGTTTACTTTACATCAGCACAATTTTGGAACAAAAATTTTTTTTTGTTAGGAAGTTATAAGGGTTAAAAGTTGATCAGCGATTTCTCATTTTTACAACACCATTTAATTTTTAGGACCACATCACGTTTGAAGCCACTTTGAGGGGTCTATATGATAGAAAATACTCAAAAGTGACACCATTCTAAAAACTGCACCCCTTAAGGTGCTCAAAACCACATTCAAAAAGTGTATTAACCCTTTAGGTGGGTCACAGGAATTTTTTTGAATATTTAAAAAAAAATGAACATCTAACTTTTTTTCACAAAAAAAAATTTCAGGTTCAATTTTTTTTATTTTACCAAGGGTAACAGGAGAAATTGGACAGCAAAAGTTATTGTGCAATTTGTCCTGAGTACGCTGATACCTGATATGTGGGGGGGGATGACTGTTTCGGCGCATGGCAGAGCTCAGAATGGAAGGAGCACTGTTTGACTTTTTCAATGCAAAATTGGCTGGAATTCAGATCGGACGCCATGTCACGTTTGGAGAGTCCCTGATGTACCTAAACAGTGGAAACCCCCTACAAGTGACCCCATTTTGAAAACTAGACCCCCCAAGGAACTTATCTAGATATGTGGTGAGAACTTTGAACCCACAAGGGCTTTACAGAAGTTTATAACGTACAGCGGTACAATTAAAAAATCATATTTTTTCCACAAAAATGATCTTTTCACCCCAATTTTTATTTTCCCAAGGGTAACAGGACCCTAAAAGTTATTGTGCAATTTGTCCTGAGTATGCTGATACCCTACATGTGGGAGTAAACCACTATTTGGGCGCATGGCAGAGCTCGGAAGGGAAGCAGCACCATTTGACGTTTTTGGCTGGAATTGAGATCGGACATCATGTCGCGATTGGAAAACCCCTGATGTACCAAAACAGTGGAAACCCCCCACAAATGACACCATTTTGGAAACTAGACCACCTAAGGAACTTATCTAGATGTGTGGTGAGAACTTTGAACCCCCAAGGGCTTCACAGATATTTATAACATACAGCCGTACAATTAAAAAATCATATTTTTTTCCACAAAAATGATCTTTTCACCCTCAATTCTTATATTTCCAAGGGTAACAGGACCCTAAAAGTTATTGTGCAATTTATCCTGAGTACGCTGATACCCCACATGTGGGGGTAAACCACTATTTGGGCGCATGGCAGAGCTCGGAAGGGAAGCAGCGCCATTTGACGTTTTTGGCTGGAATTGAGATTGGACACCATGTCGCGATTGGAAAACCCCTGATGTACCAAAACAGTGGAAACCCCCCACAAATGACACCATTTTGGAAACTAGACCCCCTAAGGAACTTATCTAGATGTGTGGTGAGAACGTTGAGCCCCCAAGGGCTTCACAGAAGTTTATAACATAAAGTCATACAATTAAAAAATCATATTTTTTCCACAAAAATGATCTTTTCACCCTCAATTCTTATTTTTCCAAGGGTAACAGGACCCTAAAATTTATTGTGCAATTTGTCCTGAGTACGCTGATACCCCACATGTGGGGGTAAACCACTATTTGGGCGCATGGCAGAGCTCGGAAGGGAAGCAGCGCCATTTGACGTTTTTGGCTGGAATTGAGATCGGACACCATGTTGTGATTGGAAAACCCCTTATGTACCTAAACAGTGGAAACTCCCCACAAATGACACCATTTTGTAAACTAGACCCCCCCAAGGAGCTTATCTAGATGTGTGTTGAGCACTTTGAACCCCCCAGTGCTTCACAGAAGTTTATAACGCCCGGGCGTGAAAATAAAAAATTCGTATTTTTTCCACAAACATGATTTTTAGTCATCATTTTTTTATTTTCCCAAGGGTACCAGGAGAAATTGGACCCCAAAAGTTGTTGTCCAATTTGTCCTGAGTATGCTGATACCCCATATGTGGGAGAAAACTACTGTATGGACACACGTCGGGGCTCGGAAGGGAAGTAGTGATGTTTTGGAATGCAGACTTTGATGGAATGGTCTGCGGGTGTCATGTTGCCTCTGGAGAGCCCCTAATGTACCTAAACAGAGGAAACCCCCCACAAATGACCCCATTTTGAAAACTAGACCCCCTAAGGAACTTATCTAGATGTGAGGTGAGCACTTTGAACCCCCAAAGGCTTCACAGAAGTTTATAATGCCAGGGCATGAAAATAAAAAAATCGTATTTGTTCCACAAACATGATCAATTAGTCCCCAATTTTTTTATTTTCCCAAGGGTAACAGGAGAAATTGAACCCCAAAAGTTGTTGTCCAATTTGTCCTGAGTACGCTGACGCCCCATATGTGGGAGAAAACTACTGTATGGACACACGTCGGGGCTCGGAAGGGAAGCAGTGACGTTTTGGAATGCAGACTTTGATGGAATGGTCTGCGGGTGTCATGTGCGTTTGGAGAGCCCCTTATGTGCCTAAACTATTGAAACTCCCCACAAGTGACCCCATTTTGGACACTAGACCCCCAACGGAACTTATCTAGATGTGTGGTGAGCACTTTGAACCCCCAAGTGCTTCACAGATGTTTATAATGGTCAGACGTGAAAATAAAAAAATCATTTTTTTCCACAAAAATGATATTTTTGCCCCCAATTTTTTATTTTCCTAAGGGTAACAGGGGAAATTGGACCCCAAAAATTGTTTTGCAATTTGACCTGAGTAGGCTGATACCCTATATGTGGGGGTAAAACACTGTTTGGGCGCATGGCAGAGCTTGGAAGGGAAGGAGCACCATTTGACTTTTTCAACTCAGAATTGGCTGGAATTGAGATCAGACGCCATGTTGCATTTGGAGAGCCCCTGATGTGCCCAAACAGTGGAAACCCCCAATTATAACTCCAACCCGAACCCCAACACACTCCTAACCCTAATCTCAGCCCCAACCCTAACCCTAGCCCTAACCCTAACCCTAGCCCTAACCCTAACCCTAGCCCTAACCCTACCCTACCCTAACCCTAACCCTAGCCCTAACCCTAACCCTAGCCCTAACCCTAACCCTAATGGAAAAATGGAAATAAATACATTTTTTTATTTTATTATTTTTCCCTAACTAAGGGGGTGATAACGGGGGGTTTGATTTACTATTTATGGCGGTTTTTATGTTTGGCAGCTGTCGCACGCTAAAAGACGCTTTTTATTGTAAAAATAGTTTTTGCATCACCACATATTGAGAGCTATAATTTTTCCGTATTTTGGCCCACCGAGTCATGTGAGGTCTTATTTTTTGCGGGACGAGTTGACGTTTTTATTGGTACCATTGTCGGGCACGTGACATTTTTTGATCGCTTTTTATTCCGATTTTTGGGACGCAGAATGAACAAAAACCAGCGTTTCATGAATTTCTTTTGGGGGGGTGCGTTTACACCGTTCCGCCTGCGATAAAATTGATAAAGCAGTTTTATTCTTTGGGTCAGTACGGTTACAGCGATACCTCATTTAGGTCTTTTTTTATGTTTTGTCGGTTTTATGCAATGAACACTATTTTATATAAAAAATAATTATTTTTGCATCGCTTTATTCTGCGAGCTATAACTTTTTTATTTTTTCGCTGATGATGCTGAGTTGTGGCTCGTTTATTGCGGGACAAGATGACGTTTTCAGCGGTACCATGGATATTTATATGTGTCTTTTTGATCGTGCGTTAATACACTTTTTGTTTGGTGGTATGATAATAAATCATTATTTTTTGCTACGTTTTTTATTTTTATTTTTTAAGGGGTTCGCTAAAGGGGTTAACTAATGGGACAGTTTTATAGGGTGGGTCGTTACGGACGCGGCGATACCTAATATGTGTACTTTTATTGTTTTTTTTTTTATTTCCAAAAAATGGATTTATTTGGGGGAATATTTTTTTTTTTCTAATTTATTTGGCGATTTTTAAAATTTATTTTAACACTTTTTTTTATTTTTTTTTTAACTTTATTAAATAGTCCCAGGTGGGACATCACTGTCCTGTGACAGATCGCATATCTGTCACATCACAGATCACTGTGACAGATCAGCGATCTGGGTTAACGTGTCTGGGTTAACGTGTCGGGGGTGGTCCGTGACTGCCCCTGACACATTGTGCCGGGTGTCAGCTGTGATAATCAGCTGACACTGACACCTGGCCGCGATCAGCGGCGCTCACCACGTGGGCGCCGCTGATCGCGCTAGACGTACTATCCCATCCATGGGCATAGGGGCCCGGGTCCCATGGACGGGATAGTACGTCAGATGTCTGGAAGGGGTTAAACAGTATAGCATAACGTGATTGCGTTATGCTATACCGGCTAGCGCAGATGATTCTTATGTGCTAGCGGTGACTGAGCCTCAGACGCTGCAGCCCACGTCCGAGGCTCCGTCACTGAATGACGGCACATCGCGAACACATGCCTCTTTACGGCATGCGTCGCGATGCGCCACATAATGGGAGTCAATGGCATCGTTAACGGACTGCGTTACAGCGCGTTATGCTGCGGTGTAACGCAGTCCGTCTTATGGACTGCCATAGCACAATGTGACCAAGGCCTTAGAGAAAATGAAAAATTGCTGCTACAGTTTTAAACTTCTAAATATCCTAACAACATGAAAGAACATTTTACAAGTGGTGCTGATGTAAAGGCAACATAAGGGATAATGTTATTTACTAACTTTTTTGTGTAGTGTGAATATACAGATTATTCGAAAATTGCAATTTTTTTTAAATTTTAGTCAAATTTCTAATATATTTTATATTTATTTATAAAAGATATCAAACTAAATTTTCCATTAACGTAAAGTGTAGTTTGTCATAAGAAAACAATCTTTATTACACTGGGATATATAGAAACATTCTAGAGTTATTGCCACATAAAGTAAGAAGTCAGGTTTGAGAAATTTGGCCTCATTACTAAGGGGTTAGACAACTATGCTATAAAGTATTTCTGTTGTTCTGAACAATTATAGGAGTAGAACAATGAAAATAAATGTAGTGCCAGATCTATCATATGATGGACATCATTGATGCTCAGCGCATCTCATTTACTCTAGTTTTTTGGCATCTGTCTTTTTGCCAAACAAAATAGTTTATCATAATGTGCTACTTTGGAATATTTAGCCAGATCGTCAACGGTGTTACCAGCACACATGTGAACCCTACTTTATTGCACGACTCAAACTAATTTAAAAATACTCAAATTGCTAATGCTAATGATTATAGATTTTATAATATTAACCCCTTCATGACCGGAGGTATTTTCGGTTTTGAGTTTTCATTTTTTGCTCCCTTGGTTACCAGAGCCATAACTCTTTTATTCTTCCATCATTATGGCCATGTGAGGGCTTGTGTTTTTGCTGGATAAGTTGTAGTTCTGAACGCCACCTTTGGTTTTACCATGTCATGTATTAGAAAGCGGGAAAAAAATTCCAAGTGCGGTGAAATTGCAAAAAAAGTGAAATCCCACACTTATTTTAGCTTGGCTTTTTTGCTAGGCTCACAAATGCTTAAACTGACCAGCCATTATGATTCTCCAGGTCATTTTGAGTACATAGACACCAAACATGTCTAGGTTCTTTTTTATCTTTAAGTTGTGAAGAAAAATTCCAAACTTTGCTTAAAAAAAATTGCGCCATTTTCCGATACCTGTAGCGTCTCTATTTTTCATGATCTCGGGTTGGGTGAGGGAGTATTTTTTTCTGTCAAGCTGAGGTTTTTAGTGATACCATTTTGGTGCAGATACGATAATGCAATGTCACGGCGACCACAAAAATGTAATTCTGGCGTTTTAAACTTTTTCTCGCTACGCCTCTAGGTAGCAGAATTACTGACTTGCTATGAGCGCCGACCACTGGGTGGCACTCATAGCAATTCTGCACTGACAACCATAGGGGTCTGCAGGAGACCTCGGGTTGTCATGCCGACGCACCAGTGAACCACGATCATGTGATGCGAGTCACTGGTGAGCGCGTTTCTGGCCCCATGGCCAAAAGAGACATATAAATGCCGCTATCAGCATTTGACAGGGGCATTTAACTAGTTAATTGCCGCAGGTGGATTGCGATTCCACCCCCGACTATTGCAGGCACATGTCAGCTGTTCAAAACAGCTGACATGTCCCATAAAGATGTGGGCTCAGTGTCGGACATCTGCATACTATTACTCCCATTGTCGGTAAGGTGTTAATAATTAGAATTAAAAATAGGCAAATTTATTTTATGGAGATGGAATGCTATTCGAATTTTGCAAAAATATGTATTCTACAGAATGCAGATTTTGTTTGTAATTCAAAGCTAACATTTGGCTGTGCAGTCTCCTTCCTAGCGCTTATTTGAGTGAAGTATTCCTGGTACTGAGTTACACTGAAGTTCCTCCTAATTCTCTTCTACTATCACACCTCGTATGGCAGACAGCTGTAGCCGCTATTCCTTTCTTGGCTTACTCCGTGCTGTTGTGCCTCCGAGTCTTAGATAGGGGTAGTGCATTTACAGCCTCCTGCTACTCTGGTGTCTGTTGCAGGACCATTAGTATACATATAACCGTGGAGACCAGGCTCCAGTTCATGCGCTCTCACTGGAGATGAGCCTTTCCTCACTGCTCGATCTCCGCGCTTCTTCCCTTCACGTCTGCACACTTCACCCTTCTCACGCTAACTAACCACTCCTTCCTCTTGGACCTCAGAGAGCACTCCTCCCCTTAATCCAGTTCAGAGTTACCCCTGCTGGCCTGGAGTGGGACTGTGTTGCATGTGTAGGTTAACTGCGAGAGAGACCCTTCATTGCCTCCAAGCCTGGCATTACCCTCCCTGGAGGAAGGCAAAGCCACTGTGGCGGCCATACTCCTGGGGTCACCACATTCCCCCCTAGTGCAAGTCAGCACTCCTGGGCTGAACAAAACATGAAAAACATATAAACAGTTAGACAATGTGAACAATTAGAATTGTACAAGATTTGTAAAAGGGCAAAAATTTACAAAAACCAAGAGCTCCAAAAATAATCCTATGATGATATGTCCAAGCATCAATGTCCATGGTCCATTCCTGGGCAATTGGTGAACTATTTACAAGGTTGATTTTGACCACACAAGTCCTGTGGTCCAATGTCCATAAAAAACACACGGGAAAACACAAAAAGGCAACTCTTACAGATTACCTGTAGGCACAAAAATTGAGAACAGTTACATATGTACATGCATTTTAAAAGGCATATTACTTTATATGCGTAATCTAATGGGTGGTATACCTTGTGTGGTACGGGTAGACCTGTGTAACACTGGTGTGACTGGGGATCCTACTGGTTGTCTGGTGCTAACTACTGGTGTAGTGTGTAATGCACTGGATACACTACTGGTGGTTCTGCATGGCACAGGGATACTAGATTGTCTAGGAACTCTTAGACTTACCATGGGCATAACAGGTTCACCACTGGCAGGGCGAGGGTTCTCTGGCTCCACTGCGGGTGTGGCATCTGCTGCCTGATTTTCCTGGTCTACAGGATTTTCTTGAGTCACTTCTTCCGGTGCTACCAGTAGGGGAAAAGTCAACACTGGCACCACTATTGCATCATTTACTTTAGTCCAATTGGCAGGGAATTCTCCAAGTATGGTGCTGACCTTTCCTTCTTCTATGGGTTGGATGTTATCTTGTTCTTCCATTCTTTCTCTTAGCTGGTCAGGGCATAATTTCAAATGATCCCTTGATACTGCTGCTGAGGTTTCTCCTCCATCTTTGCTAATGAGGCACACCTTGGTATTGTCAAAATTTGAGGGTAGAATGGTGTAGGGTTCAGCTTCCCATTGGTCATCCAATTTATGCAGTCTTCTTTTCCTCTTGACAAGGGAACTGCAGGTGCATGTTGGTTGTAGTGCCTTTCTTGTTTTTGCCTTGCCTGAGCTAGACTCTTCTCCACACACTCTTGTACTCTTCTGTACTGTTGCTGCCTCCCTGTGTCCCAGTCAGTATCTGGTGATGTCACCTCAGGCGTAAGGACTCCCATGTCCAAATCAATAGGCAGTTTACCAGGCCTTGCTCTCATTAGGTAGGCTGGAGTGCAGTTGGTGGAATTCACAGGAATGTGGTTGTAGAGGTCTACCAGATCTGGCAACTTTTCTGGCCACAGATTCCTCTCCTCCAAAGGAAAGGTCTTCAGTAGGTCAATCACTACCTAGTTCATCTTCTCACACATGCCATTGGTCTGTTGGTGGTATGGTGTTGTCCGAATCTTCTTACAACCATGCAAGTTACAGAATTCGTGGAACACTTCTGCCTCAAAGGTGGGACCTTGACCTGTAAGCACTTGCTCAGGATATCCATGTGGTCTACAGAAGTGCTGTTGGAACGCTCTGGCTGCTGTCCTGGCTGTTTTATCTTTGACAGGCACAACTACCAGGAATCTTGAGTAGTGGTCCACGATGGTAAGAGCATAGATGTAGCCTGACCGACTTGGAGCCAGCTTGACATGGTCCAGGGCTAACAACTCGAGTGGCTGTTTGGTTACTATTGGCTGCAGAGGAGCTCTCTGGCTGTTTCGATCCTTTCTGCGCAGGTTACATTGTCCACACTCTCGGCACCACTTTTCAATGGCTTTCCTCATACCAGCCAAGTAGAATCTCTCCCGGAGCAATACTTCCAACTTCTTCCATCCGAAGTGTCCAGCCCCATTGTGGTATGCTTCCAAGACCATTGATGCCTCTCTCTTTGGGACTACTACCTGCCAGACCAGCTCATGAGTGCGGACATTGATACTCCTCCGTCACAACTTTCCTTCATAGATGAACAGCCTACCTCTTTCCTTCCACAACTGCTGGGTTTCTTCAGGAGCATTCGACTCAGGGCGTGAGTCAGCTTGTGACAGTAGCTCCTTTACCAGGCGGACTGCGGTGTCATCATCCTGAGTTTCTGCCCAGTCTTGATGGGACAATGGATTTAGGGTGACCTCTTTCAAGCCAGACCGTCTGTTTCTCACTCCTTGAGCACGTTGGGCTGCCAGTGGCCGGTGTAAGGGAGGTAACTCTATTTCTTCAAGAGCCTCAGGGTCTTCTCCTGCATCTGGCAGATAAGGCATTCTGGAAAGCGCATCAGCATTGGCATTCTTGTGCCCCACTCGGTACTTGATGGTAAATTCGTAGTTAGATAGCTGAGCCATCCATCGCTGCTCCAGTGCACCCAGTTTTGTGCTTTCCAAGTGAGTCAACGAGTTGTTGTCCGTGAAGATGGTAAACTTGGCTGAACCTATGTAATGCTTGAACCTTTCTGCCACAGCCCAGACTATGGCGAGGAACTCCAGCTTGAAGGAACTGTAGTTGTCAGAGTTCCTTTTAGTGGGACGAAGCTTCCTGCTGGCGTAGGAGATCACTCTTTCTTTGCCATTCTGTACCTGTGACAGTACTGCTCCCAGTCCCACGTTGCTGGCATCAGTATATAACACAAATGGTTTGTCATAAACTGGGTAGGCCAGAACTTCATCTCCTGTGAGAGCCATCTTCGGTCGGGTGAAGGACCTCTCCAACTCCTCAGTCCATTCAAATGTGGAACTCTTCTGTTGAGCTTTCTTGGATTGTCCCACCAGGAGATTTTGCATAGGAGTGGCTATTTCAATGAAGCCTTTGATGAACCTTCGGTAGTAGCCTACCAACCTGAGGAATTGGCATACTTCATGGAGGTTGTTGGGCTTCGGCCAGTCACGGATGACTGTGACTTTGTCAGGATCTGGTGCCACACCTTCTGCACTCACCACATGACCGAGGTACTGTACATTGGGCTTCAGGAGGTGGCATTTGGAAGGCTTCACCTTCAGGCCAAAGTTGGACAAGGCTTCAAACACCTCAGCCAGCTGTTCCAGATGGTCTTCTTAAGTATTGGAGAAAACAATGACATCATCAAGGTACAACAGGACTGTCTCAAAGTTCATGTGTCCCATGCAGCACTCGATCAGCCATTGAAATGTTCCTGGGGCAGTGCAGAGCCCGAATGGCATATAGTTGAACTCACAGAGACCCATTGGGGTGGTAAATGCTGTTTTCTCCTTGTCTGGCTCCGCTACGGAAACCTGCCAATACCCACTAGTGAGATCTAAGGTGGAAAAATAGTTAGCAGTTTTAAGTGCAGCTAATGATTCCTCAATCCTAGGTAATGGGTAGGCATCTTTTTGTGTAATGCTGTTAATTTTCCTGTAATCAACACTAGTGTTGAGTGATACCACCCGATATTGAAAAATATCGGATCGGATTGGATCGACCGATATCCAAAAAGTATCGGGTATCGCCGATTCCGATCCCGGAAGTCCCATTCAAATCAATGGAACAGAAATATCGGAATTAAAAAAAAACCCTTTCTTTCCTTGTAGGTTAATTCTACATGAAGAAAAACAACTAATAATAATGTAGAATGTATTGTGGGAGGTGTAGGAGACATTAAAGCCATAGAGGTTTAGCCCAATCAAATGGAATAGCAGGAATTACATTTTTTTTTTGAACGTTCGGAGTTACAAAGCTATTGACTATGTTAACCTCTTTTATACTTTGTCAGATATGTATGTTTCACTACTTCCATGGACTTCAACCTTCTTTTTTACTTCTCCCACACTTTCTCCTTCATCATCCTCAGCAGCAGCATCTTTTTAATCTTCTTCTTCACCTTATTCATCTTCTTCTTCACCTTCTTCCTATTATTCTTTTTTTTTTACATTCTTCATATTCTTCTTATTCAACTATTATTCTTCTTCATATTCTACTTCTTCATCTTCTTCCTATTCTTCTTCTTTATCATATTCTTATTTGTGACAGGCATTCCTGTAGTTGTTATCTATAAAAGTTTGAAGATTACACCTTCCGTTCTGCCTGTCACAAAAGATTTACAACAGGATTTGTCCGCGTTCAGTTTGGCCTGCAGCTGCAGGCATTTTCCAGGGGCACCACAAGGAGGAACAGACTCACCCGCATACACTGCTTAGTCTTCTTCTGCTTATAATTTAGATAATATAATTTGCTCTGATTTTTAGTCTTATGCTTAATGTTCTTCTGCTTTTGGTTTTTCAGCTTCTTGGTCTTCTGTCTCTTGTTGTTCTGCATCTTGGTGGTTGTCTTCATGTTCTTTGTCCTCTTGGTCATCTTCTTCAGGGTCATCTTTTTGGTCTTCTTCGGTGTGGTCTTCAGGGTCGTTGTCAGGGAGATCCAGAGTGAGAACCAAAAACCATTTCCACAAGCTCGAACTTGGAAAATTAGCAGAAGGTACAAGAAGGCTGAAGAACTGCTGAGTACCAGCTGATGTTACAGGAACTCCGAAGGTTAGCAGAAGGAACAAGAGCAAATGGAACTAGCGAGGACCAGCTGATGGTGCTGGAACCCGGAGGGGCAGCATGAGGAACAAGAGCCAATGGAAAAACTGTGGACCAGCTGACGGTGCTGGAACACGGTTACTAAGCAGGAGGTACCTGTGCTACAAAGCACTACCAAGGACCAGTAGACATTGCTAGAACTCGGATACCGAGAAGGAGGCACCTCAGCCAAAGGCACTGCCGAGAACCAGCTGACGGTGCTGGAACCCGGATGGGTAGCAGAAGCTGCAAGAGCAAATGGAACTAGCGAGGACCAGCTGATGGTGCTCGAACCCGGAGGGGCAACAGAAGGAACAAGAGCCAATGGCACAACCGTGGACCAGCTGACGGTGCTGGAACACGGTTTCAAAGCAGGAGGTACCTGTGCTAAAAAGTACTACCAAGAACCAGCAGACGTTGCTGGAACTCGGATACCGAGAAGGAGGCACCTTGGCCAAAGGCACTGCTGAGAACCAGCTGATGGTGCTGGAACCCAGATGGGTAGCAGAAGGTACCCATAATAAACAAAGTTGCAAGGCCGCGAGCAGGCCGCAGTTACCGACACCCACAGTCCAACAGGGAGTGCTAGTCCTATTGGCACTACGGAACCAGCCTTTATTACCAGAACCCGAAGCCCATGTAGGAAGCACCTAACTAGCAGGCACCATAGACTCGGCTAACCCCACCGCAACACGACATGACAAGGTATTGGTGGAAAAGTGACATTGACACTCCCCGGAAACAGCAGGCGTGCTGGAACCAGGCTGGGCAGGAGGGAGTACCCATGCCAAAGACACTGCCGAGAACCAGCTGACGGTGCTGGAACCCGGATGGGTAGCAGAAGCTGCAAGAGTAAATGGAACTAGCGAGGACCAGCTGACGGTGCTGGAACCAGGAGGGGCAGCAGAAGGTACAAGAGCCAATGGCACAACCGTGGACCAGCTAACGGTGCTGGAACACGGTTTCTAAGCAGGAGGTAACTGTGCTAAAATGCACTACCAAGAACCAGCAGACGCTGCTGCAACTCGGATACCGAGAAGGAGGCACCTCGGCCAAAGGCACTGCCGAGAACCAGCTGACAGTGCTGGAACCCAGATGGGTAGCAGAAGGTACCCATAATAAACAAAGTTGCAAGGCCGTGAGCAGGCCGCAGTTACCGACACCCACAGTCCAACAGGTGGTGCTAGTCCTATTGGCACTACGGAACTAGCCTTTATTACCAGATCCCGCAGCCCACATAGGAAGCACCTAAACTGCAGGCACCATAGACTCGGCTAACACCACTGCAACATGACTGGACAATGTATTGGTGGCAAAGTGACATTGACACTACCCAGAAACAGCAGGCGTGCTGGAACCAGGCTGGGCAGGAGGGAGTACCAGTGCCAAAGACACTTTTGAGCAGCAACTGGCGATGTTGGAGCTCAAGGTCAATCATGCAGCAGGCTGAGGCCTACTTGGAGCAAGTAGAAAATAAGATGTAGTGTGATTTTGGAGGCAGCAGGAGACTTTGCCATCCACACAGCAGGGGAGCAGCTGGCGTTACTGAACCCCACTAACACAGGAGCTAGTGTTTTTCTCTGTGCAGAGAGCACTTCTGAGCGACAACTGGCTGTGTTGAAGCCCAGGGATTACAGTTCAGGTGGTAGAAACATGAACACAATAGGAGACCTGGATACTGTTGCCAACCAATTATTTATTCTGGAAGAGGACTGGCAAATTCTGGCAAGATCCAGGCCTTGTTCATTTTCAGAAAAGTAAGCCGTCAACGTTATCGGAGGATAGTCGCGTGCGACGGTCTGTTAATACACCACCTGCGGCACTAAAGACACGTTTTGATAATACACTGGCAGCAGGGCAAGCCAGCACCTCCAATGCATACTGGCTAAGCTCTGGCCATGTATCCAGCTTACAGCCCAAAAAACTTGAAGGGGGAAGAGCCATCTGGGAATACACTGACAGGGCAAGACATGTAGTCTGTCACCATCTGACGGAAACGTTGCCTCCTGCTGACTGGAGCCATCTGTGATGGTGTAGACATTTGTGGCGGTCACACAAAACTTTGCCACATTTGGGCCATAGTGGTCTTGCTTGTGCTGAGGCGCTGCCTCTGCTCCCTCTTTGTGCAGAGCTTCCTCCACTGCCTCGACGCAAAGAGCTGCTTTGTAAAGCACTAGCAGCACTGCTGTCGGGTGGAATGGAGAACATGATGGACTGCACCAGTGTGTCTTGGTACTCCCGCATTTTACGCTCCCGGTTCAACGGTGGTATGAGGCATTGTAAGTTGTCCCGGTAGCGAGGATCTAGAAGGGTGTACACCCAATAATAAGCCGTGTTGAGAATGTGGGCGATGCGGCGGTCGTTTCTCAGGCACTGCAGCATGAAATCAACCATGTGCTGCAGACTCCCAACTGTCAAAGAAATGCTGTACCCTGCTTGAGTCGTCATCTCTGCCTGCTCTGCATCACCGCCCCCTCGCTGTACATACTGACTATAGCATTGTGTACCTCCCTCCTCTGTAGAGATGTCTTCCGCCTCCATTGACTCCTCCTCATCCTCCTCACAAAGTGTCACCTGCCTAGGCCTTTGTGAGGAACCATGTAGCGCAGACTGTCCATAAGCAGATGGCATTTGTGACTCCTCATCCTCCACCTCTTCCAAAACCTCCTCCCTTAGTGCATGCAGTGTTTTTAGAAGCAGGCAGATAAGGGGGACAGTCATGTTGACTAGTGCATCATCTGCACTCGCCATCCGCATGGAATGATCGAAGGCACGCAAAATGAGGCAGATGTCCTTCATAGAGACCCACTCAGTGGTGCTGAAGTGTGACCGGCGCACAGTGCAACTTGTTTGCACCTGATGCAGCTGGTACTCCATGACTGCTGCCTGCTGCTCACTCAACCGCTCCAACATATGTAACATTGAATTCCACCTGGTGGGTAGGTCACATATGATGCGATGTTTGGGAAGGCATAATCGGTGCTGCAGAGCAGCAAGGCGCGATATTGCCGTGCTGGAACGCCGCAACTGAGCGCACTCTATGCGGACCTTGTGCAGCAGTGCATCAAGATCCGAATAGTCCCTCAGAAATCTCTGCACGACCAAGTTCAGCACATGTGCCAGACATGGGATGTGAGTGAGGTTGCCTAGGCCCAGAGCTGCCACCAGATTTTGGCCATTGTCACACACTACCAAGCCTGGCTGGAGATTCGCTGGCACAAACCACATGTCGCTCTCCTGCTTGATGGCATTCCAGAGCTCCTGCGCTGTGAGGCTTCGATTCCCCAAAGAAATTAATTTGAGTACGGCCTGTTGACGTTTGGCCACGGCTGTGCTCATATCGGTCGTAACAGGCTCCTGCAGCGCTGTTTCTGAGGAACTTGAGTAGGAGGAGGAGTCAATGTGTACAGACTGGATGCCTGCAATCCGTGGAGTTGGCAGATCACATACAGCGCCACTCTCCAGATGTGTACCCGGCTCCACAACATTGACCCAATGGGCAGTGAGGGAAAGGTATCGTCCCTGTCCATGGTTACTGGTCCACGCATCGGTGGTCAGGTAGACCTTGCTACTGATGGCGTTTAGTAGCGCCTGTTTTATTTTTCCATCCACATGCTTTTGCAGGGCAGGGACGGCTTGCCTGCTGAAATAAAAGTGGCAGGGCATGGTGTATTGTGGGACTGCCAATGCCAGGAAGTTCCGGAAGGTGTCAGTCTCCACCAGCCTGAATGAGAGCAATTCAAGGGCCAGTAGTTTGGCATTGCCAGCATTCAGAGCCTGTGCTCGGGGATGGTTTGCCGTGTATGGCCGCCTTTTATCCCAAGCCTGTGCTACTGATGGCTGTAGAATGGCCTGGGAGTGTGAGGATGACTGGGAACGTGATGCTGTGGGTGGAATGTCACTGGGTCTCCGGACAACAGTGCCAGAGGTAATTCCTTGGCGGTCCTGTGAGGAAGTCGAACCAGCTGTGTGTGAGCTGGAGGAAGAGGCCCCAACACGAGCTGAAGAGGTGGTAGGTGGTGCTGTACGTTGGCCTACGTCTTCAGTGTGTCTGTGTAACTCCACCTCGTGCTTGGTCCGCACATGTTTCCACATATTTGTGGTATTGAGGTTGCTGACATTTTTCCCTCTTTTGACTTTCTGATGACACAGCTTGCATTTGACAAAGCAAATGTTATCTGCAACTGTGTCAAAAAAGGACCACGCACTGCAAGTCTTGGGAGCGCCCGTTTTGGCTTTTGGAAGAGGAATGCTCCTAACGGGTGCCGAAGTGGAGGCTACAGGCAACCGAGTCTGCCCCCTCCCTCTCCCTCCTGTTTTGGCCGTTTGTGGAATCTCTTCCTCAGAGCTGCTCCCACCACCTTCCTGTTCCTCATGCCATGATTGGTCAAGGACCTCATCATCTTCACTCCTCTCTTCAAACACCTGCTTCTCCTGGGTTGTCTTGCCAGCACCGTACGCACCAGAAATTGGCACCTGAGTCTCGTCATCATCTGATGTGTATTCAGGTGTGCTGACCATAGGCACTGGCCCACCCGCCTCTTCAGATTCAGATGGACAAAGAAGTTGCGCATCACTGCATACTCCCTCTTCTTCACATTGTTGAATGCTGCTTGGCTGGCCCCCTCTTTCCAAGCCAACAGATTCAGAGAACAGAAGTAGAGACTGTGATGGCTCCTGTCCAGGGCTCTCTGACTGCCTGGGCACTTTGGCAGGTGGCGAAGAGGCAGATGATTGCTCTTCAGTACTGTGGCCCTGAGAGGACGTGGAAGTCATTGAAATCGATGCGTTAGCTGCCATCCATCCGACAACGGCTTCAATTTGTTCCTCCCACAGCAGTGGGGTACGGCGAGGTTCTACAAAGCTGCGCATAAAGGACTGTTGCCTGCTAAAACTGGGGGATGCTGACTCACTGGTGCCCGCAGCAGGCACAGAATCCCCATGTCCTCTCCCTGCAGAATCCCCACATCCTCTCCCTGCAGAATCCCCACGTCCTCTCCCTGCTGGAACTCCACGCCCACTCCCATGTGCCTTACTCCCTGCCTTCTTCATCTTGGTAGACTGATAAAGATAGGCAGAAAAGTACAAAGGGGGGGCTTAGTGTGCTTAATCCTGAACAGCTGTTAACAGGTATAAGAAACACTAATTTTATGAAGTGTGTGTGTGGACTACACTTTAATAGGAGCTAACGTGGCCTACACAACTGTCAAATGGAGTGTATGGTGAACTTTGTTTTTTTTGTTTTTTAAAAACTAAAAGGATGTGACCAAAGATTTGAAAGCGATAGTATCACAAACTTTTTGGAGCTATTACAATGCAGGAAGGTAACCTACAATGCAAAAGATGAGGCTCCAAAAAATAGGGTAATACTTATCTGGCTGCAGCTGAAGGGCACAAGCCAGAAAAAAGGCTCCTCTATCCACTCGTATATAGTGTTTGCAGCCAACCAATGTAGATGGATACGGATGGATGCACACTAATAGGAGAATAAAAAATGAGCTGCAATATATGAAAAATATGTGTGAAGCAGTGACGCACGCTGAGCGGCCTACAACCAGACGTAGCTGCAGGACACACTACTCAGCATGAGCTGCACTCACACACAGAGACCTCTCAGACAGCCATGAACAGTGCAGATAAGTGGGCACTAGCACTGAAAGGCTGCAGAGAGGCTCCGCTGTCTACTCCTATAGTGTTTGCAACCACCATATATGGATACGGATGGATGCACACTAATAGGAGAATAAAAAATGAGCTGGAATAAAAGAAAAATATGTGTGAGGCAGTGACGCACGCTCAGCGGCCTACAATCAGACGTAGCTGCAGGACACACTACTCAGCGTGAGCTGCACTCACACACAGAGACCTCTCAGACAGCCGTGAACAATGTAGCAAACTGGACACTAGCACTGAAAGGCTGCAGAGAGGCTTCGCTGTCTACTCCTATAGTGTTTGCAATCAACGTATATGGATACGGATGGATGCACAGTGCACACTATTAGGAGAATGAAAAATGAGCAGCAAAAAAAGAAAAATATGTATGAGGCAGTGACACACGCTGAGCGGCCTACAACCAGACGTGGCTGCAGGACACACTACTCAACGTGAGCTGCACTCACACAGACCTTGCAGACAGCTGTGAACACTGCTGCAAGGCAAAAGAAAGCTACAATGGTGGATTATGTAGTCTGGGTAAAGCACACTATGATTGTGAAAATCGCTATCTCTAACTGTCACTCACAGTCTTTAACAGCAGCCTGTCCCTAACTGAATGCACAGCAGAGTGAACCAGAAATGGCGGCGGCGGCGGCTTTTATAGTGCATCATGACATCATTTCAGCAGCCAGTCAAAGCCATGCCATTAGTTAACATGCCTACATGCCTAACAAGATGTGCCCACTCTTCTGAGGATTATCATTGGCTGAATCAAATCAAACTGGCTCATAGCATTATGGGAACTTCCGATTCCGGTATTCGATATGCTAAAAGTATCGGAACTCAGTATCGGAATTCCGATACTGTGAATATCGGCCGATACCCGATACTTGCGGTATCCTAATGCTCAACATTAATCAACACACATTCTCATGGTACCATCTTTTTTCTTTACAAAAACTATTGGAGCTGCCCAGGGGCTAAAACTGTCTCTGATAACCCCAGCTTCCTTCATCTCTCTCAACATACCTTTAGCACATTGGTATTGTGTTGGGGGTATAGGCCGGTATCTTTCTTTTATGGGTGGATGATCTCCAGTAGGGATATGATGTTGGACCCCTTTTGCGTTCCCAAAATCTAGGGGGTGTTTACTGAATACCCGCTCATATTCCTGGGTCACCCTGTAAACCCCATTTTTCTGGTATGAAGGTGTAGAGTCAGTCCCCACCTGCAGTTGCTGGCACCACTCCTCCAGCTGCTTTACAGAGCCATTGTTCTCCTCCTGGTCGGATGAGACCAGGGGCTCTGCTGCCTGCATTGCATTATTACTGACAGTGAGCAGCTTGGCAACTGTGGCATACCGAGGTATTGTGGCCTCCTCCTCCCAACAATTCAAAAGGCGTACAGGTACTCTCCCCTTTCGTACATCAACCACCCCTCTGGCTGTCAGGACAGTGGGCCTGATATCAGAGTATACTGGTTCTACCAATGCCTGGTAATCTTTCCCTCTGAGGCCTATAGCTGCCCGACACCAAATCAACATTTCACATCTGGGGGGTACTGCAATGGGGAAAGCATCACTCACTCTGACACTACCAATTTCTCCGCCAGGCCAGAGAGTTCTACCTGTTGTCTTTGCATCAGGGCCTTGATCTCCTTCGGCAGGACTCATTGTTCACTGGAACCAGCAGTCTCAGCCACCTGTTGCAACAAGACAATAACCTCGGAAAGACAATTTTCAATTACATTTGTACCAAGAGTCATCATGGGATTACATTCACGTCGATCAATATCCACAACTATCAGACCTTGAGATTTTAGCTCTATCCTCCCCACTTTAACAGTAATTTCTTTACATCCCACCTGTGGTAAAGACTGACCATTACTGGCAACTACTGTCAGTTCATCAGTTGGGCCACGGGTAAGTTCAGAATCAGCCCAATACCTCTTGTAAAGAATGTACGGCATAGTGGTCACCTGGGAGCCAGTGTCCAGCAAAGCGTTCATGGGGATGCCGTCAATCACCACTGGAAGGATCGGTCTCCCTCCAACATACTTGGCTCACCAGTTCCTTGGGCCTTGTGGTCCTACTCCTGGGGGTTGGCCCTCTGCCCCAGGGGTTGCTCGTTTAAAGGACAGAATCTTGCAAGATGACCTGCCTTGTAGCAGCGACGACAGATGGGATGTCCGTCCTGGTCATAGCGATCGTTGTTCCTCACTCGGAGTGGCGGGGCTCTCCTCTTCCAGAGCCACGGGACATCCTCTGGACTGGAAGCAAGCTGGATCTTCTCCTTGGCGGACACCTGTAGGGACTGCACAGTTTTAGTAAGTGCATCCATACCTTTGGTCAACTCCTGGACCTGCAGACGCAGCTCTTCAGTTGGATCTTTATCCAGAGTCTGTGCATCAGCCTCCACAGGGATGGAAGGGAAAGATGTTGCTTCCTGGTGGTAGGTGATCGCTGGGCGCCTAGGGGGTGCTGGACGGCTGTCAGTTGACTCCTGCAGTACCCAAATAGCCCTGTCCTTAAAATCAGAAAAGTCCAGGTCAGGGTCTTGTAGGGTTATGATGCGCAGCTGTGCTCTGTGGGTACTGGATAGGAGTCCTTCAATGAACTGTTCCTTTAACATCTTGTCTTCCTCCTTCACACTGTCATGATCTATTTGTTTTACTGCTCGCAGCGCCTCCTGCAGGTTAAGAGCATAGTCCCGTATACTGTCCTGCACTTTCTGTTTGCATCCAAAGAACCTCATCTTGATTTCAGCGGCGGTGCGGGTATCAAAGGTGCTTTTTAGCTTGGCCAAAATCTTTTTAACAGTCTCTTTATCAGTGTCCTGCCAGGCTTTTACTTCTCTCTATGCTGCACCTATTAGCTGCCCAATCAGGATGTTCACTTTCTGACTCTTAGACAGGGGGTATACTTCAAACAAACTGCACAGTCTCTCTTTAAATTCACTCAGGGTATGGGATTCACCCGAGTACTGTGGTAGCCAAGCCACTCCTGGTATGTAGGGCATGGACAGCGGCATTATGGGGACCGCTGAGGTGGGCGCTACTCCTTGCGGAGCTGAGGGATTGGCGGCGGCGTCCGCCGCTGCATTGCTGTGTGGCGTGGACATTCTCTTCCCCCCTAGTTAACATTAGCCAGGGTCGGGGGTTGGGTGAGCTTACCGGCGGCCGCTTTGCAGGCCCAATGCTCCGGGCTCTAGGCCTCAGCTCCTCCCACTTCTCGCGCGCTTTTTCTCTTCCCGCGCAGGACTTCACTGCTTCGCGCTCTGCGGCAGGCTCCTCCCATGAAGGCCTGCCCCTTTTCTTCCCACGCGCCAGTGGGATAATGGCGGCAATGGCACCAATTTTGTACACAGTCTATAGCACACAACAGTCTCTGGCACACAGGACCCGGGGGGTACCTGGCTCCGTAATCCTGTTCGTGACACCAAATTGGGTCTCCCTCCCAGGGCTGTGGGGTACTCGGTACCGGGCTGGTGTCAGCAGGATATGTCACAGCAGCGGTGACCCGGTCCGTGGCTCTGGGTGCCCAAGTAATGGGGGAATTGAAATGGTGGAATGTAATTGATTAAATGAATAGTTCGTGACGCCACCTGTGGTGTTCGGCTAGGGAGGTGTTAAGCCGAACATGCAGATCCGCTGGGACTGATGGTATGGTGCAGCAAAGATGTAAAAGCTCCCCACAGGTGAAGCTGTAGTCCCAGGGCAGTGTAGATGTGGTTGGCACGGGGATGTAGCGGTGCCGGAAGGGTAGGAAGCAGACACAGCGGGGTGCAATTTCTGTACCTTTACTTGATAAATGCAGTCCAGGGTCCTGATTACAGATGGTACCGGAGCAGGCTAGCCTGGAAACAACTCAGGGATTCTCTCTCAGCAGATAGGCTGTGCAGTCTCCTTCCTAGCGCTTATTTGAGTGAAGTACTCCTAGTACTGAGTTACACTGAAGTTCCTCATAATTCTCTTCTACTATCACGCCTCGTATGGCAGACAGCTGTAGCCGCTATTCCTCTCTTGGCTCACTCCGTAGTGTTGTGCCTCCGAGTCTTAGATGGGTGTAATGCATTTACAGCCTCCTACTCCTCTGGTGTCTGTTGCAGGACCATTAGTATCCATACAACAGTGGAGACCAGGCTCCAGTTCATGCGTTCTCACTGGAGATGAGCCTTTCCTCTCTGCTCGATCTCCATGCTTCTTCCCTTCACGTCTGCACTCTTCAGCCTCCTCACGCTAACTAACCACTCCTTCCTCTTGGCCCTCAGAGAGCACTCCTCCCCTTAATTCCGGTTCAGAGTTCCCCCTGCTGGCCTGGAGTGGGACTGTGTTGCATGTGTAGGTTAACTGCGAGAGAGACCCTTCATTGCCTCCAAGCCTGGCATTACCCTCCCTGGAGGAAGGCAAAGCCACTGTGGTGGCCATACTCCTGGGGGCGCCACACTGATGATTCATCAGTGCTAGCGGTGACGGAGCCTCAGACGCTGCAGCCCGTGTCCGAGGCTCCGTTAGTGAATGATGGCATATCGCGAATGCGTGCCGCTTTACGGTATGCGTTGCGATGCGCCACATAATGGGGGTCAATGGCAGGATTAACAGACTGCGTTACACCGTGTTATACCGCGGTGTAACGCAGTCCAATAAACGGACTGCCATAATGCAGTGTGACCCCAGCCTAAGCTAGATTAGTAATCCGCATTGTTGTTAATCTCTGTTCACACTAGTGTAATGCTTTGTCCATGATTTCGATGACAGCAATAGCAGTGTACTCTACAGATTTATTTTTGCAGTTAAAAAAGGAAACGGCCTTGGCAAAAATTTGACTTGACCAATTGCAGGTCAAAGGAATGCATTAGGATGGGATACTTTGAAAAAAAAAAATCCAGCAGAGATGTCATTGTTCCTTTATAAATCAAAGCCTTGATACTGGTGTGATAAAGGTAGACTAGTTTACCTGCATCCGTTATTTAAGGATGGAGTGAAAGGTTGTGGACAGGTTCTTCAAACCAGTGTTATCTTCTGAAAGACCAAGAGAAAGAGATAAAACATAACGCACACAGACACCAAAGTCCTCCTTGATAGGTGGTAGAGAATGGACCGCATTTTTATCTCCAGTATGGGGTCTTCTTGGCTCTCCAAGGTGGAGGTTTTTAACAATCTAAGGAATGAAAGGAAACCTAAACTAAATGTTATTGTTCTGTATCTCAGTCGACTTCAGCAAACCAAATGCACATATGCAATATGGCAATATTAGCACATTAGGACATGTTTCCATGGACCGGAAACATTCAGGAATAGCTGCGGATAGAACGCTGCATCGTGCCGCAGCATTTAATCTGCAGTGTACAGATGTTTCTGCATAGTGGAAGGGATTTTATGAAAACCTATTGTAGCGTCGGTGGTGGGGTGCCGAGCTGGGGGGGTGGTCCTACTTTTATACCGCGCAGAGATGACAACAGAGACACGATGGAGGCAGATTCTGGGTGCAACAGGTCCAAGTTTATTTCTTCACTTGCCGTCCGACTGACGGCACACCTCGCGGCCCTCCGTTTCCAGAGCCGCTTCTCACACCGTACACTGGAGACGTGTCTGCACACACCGTCCCCTCCTTTACTGTCGACGCTCCTGACAGTTCCGTCACTGTGGCCGCCTTAGGCCCATTAACCAACAGCGCTTCTACTGCTCAGTCGTCGTGTCACATATGGTGTCTTACACCCCACACCTCGTCTCAACTGCGGTCCTTTCCTGTCAGGACCACCCCCCTGACGTCCTCTCTCCTCAGTCCCCCTGGTCTGGATTCTCCTCAGAGTGCACAGACTGTCGTAGTCCTCCTGTCACTTGAGCTCCCCCTGGGGACTGGAACTTTCTGGAACCCTCCCTCAGTATTTATAACTCCCCCGGTTCCTTGAAACTGTCACTCTAACTGTCACCACGCCCCCCATGACCAACGGTTTCTAAAGCCCTAAGCTGCTGTAAAGTCCTTTGCTCACACTCCACCCTGCCATCTAATGGTCATCCCAAGGTACTGCACGTCGACTACACTTTCCTAGTTGTTTCCCCACTGTAATCACTGACTCCTACCTACACTGTGCAAACCTATCTTTCTTCACTCTGACTAGTCCGTCCGTCCGTCAGGTCACCTTCCCTACACTCCCCCTTCCTTTGTCCATTGTCGTCCTTGACAATCGTCATCCCTGCCTTCGTCGTTCTGAATCTACACCTACATTCTGTTGTAGGACCAGAAGTTGAGCCAAGCCCACTATCTGCGGGGGCCGAACTATACTGGGAGCACTATGCTCTGAGCAGCCTACTGCTACTCACCAGCGCGCACGCCACATGACAACGTCTTTCAAATTGGGCAAGGTACACCCGTATTCTCTCTACGGCGTGTATCTTTCCCCTACTCTCCCCTACTGTTACCTTTCACTATCCGGTACGCCATGATCGACGCCACTCACCTACCAGATCATTGCCGGCGCCCGCCTTTCCTTCTTCAGGGGTGTCCGTGGTGTCGGGGGACCTGACCTAGGACGGCTGTCTTTCTCACATCTTCCCATTCATTTTCCTTCTTTCAATTACATGTCATGGTCGGCGTCCCGGTCTCCCAGACCTCAACTCTTAGATCCCTACCGGATCTCACACTTTCCTTTGGTCCCGCAGACCTTCCCTTAACCCGGACCTGTTGCATTTTACTTTGCATATTATACATCATACAACTTTATAATAGCACAAGTACCCATTTTTTTATAATTTTTTTTTTTTAATTTTCTCTTACTTTTAAAACCAAAATATAACATAACATTGCATTTCCTCTTTCTTCCTTGGACATGAACACTCCCTCTTGTCTTCGTATCCCCGTTCTGTCAAGTTTCCAAATCAGTAAAATAACATCCTGTAAGAGGAACATTCTAAAAAAAAAACAGCTTAATCACATAAAACATTTTTTTTTTTTAAAACTAGAACCGTTCTTTCAGACTCTGACAGTCCAGGCCATCTCCTGATGGCCGGTAGCAAGGGGCCCACAGCCGTGGAACTCCTGGGGTGAAGGGAGTGTCCAATACAGTCCTCTTTACGGGGGTTCGCGTTCTTCAGGTACCGCCAGTACCGCCACCGCATAATACCCGTGGGGGCAGTATTCTTTATAATAAGAGACAAAGTCCCCTATTTCCAGGGCACGGCCGTGGCGTATGGAGGCTACGTTCACGTATACCTTCTGGCCAGTCTGATCACGTATGAAGCCATACCCCCGGTCCACATTGGTATACACCAGCCGCCCCCGGGATCTTTCCACCGCCATGCCAGCCTCCCCTTTTGAATGAAGCAGGCTCCATACCTCCTGCTCTCGAACCTTCTTTTGTTTTACCACCTCCGCAACCCAAACGGAGGGTACCGCACCAGTCCCAAAGTCCGGTGGGCGGGACCTTGCCGAGAAAGGGCGTGGGGTAGAGGCGGCCGATGATATCTGTGGCCCAGCAGCCGCTGGGGCCGGGTAGCGGATGGGAGCAGCCGTGACTCCGGAGGGCTGGTCCACAGGGCCCGATAAACAGACCCCAGCTGGTTCCAATACTGGCTTCACCGCGGCCACAGGGTAGGACGCATCCACAACTCCCAGCAAAGCCGGAGTAACGGCCGGTTCGGGTGATGAGGCTGACACCGGCCGAGGGAGTGCAACCGCGCCTTCTGTAAATAAGCTCCGCCCTGGTGACTCCGGGCGGGAAGATTCGGGAACGGGAGCTAGGGCCTTGCTCAATTCTACGTATAGCATAGGGCCCTCCGCAGCCGGGCCTTCCGGTACACTGGAGGCTGCGTGTTGTGGCAAAATGATAGGGGCCGCTTGTGAAGCCGCCGGCAGGGCCGGGGGAACTCTCACCTTCCCCGGCGCCACGGCCTCCGTCACACCACCGCACGGCTCATCCCGCAGCCTCCGCTCTCCAACTCGCTGCTCGGCGGGCCTAGCTTCCAGACTCAGGGACTCCGCGGGGAGACTCTCCGCCGGTATCAATGGCGGCCGCTCCTTCTGGTTCCGCACGGGCTCTGCACAGATTCCTCTTCTTGCCCATGGACCCGAAGATGACGTCTTCTGTCTCAGCTCGTTCTCCTGCCGCCACTGCCATTCTAGGCGGCCAATACCCCGACATCCGCAGCGTCTCATACCGTCCGGTGGGCAGCAATCGAATGGCGCCAAACAGTCGCTCCCAGGCTTTTCTTTGGTGTCACTCCCTCTGTGGGGTGGGGCGTTGGCAGGCCTCTCCACCCACCTGTCAGGGTCCAATGTATGGAAACGTCGGCCTCCGGGCACATACTGCTGTCCACGGGGGTACGTTGGAGGGGGTCCCAGTCCATTCTGAACTACTGCGAACACCCGGACCTCGCCTCTGCGTTGAAGGAGCGCCGCCATACTGCACTGTCTCTGGTACCGCCCCGGATCCTCTACTGGCCACACAGATTCATCACTGCGCTCCTCATTTGTAATCCACTGGTAAGCCAATCGTAATCCACCGGTAATTGTAATCCAAACTGAGTAGTCCAAGTCCTTTTCCATTCTTTGAGGCAGGTCTGCTGCAGAAGATGATGTATTAGCGGCGGTGATCCTGCCGACTACGCCAAATGTAGCGTCGGTGGTGGGGTGCCGAGCTGGGGGGGTGGTCCTACTTTTATACCGCGCAGAGATGACAACAGAGACACGATGGAGGCAGATTCTGGGTGCAACAGGTCCAAGTTTATTTCTTCACTTGCCGTCCGACTGACTGCACACCTCGCGGCCCTCCGTTTCCAGAGCCGCTTCTCACACCGTACACTGGAGACGTGTCTGCACACACCGTCCCCTCCTTTACTGTCGACGCTCCTGACAGTTCCGTCACTGTGGCCGCCTTAGGCCCATTAACCAACAGCGCTTCTACTGCTCAGTCGTCGTGTCACATATGGTGTCTTACACCCCGTACCTCGTCTCAACTGCGGTCCTTTCCTGTCAGGACCACCCCCCTGACGTCCTCTCTCCTCAGTCCCCCTGGTCTGGATTCTCCTCAGAGTGCACAGACTGTCGTAGTCCTCCTGTCACTTGAGCTCCCCCTGGGGACTGGAACTTTCTGGAACCCTCCCTCAGTATTTATAACTCCCCCGGTTCCTTGAAACTGTCACTCTAACTGTCACCACGCCCCCCATGACCAACGGTTTCTAAAGCCCTAAGCTGCTGTAAAGTCCTTTGCTCACACTCCACCCTGCCATCTAATGGTCATCCCAAGGTACTGCACGTCGACTACACTTTCCTAGTTGTTTCCCCACTGTAATCACTGACTCCTACCTACACTGTGCAAACCTATCTTTCTTCACTCTGACTAGTCCGTCCGTCCGTCCGTCAGGTCACCTTCCCTACACTATCTCCACTATGTGTCCGATCATGCGGGTGACACAACCGTTAAACCGGACATGTGGCGCGTCTTTTTAGAGCGCAAGTAGTCTCCGCAAGGTAAACTGCCTACTCTATGGGTACCTTGCGGTGATTCCGGATGTGTTCACTGAGCACATCTGGAATCACCGTGTGGACAGAAGGGGGCGGGGCTTTGGGTGGAGCAGGAATTCCACGCCGGCCAAAGCGCAAGTAATACAGTACGTGGAAACGTACCCTTACAGTGTCATGTTAATAACATATTGCTTACAATTTTTAATGGTCTTTCATTAAGGTTATTGCTCCATTCAAGCCATAAAGAAAGGTTAGTTATAAGAAATTGTCAAAAATGTTGTTGATTCACACAATTTATGAATCCATATTCATAAGTATGGTTTTGTTAGCCTTTGAATATCTTTTTCACTTTAAAATAGGTAAAGATTACTGTACGGACAATTATATCCTATATTACAAACCATAAACCGGAGACTTTAGTTGAAGTCACCCAGCATTTCATTTCATAATTATTTCTGCATGAAGCTGAATATGATAATTTGATAATTTTTGAAAGTGCAGTATTTCCGCCAGTGGTAATATACTAACTTGATATTGAATGTCCCCAGTTAAGCGATTAGGGAGGTTTCACATTAGCGCTCTTGTGCGCAGCGTTTGCGGTGCATCCATGCGCATGCGTCCCTATCTTTAACATGGGGGGCGCATGGTCTTGCGCTTGCACACGTTCGTATGCATTTTCGTGCGCATGCGTTTTTTAGTAGTGTGCGCCTGCGTTTTGATGATCATGCGTTTTTGTCGTAAAAATGTGTAGACACTGGGTTTACCCATAAAGAACGAATGCGCCTAAAAAACGCAAATGCATGCAAAAACGCATGATGCTTTTTTTGCATGCGCCCGATGCGCTGCGCACAAAAGCGCTAATGTGAAACCACCCTTAGGGAATGTGCACACAGAGTTTTTTGAGGTGTACTAAAACTAAGGGTCCCGTCAAACACAGCAATCTCGCTAGCGAGATCGCTGATTTTGTGACACATCAGCGATCTCGCCAGAGAGATTGCTGTGCGTGATGGGGATCAGAGACCGCCCCCCCGCCGGTTATTGCTGATCGTGCACGAGCGGCCTGGGCCGTTTTTCCATTGCTAGTCTCCCACTGCCCAGCACGCATCGGTGCGTGTGGCAGCGAGAGACCAGCGATCAGCGACGCTGGACACCGGTTTCTAATGTAAACGTCGGGTATCCAGGAGCCGCGGCTCCTGGATACCCGCTGTTTACCTTGGAAACTGGCGTACACGCTGGTTTCCAAGGTAAACAGCGCGTATCCAGGAGTCGCGTGGCTCCTGGATACCCGACGTTTACATTAGAAACCAACGTCCAGCGTTGCTGGTCCTGATCGCTGGGGCTGTCTAACGATGTCCCAGCGATCCCATCCATGTCGGATCGCTGGTGGGATCGCTGGGACATCGTTATGTGTGACGTGGGCATAACAGCTTTTGAAGGAGAAGCTGCTCTAGGAAACTCTCTTCCTTTAGGAGTTTTAGGCGGAGTTTTCTTTTCCTGAAGCAGTATTAGGAAAAGTACAGACAACCGTAAATTCTCTCATCCGAGAGAATCAGACGATTAGGCAAATGACACTCTGATCAGAGTTTGATCAGAGTGTGATCATAGTGTGATCTAATTCTCTTGGATGCGGAGAAAATGGGGGAAAAAAATGTCTCCATCTTTTCCATTCTGTGTGTCTGTGGAAATCTGACTGCATTCAGATGTCATCAAAGTGCACTCCGATGTTTTCCATGCTTTCATTGACTTGCAAGGCCAAGTGCCAGTCGGATCAAACTTGAGTGTGCTTCAATCTTTTCCCCAGACAATCTCTGAGGAAAAAAGTCGACATGAGCACGGCCCCAGAGACTAACAGAGTGTGATTTGATGTTTTGTCATGTCGCAGTAGAAATGAAAATACGCTTGTCTGCATCTGCAATAATACTTACACATTTTCATTTTCAGGCTTTCGCTTGGACAGTGTCTTGAGTGGAGTAAAATCCATCAGGACCTTCAAGGAAGTGATCTGCAATTACTTTCTTTTTTTCCACCAGTCATTTTTCGAAATCAAGAAAGCAAGAGAAAACACTTAAAACATTGGATAAATAAATAGCAAAGTGGTTTTACAATTCAAAGTGAATAGGAAAATTCTTTCAAAGTGTTCTTACAGGCTTTTTTTCCAAGCTAACTGGTTGTAAAACATCCGTGTGTACACATCCTTAGGTGTGTGACTGTAGTTCCACATCCTAGTCACTACAAGATAAGTAAATTGTAAAATTTTATCAACATTTTTTTTACAAATTCTATACTTTAGTAATTTTTTTTAAAGTTGTAGATACACATTTTTGACTTTTACAATTCCAATGATCTCATTTTCCTATGACTTTTGAAGACTAGCTTTCAGTTAAATAGGCTGAAAATGAAATATGTTGCTACCGTGACTGCTTTCGACATTTTTTCCTTCTTTCTCCAAATAATAGGGATTAATGAGCCTTCATTTTAGGATTACAAACACATTTTCATAGTCTCCATTCCATGTACAGACAGAGAGATAGCATCATTGGCGATAAATCTGGTTACTAATGAAAACATGTAAAATCTATGTCTGTCCTTAGGGTAGTTGGAATGTTGGCCTCACTGCTTGACAAGCATTACACAACATGAAGGACATGACGACTTAAAGTTACGCCGGTCGTACTTTGGATGAATGTGAGGCTTAGTGATGCACATTTCTAGATTAACAATGGAAACAACTCTTTTTAGGAATTCTAAAACTGATTATAAACGTAAATAACTGTTGAATGACAGAACATTACATGACCACGGGGCCTCCCATGCTGGCACCGCTCTCTCTTCTTGTACGAGCTTCCTGTGCACAGTGTGCTATTATAGACATGGGTGAATGATGCAAAGGGGCACATATCCCTCAACCTCCAGTACCATCGAGACTAGACCGAAATGTAGAAAATGTTACACTGGAAAAACTTGTAGAAATGCATCTTTATAAATCAACTTTTATAATTAGCTATAAAGTGTCTAAAACAATGCCACCTGAAGACGATTGATATTTATGTAAATACATAGACACCCCAGATTTGCCATTTTATTTCAATGTGCCTTCATACCAGAGATAAGTGAATCGATCTACGCAGGATTAACTTTGAGTTGGGTACCGGCAAATTCGAACACTTCGATATTTGATTCCATTGATGCCATTCCACATGCTGCTAAATACTCATAGAGTGGGCTAATGGCGTCAAGCACCTTGCATCTATCATATTGTCTAGCACAGATAATCAGGAGGGAATATCACTACAATAGATGAGGAGCGGCCAAGCGGCACCATTTTACGATTTTATAGCATTTTAGGTTTTTACAGGATTTGGGGTGAACTACTGCATATTTTGTAACAATGCTACTCACTTGGGAGCGATCTGAGGTACTACAGGAACTAAAAATGTATATACTTTATTATTAAAGCCACAAAACACAACAAACACAAGCCAAGCAACTTGGTGCTGATCAAAAAGCTCCAAACCAATAGCGCATTGGAGAACAAAGCAGGATGTGGGAACAATGGCCTACAAATCCCTAATAGGCCCTATACTGACCCCTACCTGTCACCGGAGGTTGGCACCCTCTTGAAATGCAAATGGCGCCCCCGCTCCATGGTGGTTGTCCCTGCTCACCCTGTTTAATACTGTTTCTCAGGATTAGTACAAAATGACCAGTCAAGCAAAGAAAACTACCTGGTCAATTTTACAGTCCAATCAGTAACAATTCAAATAGACTTCGATTTTCACACACCATCAACATTTATATTGAGAGAGTACAACCAGTAACCGAAGAAAATAATTATTTTATGGGTAGAGCAGGAGGAGGGAAATTCCCTAACTGGATTCCCTATTTATTACAGTCCCTACCTACCAGCGGAGCTTTTTCACCCTGATTTTTATTGGTGCCCCCTCTCCGTGTCAGCTGTCCCTTATTGACCCTACTAACTTCCAGATAAACAAATTAGTCTCACAAACAAGAGACTTGAGGGTACTAAAATATAGGGATTAAATGGACTATTGACCAATAATTTCCTAAATATCATAGGCAGCTATTTGAGGGCTATCAAATGTATAAAGGCTCTCAAACCCTTAAGGAGAAGAGCATATGTGACATAGCAATAAATCTCTCATCAAAACCATGTCCCTTGGCAATAATCTAAATAAATGACTGGATTAATACTCCTGGGGGTATCTATTATAGCATGACATATTTGAAAAGCATATTCACCCCCAAAGACATATGTAGGTGTTACCCCAGTAATTGCCTTGTGCCCTCATATTGCACCATGCCCAAATTTTAGATCAGCCAATATAAACAACTTGAAACTTAGCTTAATGCTGATTAAAGCTTCATATCGTCTCGCTTCAACGAGTTTCCCTCCTAACATGGGAGTTCCTCAGGAGGCTCATGATAATCCTTACATGCTCTCTCAGAGCATCAGTTGAGACGCTTGGTTGCAGGTATCAGTAGGAGTGTGGTTATTGACGGTTTTTTATACTTCCTACACCATGCATCCCAGATTCCAGAGTAAAGCACTGCACTGACATTGTCTCATAGATGTCTCCACGTACAGTATTGCACCTGCTCAGAATTGCAGACACTAGAGGTATTACACATTAATCCATTCCTTTTCCTGTTACCGCTGAGTGATCTGGAGGCATGTCCCCATGGCCTGCTTTGTCACGGACATGCACTGAGTGACTGAGGGGCGTATACCCATGGCATATCATGGGCGTGTAATCTCGGCCCATTATGGCACGTCATGGGTGACGTCATGGACATGCGCGGTGTTAGTTTGGGGTGTGAACCCATGACTTATGCCTTGAGTGATTGGGGGGCATGTCCCCGTGGCCTGCCTTGTCACGGACATGCGCAGAATGATTAGGGAGTGTGTACCCGTGGCATATCATGGGCGTGTAATCACGGCCTTTTATGGCGCGTCATTGGTGACATCATGGACATGTGCAGTGTGAGGTTGGGGCGTGTACCCGTGACCTATGATGAGCGCAATGGGGAGGCCATGTACTACGATCGGGGGCATGCGCAGAATGACCTGGGGGTGTATACCAGCGAAGTAATAGAGGTGCGATAAGCCTGCCTTTAGCTCCTAATGAGCGGTAACAGAAAATGGAATGGATTAAAGTGTAATACCTCTAGTGTCTGCAATTCTGAGCAGGCACAATACTATACGTGGAGACATCTATGATACAATGTCAGTGCAGTGTGTTACTCTGGAATCTGGGATGCATGGTATGGGAAGTATAAAAAACGTCAGTAACCACAGTCTATTAATACCTGCAACCAGGCACCACATCTGATGCTCTGAGAGAGCATGAAGGGATTATCATGAGCCTCCTGAGGAACTCCCATGTTAGGAGGGAAACGCATTGAGGCGAGGCGATATGAAGCTTTAATCAGCATTAAGCTAAGTTTCAAGTTGTTTATATTGGCTGATCTAAAATTTGGGCATGGTGCAATATGAGGGCACAAGGCAATCATTGGGGTAACACCTTCATATGTCATTGGGGGTGAATATGCTTTTCAAATATGTCATGGCTCAAAGTACAGCACAAAGCTTAAGGTCCATACAATGGTGTTAGTTAACCTGCCTGGCTTAGAGTCCAGCTTCTTAGGACCCCATTACATGCTTCAATGTCCCAGCGATCCCACCAATGATCCGACGTGGATGGGATAGCTGGGACATAGTTAGCTGATCGCTGGTGAGCTGTCACATAGGCAGACTCACCAGCGATCAGGACCAGCGAGAACGCTGGTATCCAGGGTAAACAGCGGGTAACTAAGAGCCTCACGGTACTTAGTAACCCGCTGTTTACCCTGGAAACCCGATCAGGACTAGTGAGCACGCTGCTATCCAGGGTAAAGAGCGGGTATCTAAGTGCCGCGCAGCGCTTAGTTACCCGCTGTTTACCCTGGATACCAGCTCCCAGTGTCTGCTGTATGGCACTGGGAGCTCGCTGATCATTGGTCTCTCGCTGTCACATGCAGCGATGTGTGCTGCCCAGCAGGAGACCAACGATAGATTTATGGCCCAGACCATTAGGCAACGATTAACGATCAGCCAACTGATCGTTGATCGTCGCTACATGTCACACGCAACTATGTCGTTTAGACATCGCTGCAACGTCACCAAACTGGTGACGTTGCAATGATATCGTTCACAATATCGTTGTGTGTAAAGAGGCCTTTAGTCTTTTAGCAAAGGTATTCAATCAAGAAGATCTGCACACCCCCATCCCAACCTTCTGCAGGTCTACAATTTTATCCCTAGTGTCATTAGACAGCTCTTCGGTCTTGGCCATGGTGGAGAGTTTGGAGTGTAATTGATTGATTGTGTGGACAGGTGTGTTTTATTCAGGTAACAAGGTCACACAGGTGCAATTAATACAGGAAATGAGTGCAGAGTAGGAGGCTTCTTAAAGAAAAACTGACAGGTCTGTGAGAACCAGAAATCTTGCTGTTGTTAGGCGATAAAATACTTATTTCATGCAATAAAATGCAAATGAATTATGTAAAAATCATACAATGTGATTGTCTGGATTTTTTTTTAGATTCTATCTCTCACAGTTGAAGTGTACCTGCGATATAAAATGCAGACCTCTCCATTCTTTGTAGGTGGGAAAACTTGCAAAACCAGCAGTGTATCATGTATTATTTTCCCCACTACATATAAGAAATTTGAAAGCAGAAATAAAAAACAATTACAATAATATGGGTGACAAACCTTCCAGCCATAGACCAAATAATTTGCAAAAGAAAAATCAATGGCAGCACACCTTTGAGAAAAAGTAGAAAATTTGATTTTGCAGCCCATTGGGACCAGCAATGCTTTGGTTCAATTGAGAATGCATATTGTAAATGGTAAAAAATGACATTTTATTTTGCTCACCTAGTCTAATATTTGACCCGTTCTTGTCACGCAAATACTGCAGCCTGTTTCAGGTGCTTCCTTTTGGTTCGTTAATCTACTGAGTATCGCCCATGTGAACAAATAAAGCGTTTTTCTGTCTACACCACCTGTGTATAGACGCTAGTAAGGAAGGTCTCTGCCCCTAAGGCCGGGATCACACATGCAAGAAATACAGCCAAGTCTCGCATGTTAATTCCGCCAGCACTCAAATCAGAGTGTGCGGCCGCATAGCAATACATAGAGCAGCACGCTCCGCTCCTGAGTGCCGACGGCAGTGCTGGGTATTAACATGCGAGACTCGGCCGTGTTTCTCGCATGTGTGATCCCGGTCAAAAAAGGAATAATTTTACAATAAAACCATAAAACCCCTTAAGGACACTGTCATTTTTATATTTTGTCCTTTCCTTTTTAAAATAGCCACAATTTTCTTTTAATTTTTGCAATGACATGGAAGTATGAGAGCTTGGTTTTTGTAGGATGGATGGTTCATTTTTGTTAAAGAGGCAAAAGAAAATTCTAAGGGAGTTGAAATTGTGAAAAAAAGCAATTCTGACATTGTTTTTTAAGTTTTATTTTTACAATGTTTATTGTGAAGTAAAACTTACCTGGAAGCTTGAGTTTTCAGATCAATTTGATTGCAGAGATACCAAATATGTGCAGCTTTGTTTTTTTTACTATTTTATTGATTTAAAAAAATTCTTAACTTTGTTCAAAAAATTAGTTGCGTTTTGCCATTTTCCAAGATCAGCAACTATTTTTACATTACCATCAAAAGACCCGTGTTGGGGCTTCCTGTATATTTTTTTGTGACGTGTTGATATTTTTATTTGTACCATATTTGGGTGCATTCTGTGTTTTGATTTTTATTGCATTTTTTTACATTAGTGCAGCATCTATAAAACCACAATTCTGTTATGTTGACATTTTTCCTCTTTGCAGCATTTACTTATTGGCTTAATTAACATTTTTATAAATATATGTATAATTTTTAAAATTTTTACATTTCTTTATTGCTAACTAGGGAAAAAAAGGGGGCTGAGGGGTTAATTCAAATTTTTACCTTTTTTATCATTTAAAAAAACTTTCACATTTTTATTTGTTTGTTGGTCCCCACTTGAGCCTACAATCATTTGATTGCTTTTTCTATATACAGTAATGGTGCAGTATTGCTGGGTAAAGTAAAAATGACAGCTCTCAATAACACATTGAACAGGCTGGATATTACAGAAGAGATCAAATGACAGGCATGGGGCATTCAGCTTGCCACAACTGTCTTAAGAACCCATCAGCTCCATGTGATCTCTTGGCGGGTGGCCAAATTAACTTCCGGTCCGTATTGCAACACTTAATTGTCACTGTCAATCATTGGGTTAACAGCAACAATCAGCGGGCACACCGATCACTGATGTCAGTGGCAGATGCCAGCATGATAATACAGCCGCCATCTGCTCTGTAGAGCGGGCTCTGCTTCTGAGCCCGCTCCAAAGTCTGACACACTACATGCCATATATATATATCCATATTAAGTAGCCTAAAAAGTAGTGATGAGCGAGTATACTCGCTACTCGAGTTTTCCTGAGCATGCTCGTGTGAACTCCGAGTATTTTGGCGTGCTCGAAGATTTAGTTTCTGCTAGACAGCCTGATTACATGTGGAGATTCCCTAACAGGCTTATCTGTAAAGTGCTGCAGAATACGATGGTGCTAAAAAATGCACAAATAATAATATAGATTATTTGGACTAATCATTTGTTAAAATTAAAATACTGTACAGGAGAAGTTCTTTCAGAATGCTTATTGTTTCATTAAGTAAACCATGTAAATTTTATGCTACCGAATCTGGTACCCCAAGGGCATCCAGTGTTTTAGCTTTCCAAACCTTCTTTTGTAGTTACTGTACATTATCATATGGGATTAAATGCACATCCTCTTTCATGTGTAACCTCACAAAATAACATGTCTTCACAAGTGCCTAAGGTTGAGCAATGTCACCTAGGCCTAGTCTATATGTTTATCAGTGTACAGAAGACATCTTGCTAGATATATTACATATGTACCGGTATATAAGCAAATGCATTGCTAGAGATATCTCATTGATGTTTTGGTGATTTTTCTTGATGAAACTTGACCATATATCATGAGAGGGTTTTTTTTTAAATTTGTGTTTATGGAGACATAATAGCCAAAATGACAATATATGAACAGGAAAGAATAAATGAAAATGGATTTTGGTAGTTTACTGATATTTATGTATGTTTATGCACTCCCTGTCTTCTTTATGGTAAAGAAAAAACAGCAGAATTTGAACTCAGCTTTCAGTTTCACTGGGAAATAAAACACTAAATAAAAAAATAAGTAAGCAAAATTAATGTTTAGTGTTACATACTGGTATACCAGAATATGTACTTTCTTAGGGACAATCCATTTGATACGGACCAGGCAAGAGTCCAGAGCAGGGATGGTGGCACAGTTGGATCCTGTTGTAGACATCATTCATTTTTAATTAGGCATTAAAAAGGCATTAATTCTTTCTACAGAGGGCAATATTAAGGGGTGCAATAATGACCTTGCCCCAGGTGCTGGCAACCCATGCTATTCCACTGGTCTGAGATCTAGTGAATTTCCTAATTTTCACCTTAAACTCACCCAAGTAGTTTGCTGCAGGAAGATGTCCAGGTTGTGGTCCTGGTCAGAAAAGTAAACAATTGGCAATTCTAAAACCGTTGAAGCCATGGCCTGGTCAAGAAATACTAAATGTATCAGTTCTCCATCCTACTTTGTAGCTGGCTGGGATCCAATCATCAGTGTGATTGGTATCGGTGCCTGGGAAAAGTTGTACAGTTCATGCTGTTCCAAGGCGCTGAGTGCTGAAGGCAGCTCTCATCATTGTCTCCTGGTCTGCCCGAGATCAGTACGACCAGGTGACAAAAATGGGTGTCATACTCAGTACCTGCTGTGTACATCATGTATTAAATAAATAATTTAAAAAAAAAGGTGTGGGATCCTGCATAATTTTCATAGCTAGCAGAGGGAAAGCTGACCGCTGGGGACTGATGTGAATAATCTGGGAAATGGGCCAATATCCCAAAAGGTTCCCAGTCTATTAATAAAAGCTCACAGCTGTTTTCTTAGCCTTTACTGGTTAATTTACAGGGGAAACCCAGAAAAAAATGACTAAGGGTTCCCCTATAATTTCTAACCAGGAGAGGCTAACCATGTAGCTGTGGGCTGATATTAATAGCCTGGGAAGGGGCCATGAATATTGGCCCTGTTCCCAGACTAAGAATATCAGCCCTCAGCCATCCTAGAAATGATGCATCCATATGATGCACCAAATCTAGCGCTTAGCAATAATTTAATAAGCACTAGGCGCACCACAAATAATTAATAGTATTGAAAAATGAGCGGGTGCAAATGACAGTGGCAAATGAACAATGCATCAAAAAAGGGGGAAAGACACCACTGAAAAGTATGCACACTGCAGTCTTGATATATAAAAAAGGAACTTTATTGACAATTAAACATTAAAAACAATTAAAAATAGACCGATCTCCCCCACATGCAATACATGGTAACTAGTGTTGAGCATTCCGATACTGCAATATCGGGCATCGGCCGATATTCATAGTATCGGAATTCCGATACTGAGTTCCGATACTTTTAGTATATCGAATACCGGAATTGGAAGTTCCCATAATGCAATGAGCCAGTTTGATTTTATTCAGCCAATGAGAATCCTAAGAAGTGTGGGCACATCCTGTTAGAGCATGTTAGGCATGTAACTACTGGCATGGCTGTGATTGGCTGCTGAAATGATGTCATGATGCACTATAAAAGCCGCCGCCGCCATTTTGGGTTCACTCTGCTGTGAATTCAGTTAGGGATAGGACGCTGCTGTTCTGAGGGACAGTGTGACCTAGCGATTTACTATATTGTGCTTTACCCAGGCTACTTTATCAACCGCTGTAGCTTTCTTTTGCCTTGCAGCGCTGTTCACGGCTGTCTGCGAGGCCTCTGTGTGTGAGTGCAGCTCACGCTGTAGTGTGTTCTGCAGCCAGTCACCTCTGGTTGTAGTCCACTCAGCGTACGTCACTGCCTCATACATTGTCCTTTTTTGCAATAGTGCTGCTCATTTTTCCTGATTTCTCCTATTAGTGTGGTTCCATCCGTATCCAGCTAGATTGCTTGCAAACACTATATAGGAGTAGATAGAGGAGCCTTTCTGCAGCCGTGCAGCGCTAGTGCACAGTTCTCTGCACTGTTCATGGCTGTCTGTGAGGTCTCTGTGTGTGAGTGCAGCTCACGCTGTAGTGTGTTCCGCAGCCAACCACCTCCAGTAGTAGTCTGCTCAGCGTGTGTCACTGCCTCAAACATTGTCCTTTTTTGCATTAGTGCTGCTCATTTTTCCAGATTTCTCCTATTAGTGTGGTTCCATCCATATCCAGCTAGAATATTTGCAAAAACTATATAGGAGTAATTCATCAAAATAGCAAAAGGAAGCCAAATCCAAATAATGAATAAAAATAAACTTTATTGAAATATGATTAAAATAATCACATAAAGATCAATAAAAATATTAAAATGAGGGTACTGCACAGAAAAAACCACAACAAGAGGTAAGTGTATGAAAAATACTACTGGTACAATCGACATAATACAATTGAATACAAAAAGAGAGTAAAGTACGAGCTCATTAGAGCCATTATTGTTATATATTTAAATGGGGGTATAGTAACCAAGTAAAAGAACGTAAACAAAGGACATCAGTAAGCTGGTATAGGCCTGTGCAAAAGATGGCATATGACGTCTTTGAGAACGAAAATGTGAAAAGGAGGAAATGAGCCGACTGGTATTACCTCAAGTGGCGGGCAGGAGGTCCCACTATATAGGAGTAGATAGAGGAGCCTTTCTGCTGGCTTGTGCCCTGCAGCCCCAGCCAGATTAGTATTAGCCTATTTTTTGGAGCCTCATCTATTGCATTGTAGGTTACCTTCCTGCATTGTAATAGCTACAAAAAGTTTGTGATACTATCGGTTTTACATCTTTGGGCACATCCAGTGTCTTTTTGTGAAAAAAAAAGTTAATAAAGTTCACCAAACACTCCACTTTACAGTTGTGTAGGCCACATTACCTCATATTAAACTCTAGTCCACACTTTATAAAATTAGTGTTTCTTATACCTGTTAGCAGCTGTTCAGGAATAAGCACACTAAGCTATCGGTCTACCAAGATGAAGAAGGCAGGGAGTAAGGCACGTGGTCATGGGCGTGGAATTTCTGCAGGGAGAGGACGTGAGGATTCTGTGCCTGCTGCGGGCACCAGTGACTCAGCATCCCACAGTTTTCCCAGGGAACAGTCCTCTATGCGCAGCTTTGTAGGAGCTCGCCGTACCCCACTGCTGCGGGACGAACAAATTGAAGCCGTTGTCGGATGGATTGCAGCTAACGCATCGACTTCAATTAGTTCCAGATCCTCTCAGGGCCAGAGCACTGAAGAGCAACCATCTGTCTCTTCACCACCTGCCAAATTGCCCAGGCAGTCAGAGAGCCCTGGACAGGAGCCATCTCTACTTCTGTTCTCTGAATCTGTTGGCTGGGAAAGAGGGGGCCAGCCAAGCAGCATTCGAGAGTTTGAAGAAGAGGTAGTATGCAGTGTTGCGCAACAGCTTTGTCTCTCTGAATCTGAAGAGGCGGGTGGACCAGTGCCTATGGTCAGCACACCTCAGTACACATCTGATGATGAGACTCAGGTGCCACTTTCTGGTGCGTACTGTGCTGTCGAGACTACCCAGGAGAAGCAGTCGTTTGAAGAGGGTAGTGTAGATAATGAGGTCCTTGACCCATCATGGCGTGAGGTACAGGAAGGTGGTGAGAGCAGCTCTGAGGAAGAGATTCCCCGAACGGTCAAAAAAGAAGGGAGGGGAGGGGGCAGACTCGGTTGCCTGTAGCCTCCACTTCGGCACCCATTAGGAGCATGCCACTTCCAAAACCCAAAACGGCCGCTCCCAAGACTTGCAGTGCCTGGTCCTTTTTTGACACAGTTGCAGATGACATTTGCTTTGTCAAATGCAAGCTGTGTAATCAGAAAGTGAAAAGAGGGAAAAGTGTCAGCAACCTCAATACCACAAATATGTGGAAACATGTGCGGACCAAGCACGTGGTGGAGTTGCAAAGACACACTGAAGACCTAGGCCAACCTACAGCGCCATCTACCACCTCTTCAGCTCGTGTTGTAGCCTCTTCCTCCAGCTCACACACAACTGATTCGGCTTCCTCACAGGATCGCCATGGAAGAACCTCTGGCACTGTTGTACACAGACACAGTGTCATTCCACCCTCAGAAGCACGTTCCCTGTCATCCTCACACTCCCAGGCCAGTCTACAGCCATCGGTAGCACAGGCAAGGGAGAAAAGGCACCCATACTCGGCAAACCACCCCCGAGCACAGGCTCTGAATGATGGCATTGCAAAACTACTGGCCCTTGAAATGCTCTCATTCAGGCTGGTGGAGACTGACACCTTCCGGAACTTCATGGCATTGGCAGTCCCACAATACATCGTGCCCAACTGCTTTTATTTCAGCAGGCAAACCGTCTCTGCCCTGCAAAAGCATGTGGAGGGAAAAATTAAACATGCGCTACTAAACGCCGTCAGTAGCAAGGTCCACCTGACCACCGATGCGTGGACCAGTAACCATGGACAGGGACGATATCTTTCCCTCACTGCCCATTGAGTAAATGTTGTGGAGCCGGGTACAGATCTTGAGAGTGGTGCTGTACGTGTTCTGCCAATTCCAAGGGTTGCAGGAATCCAGTCTGTACACATTGACTCCTCCTCATACTCCAGTTCCTCTGAATCAGTGCTGCAGGAGCCGTCACGGTCTACCTCCACATGGACCTGTGAACGCTTACCTGTTACGACCGATATGAGCACAGCCGTGGCCAAACATCAACAGGCTGTATTGAAATTAATTTCTTTGGGGAATTGAAGCCACACAGCGCATGAGCTCTGGAATGCCATCAAGCAGGAGAGCGACGTGTGGTTTGTGCCAGCGAATAACCTGCCAGGCATGGTAGTGTGTGACAGTGGCTGAAATCTGGTGGGAGCTCTGGGCCTAGGCAACCTCACTCACATCCCATGTCAGGCATATGTGCTCAACTTGGTCGTGCAGAGTTTTTTGAGTGACTATCTGGATCTTGATGCACTGCTGCACAAGGTCCACATAGAGTGCACTCACTTGCGGCGTTCCAGCATGGCAAGATCGCAGCTCTGCAGCGCCGATTCCGCCTTCCAGAACCTCGCATCATATGTGACCTATCCACCAGGTGGAATTGAACATTACATATGTTGGAGAGGTTGTGTGAGCAGCAGGCAGCCGTAATGGAGTACCAGCTGCATCAGGCGCAAACAAGTCGCACTGCGCGTCGTTCACACTTCACCACCACTGAGTGGGCCTCTATGAAGGACATCTGCCTCGTTTTGCGTGCCTTCGATGATTCCACGCGGATGGCGAGTGCAGATAATGCACTATTCAGCATAACTATCCCCCTTATCTGCCTGCTTGAAAAAACACTGCAAGCACTAAGGGAGGAGGTTGTGAAAGAGGTGGAGGATGAGGAGTCACAAATGCCATCTGCTTCTGGACAGTCTGCGCAGCGTGGTTCCTCACAAAAGCCTAGGCAGGGGACACTTTGTGAGGAGGATGAGGAGGAGTCAATGGAGGAGGAAGACATCTGTCCAGAGGAGGGAGGTACACAATGCTCTAGTAGTCAGTATGTAGAGCGAGGGTGGGGTGATGCAGAGCAGGCAGAGATGACGCCTCAAGCAGGGGACAGCGTTTCTTGGCCAGTTGGCAGTCTGCAGCACATGGCTGATTTCATGCTGCAGTGCCTGAGAAACGACCGCCGCATCGCCCACATTCTCAACTCGGCTGATTATTGGGTGTACACCCTCCTAGATCCTCGCTACCGGGGCAACTTACAAAGCCTCATAACACCGTTGAACCGGGAGCGTAAAATGCGGGAGTACCAAGACACACTGGTGCATTCCATCATGCTCTCCATTCCACCCGAGAGCAGTGCTGCTAGCGCTTTACAAAGCAGCTCAGTGCGTTGAGGCAGTGGAGGAAGCTCTGCACAAAGAGGGAGCAGAAGCAGTGCCTCAGCACAAGGCAAGACCAGTATGGCCCAAATGTGGCAAAGTTTTGTGTCCCCGCCACAAATGTCTACACCATCACAGATGGCTCCAGTCAGCAGGAGGCAATGTTTCCGTCAGATGGTGACAGACTACATGTCTTGCCCTCTCAGTGTACTCCCACATGGCTCTTCCCCCTTCAAGTTTTGGGTCTCAGCTGGATACATGGCCAGAGCTTAGCCAGTAAGCATTGGAGGTGCTGGCTTGCCCTGCTGCTAGTGTATTATCGGAACGCGTCTTTAGTGCCGCAGGTGGTGTACGAACAGACCGTCGCATGCGACTATCCTCCGACTACGTTGACCAGCTTACTTTTCTGAAAATGAACAAGGCCTGGATCTCGCAGGAATTTGCCAGTCCTCTTCCAGATTAAATAATTGGTTGGCAACAGTATCCAGGTCTCCTGTTGTGTTCATGTTTCTACCACCTGAACTGTAATCCCTGGTCTCCAACACTGCCAGTTGCTGCTCATAAGTGCCGTCTGCACAGTCAACACATGCTCCAGTGTTAGTGGGGTTCAGTAATGCCAGCTGCTCCCCTGCTGTGTGTCCGGCAATTTCACCTGCTCTGTCCACATTCACACTATTACAGATATTAAACGTGTTCCAATTAGGCTTCTGCCTCCACTCTGTTTCTATTATTTAACCTGGGCTCCAACACCACCAGTGGCTGCTCAGAAGTGCCATCTGCACAGTCAACACATGCTCCAGTGTTATTGGGGTTCAGTAACGTCAGCTGATCCCCTGCTGTGTGTCCGGCAATTTCTCCTGCTCTGTCCACATTCACACTACTACAGATATTAAACTTGCTCCAATTAGGCCTCTGCCTCCACTCTGTTTCTACTGTAATCCCTGGGCTCCAGCACCACCAGTTGCTGCTCAGAAGTGTCTTTGGCACAGGTACTTCCTCCTGCCCAGCCTGGTTCCAGCACGCCAGCTGTTTCCGGGTAGTGTCAACGTCACTTTGCCTTTGCCTCAAAAAGGGGAAGAAGGTGGACCCAGGTAACTATAGGCCGGTGAGTCTGACTTCTATACCAGGAAAGATCTTTGAACAAATTATTAAACAACATGTATGTCAATACCTGGATAAGAATGAAGTGATTAAACAGAGTCAGCATGGGTTTGTAACTAATAAGTCATGTCAGACTAACTTAATTTCCTTCTATGACGGTATCACTGATTGGGTGGATCAAGGAAATGCTGTAGATATAGTATATCTTGACTTCAGCAAAGCATTTGACAAAGTCTCTCATACAATCCTTATTGAAAAAATGATTAAGTATGGAATGGACAAGGCAACTGTTAGGTGGATTCATAACTGGCTTAGTGATCGGACCCAAAGAGTGGTCGTAAATGGCTGCACATCCAGTTGGAAGAATGTCTCAAGTGGGGTACCACAGGGCTCTGTCCTGGGCCCTGTATTGTTCAACATCTTTATCAACGATTTAGATGAAGGAATTGAGGGTAAACTGATTAAATTTGCTGATGACACAAAGCTAGGAGGGATAGCTAATACTAGAGAAGAGAGAGAGAGGATTCAAAAAGATTTAAATAAACTGGAGAAGTGGGCAGCAACTAACAGAATGGTTTTTAACAGGGAGAAATGCAAAGTACTACATCTGGGCAATAAAAATGAAAAAAGCATATACAGAATGGGAGGAATAGGGCTAAGTGACAGCACATGTGAAAAAGACTTGGGTATACTAATAGATCACAGACTGAATATGAGTCAACAGTGTGATGCAGCAGCAAAAAAAGCAAATGCAATTCTAGGATGTATTAACAGAAGCATACAGTCTAGATCACGTGAAGTCATTATTTCCCTCTACTCCTCTTTGGTCAGACCTCATCTGGAATATTGTGTCCAGTTTTGGGCACCACATTTTAAAAAAGACATCAACAAACTGGAGCAAGTTCAGAAAAGAGCGACCAGAATGGTGACCGGTCTGCAAACCCTGTCTTATGAGGAAAGGTTGCAGGATTTGGGAATGTTTAGTTTGCAAAAGAGAAGACTGAGAGGAGACTTAATAGCTGTCTACAAATATCTAAAGGGCTGTCACATTGTAGAAGGATCAACTTTATTCTCATTTGCACAAGGAAAGACTAGAAGCAATGGGATGAAACTGAATGGGAGGAGACACAGATTAGATATTAGAAAAAACTTTTTGACAGTTAGAGTGATCAATGAGTGGAACAGGCTGCCACGAGAAGTGGTGAGTTCTCCTTCAATGGAAGTCTTCAAACAGAGGCTGGACAGACATCTGACTGGGATGATTTAGCGAATCCTGCTTTGAGCAGGGGGTTGGACCAGATGGCCCAGGAGGTCCCTTCCAACTCTACGATTCTATGATTCTATGATTCTATGATTCAATACGTTGTACTGTCGTGTTGCGGTCGGGTTAGCAGACTCTATGGTGCCTGCAGTTTAGGTGCTTCCTATGTGGGCTGCGGGATCTGGCAATGAAGGCTGGTTCCGTAGTGCCAATAGGACAAGCTCCCCCTGTAGGACTGTGGGTTTCGGTAACTCCAGCCGGCTCGCGGCCTTGCAAATTTTTTTTTCATGTGTACCTTCTGCTGCCTATCTGAGTTCCAGTACCATTAGCTGGTTCTTTGGAAGTCAATCTTGAATATGTCCCCATGGGTTCCAGTAATGTCAGCTGGTTCCAGGCAGAGCCTTTGGCTTAGGTACCTCCTTCTCGGTATCCGAGTTCCACCAACGTCTGATGGTCCTTGGTAGTGCTTTCTGGCACAGGTACCTCCTGCTTACTAAGTGGGTTCCAGTACCATCAGCTGGTCCTCGGTAGTTCCATTGGCTCTTGTACGTTCCAGTACCGTCAGCTGGTTCTCAGCAGTTCCTCAACCTTCTTGCACCTTCTGCTACATTTCCAAGTTCAAGCTTTTTTAAAATGGTTTTTGGTAATCACTCTGGATCTCCCTGATGATGACCCTAAAGATGACAACCCTGAAGACCACCCCGAAGAAGATGACGACCCTGGAGATGACGACCCTGAAGACCACCCCGAAGAAGACCAAGAAGAAGACCCTGAAGAGGATGATGAAGGAGAAAGTGTGGGAGAAGTAAAAAAGAAGATGAAGAGCATGGAAGTAGTGAAACATAAATATCTGACAAAATATAAAAAAGCTTAACATAGTCAATATCTTTGTAACTCCGAACGTCTTAAAAAAAATTAATTCCTGCTATTCCATTTGATTGGGCTAAACCTCTATGCCTTTAATGTCTCCTCCACCTCCCCCAATACATTCTTAGTTGTTTTCCTTCATGTAGAATTAACCTACAATGAAAGTAAGGGTTTATTTTCATTCCAATATTTGTGTCCCATTGACTTGCATTGGTTTCCGGTATCAGAATCGGCGATATCCGATATTTTTGGGGTATTGGTCCGATCCAATCCGATCCGATATTTCTCGATATCGGAAGGTATCGCTCAACACTAATGGTAACTGCAAAGGTAATAATATGGGTCAAAACCCCCACACGCCCTGAATATAGCATGCACAGCTGGAAGATATAGTAAAGGGAACCGTCCTTAGAATATCCCTATAGATGGAAAAAAGTTTCACAATAAACTGTGGAACAGTCCCCATATATGTATAAGCAAAACCAAATGACTACACATAGAAAAGGAGCCTGGGCAAAAAAAATAGCAACAAGATGCGCTAACCCTATAAAGAAATCATCATGGAATCACACACTAAAGTGTATAGCCTAAATGTAAAGGGTTATTGATGTCGATAAAAAGCTTCTGAAAGCGAGTCAGATGGAAATATCAAGCAAATATATAGTCACCAGGACTGCAGGCAACCCAGAGATGGCGGGCAGAGAAGCAAGGAGGGAGAGGGGAACGATACCCCTCGCGTATCAACGTCAGTAGGACATCTTCATCAAGGGAAATCACCTAGCGCTTCGCCTCCCTCTTCTCACTTGCCATAGTGCAGTGGCAAGTGGAGTAATATGGTTGGCTATTTTATTGGCCACTGACATCAAGCCCAGTGGTTAGTAATGTAGAGGTGTTTATGAGACACCCCTATTACTAACCTCATAGTCAAATTGTAAAAAATACACAGCCAGAATAAAGTACCGGAACTGTCCCGCTTTTTCCCAGATGCCAATACGTGTCACACTGATAACACACGTACGTCATCAGTGTGCACATTTGTGGGACATTTTGCGGTCTTTGCTGCTGTTAAAAAAGTTTTTCCCAGGGACACATGGTTTGTGGAAACATGCTGACATGTGTGCAGACCTATTCATTTGAATGGGTGTACTTGTGTAAGTGCCTCCGGGACTTGTGCAAACTGTCACCACTAGTGTTGAGCATTCCGATACCGCAAGTATTGGGTATCGGCCGATACTTGCTGTATCGGAATTCCGATACCGACTTCCGATATTTTTTCAATATCGGAAGTCGGCATCGGAATCGGAAGTTCAAAGTTGATTGACAGCCTGACGTCATCATGATGCGCGGTGTGTGCGCATCATGATGCGCCGTCATTTCGGGCCTTCCGGGGGTCTCTGCCGGCCTGCCGGGGGGCTGTGTGGACTGCCCGGGGTCTGTACCGGCCTGCCGGGGGGCTGTGCCGGCCTGCCGGTGGTCTGTGCACCCTGTGGGGGTCTGTACCGGCCTGCCGGGGGGCTGTGCCGGCCTGCCGGTGGTCTGTGCACCCTGTGGGGGTCTGTACCGGCCTGCCGGGGGGCTGTGCCGGCCTGCCGGTGGTCTGTGCACCCTGTGGGGGTCTGTACCGGCCTGCCGGGGGGCTGTGCCGGCCTGCCGGGGGGCTGTGCTGATGTCCGGGGGTCTGTGCAAGCATCGTCCGATGGGACTACAAGTCCCATCTGGCGATGCCTGCTACCATGACAGTGATTGACACATTAGCCAATGATGGGACAGTAGTAGTCCCATCATCCGGCTAATGTGTTAAATGTTAAAAAAAAAAAAAATACTACATACATACTACATACATACTACATGCATGCTACATACATACTACATGCATGCTACATACATACTACATGCTACATACATACTACATGCTACATACATACTACATATATACTACATGCATGCTACATACATACTACATGTTACATACATACTACATATATACTACATGCTACATACATACTACATGCTACATACATACTACATATATACTACATACATACTACATACATGCTACATACATGCTATATACATACTGCATGCTACATACATACTACATACATACTACATGCTACATACATACTACATGCTACATACATACTACATACATACTACATGCTACATACATACTACATGCTACATACATACTACATGCTACATACATACTACATGCTACATACATACTACATATATACTACATACATACTACATACATGCTACATACATGCTACATACATACTGCATGCTACATACATACTACATACATACTACATACATACTACATACATGCTACATACATACTACATACATACATACTACATGCATGCTACATACATACTACATGCATGCTACATGCATGCTACATACATACTACATGCTACATACATACCACATACATACTACATACATGCTACATACATACTACATATATACTACATGCATGCTACATACATACTACATGCTACATACATACTACATATATACTACATACATGCTACATACATGCTACATACATACTGCATGCTACATACATACTACATACATACTACATACATACTACATACATACTACATACATACTACATGCATGCTACATACATACTACATACATACATACTACATGCATGCTACATACATACTACATGCATGCTACATGCATGCTACATACATACTACATGCTACATACATACCACATACATACTACATACATACTACATACATACTACATGCTACATACATACTACATATATACTACATGCATGCTACATACATACTACATGCTACATACATACCACATACATACTACATACATGCTACATGCTGCATACATACTACATATATACTACATACATACTACATACATACTACATACATACTACATGCATGCTACATACATACTACATACATACTACATACATACTACATGCATGCTACATACATACTACATGCATGCTACATGCATGCTACATACATACTACATGCATACCACATACATACTACATACATACTACATGCTACATACATACTACATATATACTACATGCATGCTACATACATACTACATGCTACATACATACCACATACATACTACATACATGCTACATGCTACATACATACTACATATATACTACATGCATGCTACATACATACTGCATGCTACATGCATGCTACATACATACTACATACATACTACATGCTACATACATACCACATATATACTACATACATACAATACATTCATACAATACATACATAGACATACAGTACATATAACATAGAGTAACATACTTACCAATACTTGTCACATTGTTCCCCGAAGCCATTGTCTTTTCCGGAATAAATATTAACATAACAAACCACAAAAATACTCACCCACGATCCGAAGCAGTCCACGAGTGTGTCCCACGACGATCTTGGGTAGAGAACTGCAGCATCAGATGATGCTGCCGTTCTCTACGGGCTGCAGGAATCCAATGACGGGAGGTAGGTATCCTTCCGCACTGTATTCCTCCGCCACTTAAAAAAAAAAAGTCCCTAGTCTCACTTTATGCTTTTGCTGCGTGGGAAATTCCCACACAGCAATGGCATAAAGTGAGACTAGGGACTTTTTTTTTTTTAAGTGGCGGAGGAATACAGTGCGGAAGGATACCTACCTTCCGTCATTGGATTCCTGCAGCCCGTAGAGAACGGCAGCATCAGCTGATGCTGCAGTTCTCTACCCAAGATCGTCGTGGGACACACTCGTGGACTGCTTTGGATCGTGGGTGAGTATTTTTGTGGTTTGTTATGTTAATATTTATTCTGGAAAAGACAATGGCTTCGGGGAACAATGTGACAAGTATTGGTAAGTATGTTACTCTATGTTATATGTACTGTATGTCTATGTATGTATTGTATGAATGTATTGTATGTATGTAGTATATATGTGGTATGTATGTAGCATGTAGTATGTATGTAGTATGTATGTAGCATGCATGTAGCATGCAGTATGTATGTAGCATGCATGTAGTATATATGTAGTATGTATGTAGCATGCATGTAGTATATATGTAGTATGTATGTAGCATGTAGCATGTATGTAGTATGTATGTGGTATGTATGTAGCATGTAGTATGTATGTAGCATGCATGTAGTATATATGTAGTATGTATGTAGCATGTAGTATGTATGTAGTATGTATGTAGTATGTATGTGGTATGTATGTAGCATGTAGTATGTATGTAGCATGCATGTAGCATGCATGTAGTATGTATGTAGCATGCATGTAGTATGTATGTAGTATGTATGTAGTATGTATGTAGCATGCATGTAGTATGTGTGTAGTATGTATGTAGCATGCAGTATGTATGTAGCATGTATGTAGCATGTATGTAGTATGTATGTAGTATATATGTAGTATGTATGTAGCATGTAGTATGTATGTAGCATGTAGTATGTATGTAGCATGCATGTAGTATATATGTAGTATGTATGTAGCATGTAGTATGTATGTAGCATGCATGTAGTATGTATGTAGCATGCATGTAGTATGTATGTAGTATGTATGTAGTATGTATGTAGCATGCATGTAGCATGCATGTAGTATGTATGTAGTATGTATGTAGTATGTATGTAGCATGCAGTATGTATGTAGCATGTATGTAGCATGTATGTAGTATATATGTAGTATGTATGTAGCATGTAGTATGTATGTAGCATGCATGTAGTATATGTGTAGTATGTATGTAGCATGTAGTATGTATGTAGCATGCATGTAGTATGTATGTAGCATGTAGTATGTATGTAGCATGTAGTATGTATGTAGCATGCATGTAGTATGTATGTAGTATGTATGTAGCATTTTTTTTTTTTTTTTAACATTTAACACATTAGCCGGATGATGGGACTACTACTATCCCATCATTGGCTAATGTGTCAATCACTGTCATGGTAGCAGGCATCGCCCGATGGGACTTGTAGTCCCATCGGACGATGCCTGCACAGACCCCCGAAGCCTGCACAGACCACCGGCAGGCCGGCACAGCCCCCCGGCAGGCCGGCACAGCCCCCCGGAGCCTGCACAGACCACCGGCAGGCCGGCACAGCCCCCCGGCAGGCCGGCACAGCCCACCGGAGCCTGCACAGACCACCGGCAGGCCGGCACAGCCCCCCGGCAGGCCGGCACAGACCACCGGAGCCTGCACAGACCCCCTGGCAGGCCGGCACAGCCCCCCGAAAGGCCCGTACAGACCCCAGAGAGGCTGTACAAGGCAAAAACAGGGTTTTTCTTATTCCGATACCGGAAGTCCCATAGACTTGAATGGGACTTCCGGTATCGGAATCGGCGATACCGATACTTTTTTTAAAGATCGGCCGATCCATTCCGATCCGATACTTTGAAGTATCGGACGGTATCGCTCAACTCTAGTCACCACACAAATTGGAGACACTGATATGTGAAAGAGGCCTTACTTACCTTGTTGGTTGTGGGAATCTAGTCTTCTAATGATAATTTTCTGCTGATAAAATAGTTATTTTATCAAAACTACAGCAGTAAGGTACACATTGCTGAAATCAGGTTATTTGTCACTACATTATGCTGCTCCTAGATTACGTGACAAAATCTTGGTGATAGATTCCCTTTAAGTGCCCCACAAAAATATATATTCTTAAATTCTAGATCAGAGCAGCTTCTGCAATGTCATTTTTGTGATTCCAAGTGGTCACAGCGTGAGATTGTGTCATGGGACCACTGCTGCTAATCAGTTGCCAATGATCAATTGCAGCCCTGTCAAACCATATGGAAGTGTGAATTCTGAAGCTAATCGGTGGCTACAGATTGGCTGCAGTGGTCATGTGACATATTCATGTTACCAACGGGAACCAAAAGTGTTGACATCACAGAAATAGTTCAGGATCAGGAGGTAGTTATATGTTTTTTTTTATTATTTTATGTCAAACATTTAATGAATTAAGAAGGGGTGGTCTGCTATTGGATGAAAACCATGAGGAAGTTTAGTGCAGAAATTTGGCAACTAAGAATTCTCATTATTCTTGTGGTTCATCTAAGATGTGATACCTCCAATAGATCTTCATCTAGTTGAAAGGGCAAAAGTTGAGTACATACACTGAGAACTATCTCTGTTGGTTTACAGGGATGTTTTCATGTTTGCTTCATCCTTCAACCATCTAAAGTATGTTGCCACATAGTGACAATCATTCTTGGCAAGGTCAACAATCTTAAATGCATCATTAATCTAGCACTTCAAAAGGAGAGTTTGGAAACAAAATGGAACCATTTCACATCTGTGATTCTTCTTGTTTATTCCTTGGGTCAAAACTCAGATAAAGGATTATCTTGAGATTATCCCCATATGCCAAAATCACATTGGAATACAGTAGCAAAGTCATAACCTCCTTTGTCACTTGGAATAGGTTACTGTTATCTCTTGTCCTCTCAAAGGATGAATAGACCCTTGGAGGTCATTAATCATTCAAGATAAAAACTCTTCTGAGTTCAGCTTGACTTAATCTTCCAGAGGACATTTCTGGTATTTTTATAATTACATCCTTTTTTATTGCAAAGGCAATACAAGGAAAAAAATTGTAATGCAATTTATAATTGTCTTACCTTGATACCTAACCATTTATGCAGGATCTTCCATTACAGACTATATACCCATTGAAACCTCAGTAATTAATTGAATGCTTCTTTGTCCATATGCAAACACCATAGTATAAATAGAATTTCACGCAGATGACTCAGGATCTGGCTAAGGAATGTCAGTCTGGAGTCATCACAATATCAGTTGCAGGGTTAGATTATTAATTTTATGCTAACTTCCTATAGTCCTGGTAAATTTTCGGGAGACAAAAGACCAGTTTAGGGTGTTCAAGGAGAGCTGTGGATTATTTTTTACCCTACCTCAAGAGACATCAGGGGATATGTTCCAGCAGGTCGGCATAATCATATCCCAACTGTGAGGAGTACTCAGACAAGGACATTCTCCTTGTCCTCACAAGCACCAGAACTGTCTACTGTTAATGCCTTTTTTTTTACACTTTATGATGATTCCAAAAGGATCCAGGTCGCTGAGGCTAAGGTCATGAACCAGGCACTGCGGGTTGGCACACCTGAGGACTGTTGCACTGACTTCTGGCAGTGGTCCATTGAAGTACTGTAGAACAATGCAGTTCTCAGGTGCCAGTTTCGCAAAGGCTTTTCCGAAACATTTAAGGACGCTCTGGTCCTTCATGACGCCCCTTGTTCTCTGTCAGAGGCCATATCAAACCATAAGACTGGACCACAGAATCCGTGACAGACGTGGTGAACAGTAGGCTTCCAGTTATACTTCCCCTGAGCTGAACAGGTCCATTCACCAGAGGTGGAGCCATTGGAGGTTAGAGTTGCCTGTTTTCATGTTGTGGAGAGAAAAACAAAGAAAAAATATTGGACTCTGTTTGTACTTTAGTCTCTCTGGACATTTTCTCAAGAATTGTCCAACTCATCCTCAGGCAAGCAAATTGTTGAGAGAACATCTGAGTCACTGAGTCTTGGTGACGGCAGAGGAGGTCACTCAGATTCCCAGGTACCCTCTTCTTCCTCTGATAAAGTACTGATAAATATAGTTTTTTCAAGAACAAGGTGTTTTTTACATTGACGTTTATTGACTCTTGGTCTACTGCTACCTTTATTGATTCGGGACTGTTTCTGAAGTTAGGATTATGGAAAGTTCATTTACAAAGGACAATTCAAATCTTTGCCATCAACAAGACAGACACCGTTAGCCAGGAATCTAGTCAAGAGGATAATGGTGGAGTTTACGCTCAAAGTGGTAGCATTCCACTCTGAATCCATTTCCTGCTTTGTCTTGGATAATTTATCTACTTGGTTGGTAATGGGGCTTCCATAGTTGCAGATTCATAATTCTGTTATTGATTGGTGTCAGAAGGAAATTGTTAAATGAAGCCCCAATTCTTAGTTTTTAAAATTTGTACATACAGTATATGCTCAGTTAGTCTGAAAGGTCTATCGGGGTACCTGAAGGACTTTGGAGATGTGTACTCAAAAAATCAAGGGGAGATAATACCTACCCATTGTCCTTATGATTATGCTATTAATCTTGTCACAAATGCCAAATTATGTAAAGCTCAACTTTACAATTTGTCTTGGCCTGAACGGGCCACCATGAAAGAATATGGTAACGAAAGTTTAAGGAAGAGTCATATCCCACCCTCCTTGTAGCAGCCGGATTTTTCTTTGTAAAAAAGAAAGATGGGGTCCCCGTCCTTGCCTTGATTTCCGAGAACTAATCAAAATCATGGTTAAAGATACTTACCAACTTCCACTCATCCCCGACCTATATATAATCAGCTTCTAGGGGTCAGGTGGTTTTTTTAAACTTGATCTTAGAGGGACTTACAATTTGATATGCATCCGGAAGGGTGATGATGATGAATTGAAAATGGTGCTCTTAACATCTGAGGGTATATTTGAAAATCTTGTCAGGCCATTTGGGTTATCCAATGCACCTGCTGTTTTTCAAAATTTTATGAATGATATTTTCTCTGATTGCACTGGAAGATTTATTTTGATTTACCAAGATGATATTCTAACTTTCTTGCTCGATTTAAACTCTCCCCAGGAACATGTCTGTGTTATATTACAAAGTGTTACACCGGTCCCCGTCCTGGCTCTGCGTCCAGGTCTGCCGCTGCCCCCCGCTGTGGGCACTCACCTCCAGCCTCGCGTGCTGTCCTTAGGCAGCGGCCGGCCTCCTCTGGGTCTTATGCTGCTGCTCTGCAATCTAGTCTCCCTCCTGCCTCCACCTTCTGGCGTCCTGTCAGCAGATCTGTAGCTAAAGCTATTAGGGCACGCCTGCTCTCCTGCTTTCTTAAAGGGACAGCATGCATTTTTCAAAAATTGCAATTAGCCAATGGCAATGCACTGGCTGCTATTTCTGGCCTCTCCTCCATAGAGAGTGCACCGGAGCAACGAGTATCAATCATTGCTACGTCCGGTTCTCTTGCTAACCTGTCTGCGCTGCGTCTGCAGTCTCTGTGCATACTCTAATGCTATCTGTCTCCACAGAGTATCAGTATCCTGTGCTCCCTGATTATATCAGCAACCATCTGGGCGAAAGCCATCCCGTTCCGCCAACAGCCATCCGAGTCCAAGGACTCTGTGAAGGTCACTGGAACCAACTACCTACCAACTACCCGGATCCAGGACCCACCTCATTATGGACTCTGCTATTGTTTCTGTTATCCCTTTTGGCCACGTGTCCAGGGTCTAACTGGAGGTAGCACCAGCCTTAGCAAGGAGCATTAGGTCTAGTACTGTCTTCTCCAGAGTCTATGGCATCTATTGTATTAAAATCACGTTCCCAAGCAATCAACAATATTGCATAAATCCAATTTAGCTCATATTGTTGGCTATTGCTTAAAGTTCCTGGCATCTTGGCTCAATTTATTCTTACTAAGTATAGCATAACATGCAAATGTCTGGTTTACACAGCATGAAGATGAGAATTATTATTAATACATAGCCATAGAGGAAATACCAGTAGTTACTTCTGGCTCCACACTTCTGCACGAATAAGAGCTGCACTTATATAAGAACAAGAGATGATGAGTATTGTTATATTTAAGGGGCTGCACATGGATAACATATGTGTAACTATGGAAGTTTGCATAACCTCATTTTCTTATTAAAACATTTTGATTAAATATTCTATTCTGCTTTTATCTTGTTTGTATTATGAGCAGGATAATTGACCCCACAGAGGTCACCACAATCCTCAGCATAATGAATGGGTGGATATTTTAACTTTAAAGAGAAACTATGATTACATGTATTAGAAAAGGGAAGTCGAGGACAAAAGAAAAAAATAACACATTTGCACATCAGTGATTATGGTTTTAGTCGTAAGCAAAGGACTAACAGCAAGGACTTCCTTACAACAACTGCTTCTGGATTTAGCATAAACTTTTAACGTTTCATGATGTACCAATTTTTAAGTTATTATTAATACTTGTTGAGAAAATGATGGCATATAATTGATCTTGATGCATCATGGTGTGGTCATGGTGCTACTTTGACATTATGGCACAAGAGAAGACTAGCAACAATGATGCTCCTCTTACCCATCCAGGAAGGTATTGTTAGTATGGAAATGTCTATATGAACCTGAAAGCAATTTTCGAAATGCCAATCAATCTTCAGTGGTTTAAAAATTTGTTCTATGTACATATGCCTGTTGTGATTAATCATCACATACTTATCAACTGTATGTTATTCAAGTTTAACAACAAAAAATGACAAGACTTAAAGGTCATACAGAATGTCACATATTGTAGTTTTCTATCACCTTGAAGAGATTTTCAGGAATAAAAGGTGTTGTGCAGCCCTGTAATGCAGGTGACCAAATGCAACGCACAGAGGACACGAGGCAAGAACAGTCAGTAAACGGTGTAATTTACAGTAGTTATAAGACACTTGGTGCTATTAAGCAATGCAAATTAACAATGAACCACATAACAATGCAATTTTAATAATAATATTGAAAGCAGTTTGTATGTTCTCCCCATGTTCGCGAGGGTCTCCTCCGGGTACTACGGTTTCCTCCCACATCCAAAGACATATTGAAATCGAATTTAGATTGTGAGCCCCATCGGGGACACTGCTGATAAAGTCTGTAAAGCGCTGTGGAATTAATGGCGCTATATAAAATGAATAAAATAAATAAATAAGCACTTCACTGTATAACACTAATGTTCTCTTTACAAGGATGTTACGCCTGTTCATGGGAATTAGCACGTAAGTTCTTCCTGCAATTCAGGCCCTAGCGGAGGTCACCAGGTTTTTCTGCTAGGCCGCATGTCTTTCTGACCAAGTCTATTAAAACGCATTGAGCCTCATACACACCAACCAGCCCCCTGCCCACTTGATGTCCTAGCCCAAGCCAGCTCCCTTACCGTATGTTATAGCTAGAAATAACGGCCCTGCTTACTCACTCCCTCTGTTATCGCAGGTATGCTCCGCTGGTCGCTGTCTCCTTGCGGGTTTTTGGTGCTTGACCGTCGATGGATGTCTCCTGGGCCTGGTGTTGGAAGGACTGGGTCTCGACTCTTGATGAGTATTGTTTTGGGTCTGGAACTTGACCAGCATAGGGCACAGGTCCTGGTCTTTACAGGCACAGTCTGGACTCAGGGCTTTGACTGGCGCATTCTGAACTCTGGTTCCCGGCGTCTGGTCCTCAGGGCCTATTTTTAGAGCCACTACGCACTTTATCTGCCTGTTCTTCACTATAGGCAGGGACTTCAGGCCGTGAACAGGCCCCAGAGATTACTACATGTTGTAAAGTCGCTACATTGTAATGTTTTGTAGTGCATATTGACATTAGAATGCATAGTGACTCCCGAGGCATGTTTTCCATTCAGAAGCCCCAGGCTATAGTGAGAAACAAGGATATGAGGCACACAACAGATGAATGTAGATGCCCTGAGGATCGGACGCCAAACAGCAAGTAGCATGACAGGCAGAGAGGTGAGGTGAGGAATATGTTTTCTTTATTTTTACATCTCATGATTCTTATAATTTGGAGACCCCAGAGAATGATAAGAAACATTCAGTTCATCGTGGATAATGCAGCCAATCAAATTTAGTGGGAATATCTGAACAAACTGGTGATTTTGGATTTAAAATATTTCACTCATCACTAGAGTAATAAAAGAAGTCATACCTCAGTGATCCCTGGTAGCTTATTTTCTAACTTTTCCCAATCCTCCTCCAGTTTCTCTGCTTTCCGAAGTTGAGATGACATGACGAGTCACTCAAACAGTGATTAGCTGCAAGGCTCATATGTCCATATCAAACATTCTCATTGCAACAAGAATTATATAGACTGGCATGGACAGGAAAGGGCTGGAATAAGAGACTTCAGAGGGATAATTCAAGTGAGCATGAAACATTTTATTATTTAAATCCATTCTGACCTGTTATCCAAAAACTTTAATAGACAGATATCCTTATAAAATTGATAGCCTCTGATTGATCATTAATGTTTGATCAAAGGGTATCCAAAACCTATTGACTCTCGCTGCTCAGTTCCCTTCATTGTTTACATAGTGTAAGGCAGTGGCTCTGCGAAAATGAGGCAATGCCCCAAGAAAGTTCAACTTAAACATCTTTATTTGCAAAGTTAATAAATAAATTCAAACTTTATCATCCGGTTTGCAGCCAGAACGTCGGTATCAGTCAGTTGCCGTTGGCAACTGCACCACCGTATAACTTGTGGGTGTGGTAATGGCTTTATTCTAGTCTTTGGCTCTAGTCTGTGTTCAGTATCGCACAGACAGGCATACACAGAACCTACTGCTCTGCTGCAGGTAAACCAACACTGACACACCCAACCCTTATCTGCAGGATTAAATGTGAATCATGGTCATGGTCATGGGCTACTGGCACGTGCCGAAGTGAAGGGAGAGATCTGTCCCACTAATGTCCTATCTCTCAAAAAAAAAAAAGCCTATGTCAGGTTTTCATAAATCTGATTGGTCAAATAGCTTGATCGATTCCATACTTTTATTTTGCGCTGTAAACAGAGCTGTGGCTGTAATTATAAGGTTCTCCAGTGGGTTCAGAATGTTTCCATGCACATCCTTGGAGACACTTAACAACCCTAGTATATGATTCCCATCACTGCCTCACAATAGGAATAAAAAATCTTTTGTGAGTTTAGTTTAGCCCTATTCACTTGGCAGCAGTACAAAAGACTTTGCTTACCTCCAGCAATCAAAAACTGATAACGTATACTAAGCATTTTCCATCAATACTTTCTGAGAACCCCTTTAATTTCATTTTCTCATTACTTTTGTAAATTCAGTTATCATTAGATTCAGGAAAAAATTTACTTTTCTTTGGCTATATAATCTAATTATCACTTAAATGTGTCTACCTTAGATCACCATTGGGTAGAGCAAAAGACTATAAAAAAGTGAAAAACTAAATAATTGCTATCTATGAGATATGGTTTCCCTCACTGTAGCCCATTGGTTCACCCTAATTCCTCACTGCCTAGATTGTTGCCACATTCATGATCAGCAGGTCTCTCTACCTACTCAATGGTTCTACGTCCTATTTTTTCCACTACTGGCACTCTGGATCTATTGCTTCTATTGCTTTGGACCACCTACTAGTCTCACAAACTCAATCTAGGTTTGTTACCTTCGGCACTTAGCAAGCTCAGGGTTTCTCGTAACACGTCATCCTATCCAAGGACCCCTTTAAGATGGAAGGCCACTCTGTCTCTTCATCGGTTCCCTATAACTATGGGCTAGTCCTAAACATTAATACTTACCCTAACATCACTATCTATTTAAAAATTGTTGTGGGTCTCAAAAATTGGCGACACAAGTGGAATTTTTTTTATTACAAATTTCTTAATTTTTTTTTCTCCATTTAAATAAAAAAAACTATCTGCGCACTCATACTGACCTGGAGAATCATATTGCCTAATCAATATGGTGAATGCAAAATAAAAAAAACATTGTGGAATTGCAGTTTTTTGCAATTTCAATTTGGAATATTTTTCTCACTTCCAGTGTATCACATGATAAAGTAAATTATCGATTTCAAAAGTACAGCTCATCCCGCAAACAACAAGCCCTCATATGGCAAGAATGATTTTCTCCGTTAGACCCTGTTTTCCCCAGTCCAACACTGACTGTATTTTGCCTGTTTTGAGGTCTTTAATGCAAACACAGCCTTATTAACCCCTTCCCGACATGCGCCGTATTAGTACTGCTCTGCGGGTACTGCGCTTCCTCAAACCACAGTACTTGTATGGCGGCACGATCACATGGCCTCATGCTGAGTGCCACTGTGATCGCGTGGGGATGTCAGCTGTATGTGACAGCTGACACCCCGCAGCAATGCTCATGATCGGTGCTAGCACTGATCATTGGCATTTAACCCCTCTGATGCTGCTGTCAGTACTGACAGCGGGATAGAGAAGAATCGTGCAGGGAGGGGACTCCCTGCACTCTCCCACCAGAACAATGCGATGCGATTCCATTGTTCCTGTGGCCTCCATGGAGACCCCTAGCTCCAAGATGGCCATGAGGTCCTTCCGGGTCTTGCAGGGAGGTGGCTTGTGAGCACCTGCTAAGAACAGACACCGGCAATCCACCTTCCCTGCCTGTCAGATTGCTGATCTGACACTGTGCTATGCAAAGTGTCAGATCAGCGATCTGACATGATATAGTGATGTCCCAACCTAGGACAATGCTATAATGTTATATGCGGGGTATCAGCATACCTAGGAAAAATTGCACAACAACTTTTGTGGTCCAATTATTCCTGATACCCTTGGGAAAATAAAAAAATGGGGGCAAAAAGACAATTTTTGTGAAACAAATATGTTTTTTATTTTTACGGCTGTGAAGCACTTGGGGGTTCAATGTTCTCACCACACATCTAGATAAGTTCCTTAGGGGGTCAACTTTCCAAAATGGTGTCACTTGTGGTGGGTTTCCACTGTTTAGGCACATCAGGGGCTCTCCAAATGTGACATGGCATCTGATCTCAATTCCAGACAATTTTGCATTGAAAAGTCAAACGGCGCTCCTTTAATTACGAGCTTTGCCATGCGCCCAAACAGTGGTTTACCCCCACATATGGGGTATCAGTGTACTCTTGAGAAATTGCACAACAACTTTTGGGGGCCAATTTCTCCTGTTATCCTTAGTAAAAACAAATTGGATCCGAAGTACATTTTTTGTGAAAAAAAGTTAAATGTTCATTTTTTTTAAACATTCCAAAAATTTCTGTGAAGCACCTGAAGGGTTAATAAAATTCTTGAATGTGGTTTTGAGTACCTTGAGGGGTGCAGTTTTTAGAATGGTGTCATTTTGGGGCATTTTCTGTCATATAGGCACCTCAAAATCACTTCAAGTGTGAGGTGGTCCCTAAAGTCATATAGAAGAAATTTTACCACTATCATAAAGTACAATATGCCATGAGAAAACAATCTCAGAATCACCAGGATCCATTGAATCATTGCAGAGCTATGACCTCATAAATTGACAGTAGTCAGAGTTGTTAAAATCGGTAATTTGGTCATTAAGGTGAAAATAGGCTTCGTCTCAAAGGGGTTAATGACCAAAATGACATCTACCTACCTGGCTAGGGACCAAAATGACATCTACCTACCTGGCTAGGAGAAAATGGTTGGATTAAGGAGATTTGGGGGGGGGCTTTAGAATAATAATAGCTTGCACATCTCAAAATTCAAGAAGAACACTTTCTGTGCCACAGCCTTGGTTTCAAGATTTTGTTATAATAGCACTAAAGTGATTAATATTGGCCTCCTTGTATGCAGTGTGCTTGTGGCATTATGTAGAAGGCTGCACGGTCGCGCCTCTTGTCATTAGCTCAGTTTCTGAGTTTTCAGCAGTGTGTGAAATGGTGCCAGGCATTTTTTATTTGTGTACAAATCCTCATGTAATGACTTGCAGAATGTTTGAGTTTATGGAGAACTGCAAATTTTAGGAAATTCAACACAAAGTCGATCCTCTGTGGATCCCTCTAATCATCTTGAATATGAATCTATATATTCATACCTCTAAATGTTTCATTGGGTTCTGAACTGATACAATGATACAAATTACTAGTTGGGTATCAGTTTGCTTCTCATACAAAGTGAGTGAGTTCTTTTAAGTGATGCTTTCCATTAGTGACAACACATCCTCACTGAGCTTGGAGAACATCTTGACTACTCAGAAACTCTCTGGAGAGCGTAGGTCATTATCTGACATATCTTCATAGACATAGCAATAAGAATGATTGACTTAGTTCCAGATTAACCTCAGACTGACAGTTTTACACTCACTGACCTGGAAATTGACTGTAGTCTGCTCTGGGCAGCTAACCTTTTCAGAGACACCTCTAGTCCTTTTATCTTGTGCTTGAGATGATCACAGTTAGATACAGAATATGTATGAGACTAGGTTCAAGAGTGCACTTGCTAGATAACAGTATACCTTTCTCCGTCTTTTGCTTCTGGTAGAGCACAAATTTAACATCTTTTATCTGGAAACTGATGGACTCCAGGAATGCTCTTTGGCACAAATGGTGTTATTTCCTTTATCTCTACCGCTCTTTCAATAAGCTCTACTTTCAGATAGAAAAGATAGTAAATTTGTTTTGCTCAGACCTCATCGCTCATGGAAATAACCTAACGTCTATGACATATGCTTAAAGATAAGTCAACCCTATTCAGAATATGCTTTGAGGGAGACGAATAAAGGTGTATTTAAACTAAAAGATCATGAGCAGAGATTTTCTAAGAAGGCATGATTGTCTTGCAGTGCAAAACAGGCTGCCCCAATCCGCCACTCATTCAATGGATGAAATCATCTTTTATGCTGAACAAAATATCATTGTTCTCGGCAACACATCATTCTGTGCAGGGGCAGACATATCATTGGCACAACACACCAACACTCGGATGCAGAGGGGCCAAGAGGTAAAGGGTCCAATTTCCACCTCCAAAACATGTGGAAATGTACCTTATGATAAGCTGTTAGGCCCTTATGCTGTTCTTGCACAGGGGCCCTTTTCTATATGTGTCTGCCAGTGGTCCTGTGTAAACAAGAGAACGAGGTCAATGCACAGAACGATCTATTACAGATTGTTTAATGTGCATCATTCAGCATGGTCGGCCTGACAAGATAGACTACTAAATGACTGCTGAAATATTTCCCCATCACAGGTATTTAGTACCAGATATCAGTTAACTCACCTTACGTAAATCCACCTTAACCTCTAGTGTAGTCACTAAATGTTTAAATTTCCTGTCCTACTTTGTAAATCATTACAAGAATACCATCTCCAAACATAAAAATTAATATTAATTATGTGCGAATTTGAATTTGATTTCCAATTAATCAATACACCCCAAATTGAAAGTGCTTGAAAAGCTTGAAATGCCCTGAAAAGACATGTATGGCAATCTGAGGTCTCCTATTTCTCTCTTGTTTTTATTTCTCATGTTTTTAAGAAATCTCAACATGGAAGAGGCCAGGAGCCATTTGGTGAGCTGCATTTCTTGCTACATGTTCACAGACTTACCAGTGGAAAAGCCAAACTTCACATGCCACAAATGCAAGCTTGTGTCCCTGTTGGAGGAAAAATTGCAAACTCTCGAAGAGAGGTTAGCTACATTGAAGATCATTAAGGAAGGTGAAGAGTTCTTAGACAAAGCAGAATTATCTCTTCATGTTGCAGAAAGAGAAGAAATTCGAAGTGCACCTGAAGAAACAGAGGAAGGGAAACATGTGACCCAGAGAAGCAGGAGGATCAGGAGGCAGTCAGCACCCATACTGCTAAGGAGCCAGTACCAGGCTCTCACGCAGGAAAACGATGAAGAAATACATCAGAATAAGACTTTGCCCACAAACAGCAACCTTGTATGCCTTCAGAGTCCTCCTGGATGGAGAAAGAAAAATGTCATGAAGAAGAAACGGAGAGTGGTGGTCATGGGGGATTCCCTGTTGAGAGGAACAGAGGCTGCTATCTGCAGACCGGATATAACTTCAAGAGAAATGTGTTGTCTTCCAGGTGCAAAAATTAAAGATGTGTCTGACAGGATATCAGTAGAGTTGAGTGAAAAGGGTCGAAAAAATTCAAAAGTCGCCGACTTTTGGCAAAGTCGGGTTTCATGAAACGAAACCCGACCCTAGGATGAGGTCGGCCACGAGGTCGGCGACTTACGCGCCAAAGTCGCGTTTCAAAAGTTTGTTTTGCGCTCTTTTTCAGCCAATCAGGATCCACGGACACTGTGGGCAACGTGATGACATAGGCACGGGTCACCACCATCTTTCAGAAGGGCATGCAAGTGATTGGCTTGCTTTGGTGGGCGTCACAGGGGGTATAAAAGGGCGTGCACGCCGACCGCCATCTTACTTCTGCCGATCTTAGCATAGGGAGAGGTTGCTGCTGATTCTGTAGGGAGAGCGTTAGGCAGGGAAGAAGACAAAAAAACTGCTTCTGCTGCTAGCGATTTGGCCTGCACAACACACCAGTCACTGTGTGTGCAGTGCAAGGGGAGGCTATATAGTGGTGTATCAGTGGTGTTGGTTGTTGGGCTGCCTTCTAAGGCTTCCTGACAGGCTGGCATTGCTGTTTACCCACTGCTCCGCAAACTGCTTTTTTAAAAGCAATCCAATCTCCCTTATCCTCTAGTCACTTTGGTCACAGCTGCGCCATCGAGCCTGTCACATAGCGCTCAGATATTCATTGGGCCTCAAACTGCTTTTTTAAAAGCAATCCCAATTTTTTTTTTTTGTCCTGCTGAGAAGAAAAAAAAACAGCTTCTGCTGCTGATAGCAATTTGGCCTGCACAACACACCAGTCACTGTGTGTGCAGTGCAAGGGGAGGCTATATTGTGGTGTATCAGTAGTGTTGGTTGTTGGGCTGCCTTTTAAGGCTTCCTGACAGGCTGGCATTGCTGTTTACCCACTGCTCCGCAAACTGCTTTTTTAAAAGCAATCCAATCTCCCTTATTCTCTAGTCACTTTGGTCACAGCTGTGCCATCGAGCCTGTCACATAGCGCTCAGATATTCATTGGGCCTCACACAATCCAAAAGTGTCCAGTGTCCAAAAGTGTGTGCAGAGATTCAAAATCTCCCTTATCCTCTAGTCACTTAGGTCACAGCTGTGCCATCGAGCCTGTCACATAGCGCTCAGATATTCATTGGGCCTCACACAATCCAAAAGTGTCCAGTGTCCAAAAGTGTGTGCAGAGATTCAAAATCTCACTTATCCTCTAGTCACTTAGGTCACAGCTGTGCCATCGAGCCTGTCTCATAGTGCTCAGATATTCATTGGGCCTCACACAATCCAAAAGTGTCCAGTGTCCAAAAGTGTGTGCAGAGATTCAAAATCTCCCTTATCCTCTAGTCACTTAGGTCACAGCTGTGCCATCGAGCCTGTCACATAGCGCTCAGATATTCATTGGGCCTCACACAATCCAAAAGTGTCCAGTGTCCAAAAGTGTGTGCAGAGATTCAAAATCTCACTTATCCTCTAGTCACTTAGGTCACAGCTGTGCCATCGAGCCTGTCTCATAGTGCTCAGATATTCATTGGGCCTCACACAATCCAAAAGTGTCCAGTGTCCAAAAGTGTGTGCAGAGATTCAAAATCTCCCTTATCCTCTAGTCACTTAGGTCACAGCTGTGCCATCGAGCCTGTCACATAGCGCTCAGATATTCATTGGGCCTCACACAATCCAAAAGTGTCCAGTGTCCAAAAGTGTGTGCAGAGATTCAAAATCTCACTTACCCTCTAGTCACTTAGGTCACAGCTGTGCCATCGAGCCTGTCACATAGCGCTCAGATATCAGTGGGCCTCACACAATCCAAAAGTGTCCAGTGTCCAAAAGTGTGTGCAGAGATTCAAAATCTCACTTATCCTCTAGTCACTTAGGTCACAGCTGTGCCATCGAGCCTGTCTCATAGTGCTCAGATATTCATTGGGCCTCACACAATCCAAAAGTGTCCAGTGTCCAAAAGTGTGTGCAGAGATTCAAAATCTCCCTTATCCTCTAGTCACTTAGGTCACAGCTGTGCCATCGAGCCTGTCACATAGCGCTCAGATATTCATTGGGCCTCACACAATCCAAAAGTGTCCAGTGTCCAAAAGTGTGTGCAGAGATTCAAAATGTCACTTATCCTCTAGTCACTTAGGTCACAGCTGTGCCATCGAGCCTGTCTCATAGTGCTCAGATATTCATTGGGCCTCACACAATCCAAAAGTGTCCAGTGTCCAAAAGTGTGTGCAGAGATTCAAAATCTCCCTTATCCTCTAGTCACTTAGGTCACAGCTGTGCCATCGAGCCTGTCACATAGCGCTCAGATATTCATTGGGCCTCACATAATCCAAAAGTGTCCAGTGTCCAAAAGTGTGTGCAGAGATTCAAAATCTCACTTATCCTCTAGTCACTTAGGTCACAGCTGTGCCATCGAGCCTGTCTCATAGTGCTCAGATATTCATTGGGCCTCACACAATCCAAAAGTGTCCAGTGTCCAAAAGTGTGTGCAGAGATTCAAAATCTCCCTTATCCTCTAGTCACTTAGGTCACAGCTGTGCCATCGAGCCTGTCACATAGCGCTCAGATATTCATTGGGCCTCACACAATCCAAAAGTGTCCAGTGTCCAAAAGTGTGTGCAGAGATTCAAAATCTCACTTATCCTCTAGTCACTTAGGTCACAGCTGTGCCATCGAGCCTGTCACATAGCGCTCAGATATCAGTGGGCCTCACACAATCCAAAAGTGTCCAGTGTCCAAAAGTGTGTGCAGAGATTCAAAATCTCACTTATCCTCTAGTCACTTAGGTCACAGCTGTGCCATCGAGCCTGTCACATAGCGCTCAGATATCAGTGGGCCTCACACAATCCAAAAGTGTCCAGTGTCCAAAAGTGTGTGCAGAGATTCAAAATCTCACTTATCCTCTAGTCACTTAGGTCACAGCTGTGCCATCAAGCCTGTCACATAGCGCTCAGATATCAGTGGGCCTCACACAATCCAAAAGTGTCCAGTGTCCAAAAGTGTGTGCAGAAATTCAAAAACTCCCCTGTCCTATAGACACCTTGTACCTTGTTTTACATACTATATAGTTTGTTGGATTTTGTCTACATTTCTACCAAAAATGAGGAAGGCTGGTGGAAGAGGCCGTGGAATTGGGCGGGGGTTGGCAGCTGGTAATGATGGTGTTGGTGGTGGATCTGATGGTAGTGGCAAGAGCAAAATAGGACCGAATGCAGGAGGTGTTGAGCCTGCGTCATCGTCTGGCTACATAAGGCCTCGAACGTTTAGTTTTCTAGGAGTTGGCAAACCGCTTTTAAAGCCAGAGCATCAGGAAAAAGTTTTGTCTTACATTGCTGACTCAGCCTCCAGCTCTATCGCCTCCTCTTCTTCAGTTGTAAAAAGTAAAAGCACTGAGTCGTCATTGGAGGCTCATGTTCATGAACCACACCTTTCCTTGTGTCCTTCACCCCAACCAAGATTGAAGGATGACGCAGGCCATACTACTGATTACTCCATGGAGCTGTTTTCACATACCATGCCTGGATTATCAAGTGAAATGGTGAATTACCCAGGCCAAGATGAATCTGACATGGAGTGCACTGATGCACAGCCGCTGATGGATGATTCTGCTGCTACATTCACTCAGAGCACTACATTGTCCTCGCAGTGTACAGAGCCAGATTCTGACCCTGATGAGACTCAGGTGCCCCTTCCCGCACACTATACCACCATACACGGTGACACAGAGGAAGGTGCACATGACATAGAAGAGGAGGTGATGGATGACCCAGTTGTTGACCCAGATTGGCATCCATTGGGGGAAGAGGGTGCTGCTTCCAATAGCTCAGATGAGGAGCATCCACAGCAGACATCGACATCGCAACAGCTGTTATCTGGCAGGCCCGGAGCACTCCAAAGACAGGTTCCAAACATCAAAAGAGTTGCTGGACAGCTTGTCCAGAGGGTCAAAAGATCACAGCGTGCTAGGCCGCAAAATGTCTGCCAAAGTAGGAAGAGTGCAGTGTGGCACTTTTTTGAACAAAATCCTCATGATCAGGCCAAGGTTATCTGTAAGAAGTGTGCAAAGACCTTTAGCCGAGGGAAAAATCTGAAAAATTTGAATACCAGTTGCATGCTTAGACATTTAACCAGCATGCACTTGCAAGCGTGGACACAACACCAAACCTCAAGTGCCACATGTGCAACTGATCACAAAGAAGGTAGTCAGCAATGCTACATTGTTTCCCCCACTGTAAGCCCACCGGTTAGCACAGCAGCAAATGTTGAGGTGTCGTTGCAAGGCCACAGCAGTCAGGGAATCCCACTGTTATATCAACGAAAGACTGATTCTAGGCCATCAGAAAGAACACCAACTCCATCACCATCATCAACCCTCTCTCAGTCCGCCCTGTCCACCGCTACTTCCACCATATGCAGCTCTCAAGTCCAGCTCACCCTCCCAGACACTATGAGTAGGTCAAGAAAGTACTCAGTCTCTCATCCGCGTACACTGGGTTTGAACGCCCACATTGCCAAACTAATCTCGTTTGAGATGATGCCCTTTCGGTTGGTGGAAAGCACAGCTTTCCGCGAACTCATGGCCTATGCAGTACCACGCTATGACCTACCCAGTCGCCACTTCTTCTCTCGCAAAGCCATCCCAGCCCTCCACCATCATGTGAAAGACCGCATTGTCCATGCACTCAAGCAGTCAGTGAGCGGAAAGGTGCACCTCACTACTGATGCATGGTCCAGTCGGCATGGCCAGGGCCGTTACGTGTCCATCACTGCGCACTGGGTTAATGTGGTGGATGCAGGGTCCACAGGGGACAGCGGTGGTGGGACAGTGCTGCCTAGCCCACGGTATAGGAAACAGTTGGCTGTAGGCGTTCCACCCTCCTCCTCCTCCTCCTCCAGAAGCGAAAGCTCGTCCACAGAGCGCAGTCGTACGAGCACTCCATCTGCAGCTGCCACTGTTGCACACGATGTGTCCCCCTATCGAGCAGCTAGTGGAAAGCGTCAGCAGGCTGTGTTGCAGATGATGTGTTTGGGCGACAGACATACCGCCGAGGTGCTGGCCGAGTACTTGAAGCGACAAACTGAGTCATGGCTGGGCAGTGTACATCTTGAGGCAGGCAAGGTAGTTAGTGATAACGGCCGTAATTTTGTGGCAGCCATAGCCCTTTCAAAACTCAGCCACATACCTTGCTTGGCTCACACCTTGAACCTGGTGGTGCTGTGCTTCCTCAAAAATTATCCGGAGTTAACAGCCCTGCTCCAGAAGGTGCGAAGACTGTGCGGCCAGGCACTTTGAGAGCAGACATGGAGTTGACAGGTGTGCAGTGGTCGAAGCTGAAAGACCTCTGTAAAGTCCTTCAGTGTTTTGAGGAATGCACACGGCTGGTAAGCGCAGACGACGCCATCCTAAGCATGAGCATCCCACTTATGCGTCTGCTCATGCAAACTTTGACGCACCTTAAGGAGCAGGCGTCTGCAGCCAATGTTGATGAGGAGGAGGAGGTGGAGGAAGAAGAGGAGGAGGAGGATGATGATGGGGATGATCACTTAGGGGAGGAGGATGCATCTCGTGGGGCAAGTGAAAATGTTGGCGTGGCAAGGTCTGGTACAGGGTTTGTGCGTGACTGGAGGGATGTGGATTTGCCAGAAAGTGCTCCTCCAACCAGCACTCGCAGTGCATCATTGACACCGGGAACATTGGCCCACATGTCAGATTATGCCTTGCGGATCCTAAAAAGGGACCCCCGCATTGCCAAAATGATGAACGATGACGACTACTGGTTGGCCAGCATCCTGGATCCACGCTATAAAGGCAAATTACAAAACATCATGCCACAGGAGAACCTTGACCTAATATTGGCTAATAAACAAGCAACTCTGGTAAATCGGTTGCTTGAGGCATTCCCAGCACACAGCAGCGGTGATGGTTCTCACACGAGCCGTACGGGCCGGGGGCAGTTTGGCAGAGGTGTTCGTTGTGCACACAGCAGAAGTGGCGTTGGAGACAGGGGTTTCATGACAATGTTGTGGACTGATTTTTCAAATACCGCTCACACAACTGGTAATACTGCATCGATGGAAAGTGACAGGAGACAGCAGTTGTCAACCATGGTTACAAACTACTTTTCCTCCCATATCGATGTTCTCCCACACAGGTCATTCCCCTTTGACTATTGGGCCGCTAAACTGGACACCTGGTCTGAATTGGCCCAATATGCCTTACAGGAGCTCGCTTGCCCAGCTGCAAGTGTGCTATCGGAAAGAGTCTTCAGTGCAGCTGGATCAATCCTGACAGAAAAAAGGACCCGTCTGTCAACCCAAAATGTGGATGATCTAACCTTCATTAAAATGAACCATGCATGGGTTTCCAAGGATTTTGTCCCACCTTCCCCTGATGACACATAGGGTGACAGAAAAATGGCTTGCTTTGGTCCACCTCTTCCTGGGACTTGACCTTTTTCGCCTTTTGCATCAGCTGAATGTCCAACATCAACATATGCCACTTTCTAAAACTCCCTAACTGTGCTGCCTCCCCCCCCATGGCCGGGGTCACCACCTAGCGCACGACACCGTGCGAGTGCCGTTGCCCTGGACAGGTGGGTAGGCCGACTCTTGGGCGCGGGCACTGGCACAGGGTCCCTCATAGTGCAATCAAGTGTCTCTGACGGTGGTGGTGCACACCCGCCGTCAGACACACCGCTGTACTATGAGGGGCCCAGTGCCAGTACCGACGCCCACGAGTGGGCCCCCCTTGCTTGGGCAGGGCCCCAGCATTTGCAATCTTTACCTCTCCCTGCTCCTCCTCTGTGTAATCTGGGCCGTCAAATCCATACTGTGCCTGACACCGTCTGAGCCTGCCTCCTGAGACATATATTTTGAATGTGTACGCTATCCATACATGTTATCCGGGGATACGGTACCCTTTTCAACCTTTGTGCAATCACGTGCAATCCATACTGGGCCTAACACCGTCTGAGCCTGCCTCCTGAGACATATATTTTGAATGTGTACGCTATCCATACATGTTATCCGGGGATACGGTACCCTTTCTAACCTTTGTGCAATCACGTGCAATCCTTACTGGGCCTAACACCGTCTGAGCCTGCCTCCTGAGACATATATTTTGAATGTGTACGCTATCCATACATGTTATCCGGGGATACGGTACCCTTTCTAACCTTTGTGCAATCACGTGCAATCCATACTGGGCCTAACACCGTCTGAGCCTGCCTCCTGAGACATATATTTTGAATGTGTACGCTATCCATACATGTTATCCGGGGATACGGTACCCTTTCTAACCTTTGTGCAATCACGTGCAATCCATACTGGGCCTAACACCGTTTGAGCCTGCCTCCTGAGACATATATTTTGAATGTGTACGCTATCCATACATGTTATCCGGGTATACGGTACCCTTTCTAACCTTTGTGCAATCACGTGCAATCCATACTGGGCCTAACACCGTCTGAGCCTGCCTCCTGAGACATATATTTTGAATGTGTATGCTATCCATACATGTTATCCGGGGATACGGTACCCTTTCTAACCTTTGTGCAATCACGTGCAATCCATACTGGGCCTAACACCATCTGAGCCTGCCTCCTGAGACATATATTTTGAATGTGTACGCTATCCATACATGTTATCCGGGGATACGGTACCCTTTCTAACCTTTGTGCAATCACGTGTAATCCATACTGGGCGTGAGAACGGCTGGCGAGCTGTTAAGCAAGCTACAGCACCTGTGGTTTGCACACGTAAGTTTTTTATTTTTTCAGGAATGACGGTTAGGCCTAATTCCGGAACTGCAGTTGACCTGCACTTACTGGGAAATCATTGTTCGCGGGTAATAATTGTAATCAGTGATCCCCATCACTAACGTTGTTCAGCGGGTTATCTGCACCTGTAAGCGACAAACGCTGGCCTTTTCAGTGTAGCGCACATGCAGCCACGGACATGTAAGGGCATGACACACCAGTTATTGGCCAATCTCATGTTCCAGAGCCTCACGTGTCCCTCTAGTAAGCCGGACTCGGACCGCGGGGCATGACGGAGTCTCGTTCGTTAACGGAATTAAGCTTGCAATGTGTGCATCTGCTCTGTAGCTGGCATGGTTGAGGTTTCCCAGGTGGAGTCGAATTTAACCGTAGGCTCCACTCCAGGTGGTGCCCTTCTGGACATTCCTTTAAGGTTCAGCTTTGCAACCATACTGCCCACGTAAAACAAACAATTTGCCTTCATGAACGCTGTTTGGAGGGTCATGACTCGTGGGAATAACGCCGCCCAATCAGTTAACCTGCTAGAGAGATCCTTTGTTGCTCCCAAGCATGACATCACACTCCCTAGGAGGAAGGTAATGCCACTGTGGCGACCGTACTCCTGGGGGCGACACAAGTGCACTAATGCCCAGCCACTGCTCGATGAATCTGCTGGTACATTGACCCAGACCACTACATTCCCCTCGCACGCTACACGGCCTGAATCTGACCCTGATGAAACTCAGGTTACCCTTCCCATATACAGTTCCATCTTACACGGTGACAAAGAGGAAGCTGCAGATGAAAGTGCAGGTTTGGCCCACCCGCCATCAGACACACCACCGTACTATCAGGGGCCCTGTGCCAGTGCCGTCGCCAACGAGTGGGCCCCCCCTGCTTGCTCAGGATCACAGCACTTGCAAGGTTGAAATACTGTGCAGTGAGATGGAAGATGGGGACGACGAGGAGTCCAGACTAGTACAGGGATTCCCTAGCGAGGAGACTTATTTGATTGTTTTCAATGTTGGGACAGCAATTTTTGGGGAGCACGTTACTCTGGAGAATGATAGATGGGGCCCACCATACACTGGAACATTCCAAAGGTGGACATCAGACACTGGAGCAGCATTTACAGGGCCCATTATACACTAGAGCATTAGAAATGGGGCCCATTATGTTTGGAGCATTATTTGGGCCCATAAGACAGTGGAGCTTCATCCATGGGGACCAACATATACTGTAGCATTATGTGGAGCTCATCATATACTGTTTCAAACATTATATGGGACCAATGATTCTGTATGGAGAAATAGATGGGCCTCGTCATGAGATGTAAAAAGTGAAGTATTTTTCATTGTACTATACCGCTATTTCTCTGCCGTATCGGAGCATGATGAGTTTTGGTATGTGTTAAAGGGGCGCTCTTTCGCCCAGGGCACATGAAAACCTGGAGCCAGCCCCCCCCCACAACTTTAGCCAAATAACCCCCATTTTTCAGTGCGTAACTTGTATTATGAAGTTAATTAAGGTTGACAAGCTTAAGTAAGAAGAATTGATGCTTTTGGCATTCAAATGGGCACTGTAGGTGTGTTTCCTGTCCTCCTCTCACTGCCGACTTTTATTCCCCATTGACTTACATTGGGTTTCGTGTTTCGGGACGACCCCGACTTTTCCCTATAATCGGACGATCTTGCTCGACCCGACTTTTGGAAAAGTCGGGTTTCACGAAACGAAACGCGACCCTAAAAAACCAAAAGTCGCTCAACTCTAGATATCAGGACTCTTCAGGCCTACAGATGACTACCCATTCCTTCTACTACACGTGGGGACAAACGACACCGCAAGAAACGAACTGGAAACCATCTGCAGAGACTTTGAAAACTTAGGCAAGAAAGTGAAAGAACTGGGAGCGCAGGTGGTCTTCTCTTCCATCCTCCCAGTGGATGGCCATGGAACAAGGAGGTGGAATAAGATTCTGCAGGTGAACAACTGGCTACGTCGATGGTGCCGTCAGCAACGATTTGGATTTCTGGATCATGGAATGAATTACCTATACGATGGACTACTTGCTAGAGATGGGGTGCACCTTACGAAGACTGGAAAACATGTATTTGGAAATCGCCTTGCTACACTTGTAAGGAGAGCTTTAAACTAGAACAACGTGGGAAGGGAAGCAAAAGACCAGAAAAAGCCATACACCTGACAAATGCTATTGAGAACTCTGCTATTAGAAGTGGAAAGGAAGAACAAAGACAAAAGAATCTAAATAATAAAAATATTGGAGAAAGAGAAAACAATCACAAACTAAAATGTTTCTATACTAATGCACAAAGCATGGGCAACAAACAAGGAGAATTGGAACTACTAACACAGGAAAAGAAATATGATGTCGTTGGAATCACTGAAACTTGGTGGGACGGTACACATGATTGGAATACTAGACTAGAAGGATACAACTTATTTGCAAGAAACAGACTTGATAAACGAGGAGGAGGTGTCGCATTGTATGTTAGAAATGCATATAAATGCACAGAGATTGAAGCTTCTGAGACTGGGAATTCTGTGGAAACTGTTTGGGTAAGAATTAGGGATGGGCGAATCTACTCGTTAGGACTCGTTACTCTGCGAGTAGTAGGGGACTCGCAGGAGTCGGTACTCTGCGAGTTTCCAAGCGATTACTCGCACAGTAACGAGTCCAATGCAAATCAATGGCAATCCTAGTTTTTTCAGAGTTTAATACAAGCAATCCTAGTTTCTTAGCGATTTTGTGTCCCGCTGTCAGCAGTGAGTCTTAGCGAGTCTAGGACTCCTATATACTGTATTCGGGACTCGCAGAATACAGAATATGTTAATTTTCAGAGACAGCCTAGTTTGTTAGGTGAGAAAACTGTGAAGAGCACTACTATGATTGGCTGCTGTCCATCGTGATGCCTATGTCATGTATCACAGGCAAGGCTATATATAAACCCTGCCCCCGCCATTTTGGGCACATTCCTGTGACGATCTGAGCTAGTGCAGGGCGAGTTGGAGACATAGAGCAGATCTAGGGACTGTTAGTCAGTGTAGGACCTCAAGATTCCTCACATATAACACAAAAGTTCTTTTCAGAACTACCAGGACGGAGGAGTACTGTAGAGGACTGTAGGCAGGGAGAAAGGCAGGAGCAGCCTTACAGTGCATACAGCACCATCCTCAGGATGATTTAGCGAATCCTGCTTTGAGCAGGGGGTTGGACCAGATGGCCCAGGAGGTCCCTTCCAACTCGACGATTCTATGATTCTATGATTCAGAGCTTAGCTTACTCACTCAGCTTCCATCAGAGCTGAAATCAGAAGCATAGCTGAGCAAATTTTCTTTTTTTTTTCCACCATATATTATTGGGGTCATATTTACCCCTGCAGCGTTATTGTTTCTGTGGCAGACCAGTGCGTTGCTGCTATCTATCCCACCAGCTAATAGCACGCACGCTGCCTGCTTGTGTGCACTAAACAATTTTTTCAGGGAGAGTGCATTGCTTCTCTGCTAAGTTACAGCATGCACTTCACCCCAGAGCGGTGACGCAGACAGCACCACAGTCCACCTAGGTGACTGCCTTTGCGCACTAAACAATTTTTTCAGGGAGAGTGCGTCGCTTCTCTGCTAAGTTACAGCACGCACCTCACCCCAGAGCGGTGATGCAGACAGCACCACAGTCCACCTAGGTGACTGCCTTTGTGCACTAAACAATTTTTTCAGGGAGAGTGCGTTGCTTCTCTGCTAAGTTACAGCACGCACTTCACCCCAGAGCGGTGACGCAGACAGCACCACAGTCCACCTAGGTGACTGCCTTTGCGCACTAAACAATTTTTTCAGGGAGAGTGCGTCGCTTCTCTGCTAAGTTACAGCACGCACTTCACCCCAGAGCGGTGACGCAGACAGCACCACAGTCCACCTAGGTGACTGCCTTTGCGCACTAAACAATTTTTTCAGGGAGAGTGCGTTGCTTCTCTGCTAAGTTACAGCACGCACTTCACCCCAGAGCGGTGACGCAGATAGCACCACAGTCCACCTAGGTGACTGCCTTTGCGCACTAAACAATTTTTTCAGGGAGAGTGCGTCGCTTCTCTGCTAAGTTACAGCACGCACTTCACCCCAGAGCGGTGACGCAGACAGCACCACAGTCCACCTAGGTGACTGCCTTTGCGCACTAAACAATTTTTTCAGGGAGAGTGCGTTGCTTCTCTGCTAAGTTACAGCACGCACTTCACCCCAGAGCGGTGACGCAGACAGCACCACAGTCCACCTAGGTGACTGCCTTTGCGCACTAAACAATTTTTTCAGGGAGAGTGCGTCGCTTCTCTGCTAAGTTACAGCATGCACTTCACCCCAGAGCGGTGACGCAGACAGCACCACAGTCCACCTAGGTGACTGCCTTTGCGCACTAAACAATTTTTTCAGGGAGAGTGCGTCGCTTCTCTGCTAAGTTACAGCACGCACTTCACCCCAGAGCGGTGACGCAGACAGCACCACAGTCCACCTAGGTGACTGCCTTTGCGCACTAAACAATTTTTTCAGGGAGAGTGCGTCGCTTTTCTGCTAAGTTACAGCATGCACTTCACCCCAGAGCGGTGACGCAGACAGCACCACAGTCCACCTAGGTGACTGCCTTTGCGCACTAAACAATTTTTTCAGGGAGAGTGCGTTGCTTCTCTGCTAATTTACAGCACGCACTTCACCCCATAGCGGTGACGCAGACAGCACCACAGTCCACCTAGGTGACTGCCTTTGCGCACTAAACAATTTTTTCAGGGAGAGTGCGTTGCTTCTCTGCTAATTTACAGCACGCACTTCACCCCAGAGCGGTGACGCAGACAGCACCACAGTCCACCTAGGTGACTGCCTTTGCGCACTAAACAATTTTTTCAGGGAGAGTGCGTCGCTTCTCTGCTAAGTTACAGCACGCACTTCACCCCAGAGCGGCGACGCAGACAGCACCACAGTCCACCTAGGTGACTGCCTTTGCGCACTAAACAATTTTTTCAGGGAGAGTGCGTCGCTTCTCTGCTAAGTTACAGCACGCACTTCACCCCAGAGCGGTGATGCAGACAGCACCACAGTCCACCTAGGTGACTGCCTTTGCGCACTAAACAATTTTTTCAGGGAGAGTGCGTCGCTTCTCTGCTAAGTTACAGCACGCACTTCACCCCAGAGCGGTGATGCAGACAGCACCACAGTCCACCTAGGTGACTGCCTTTGCGCACTGAACAATTTTTTCAGGGAGAGTGCAGGGCTTCTCTGCTACCAGCTAATAGCACGCACGTTACCTTCCTGCTGTGCCAATACGCATCACTAGCCTTGATTGTCCTCCTATTAGCAAGTATTAACTGCTAATTATTGTTCAGAATATTACAGCTAACATCTGCATTTCTCAACAATGTCCCAAAAAAAACAAGTTCCCAAAAAAGAGGTTGCAAAGGGACAGGGACGAGGTCGTGGTCTTGGCAGTCATGCACAACAAGGCACTGGTACAGGTAGACAGAAGAAGATTGATAGATCGACCTTTCTTCTGTCTAAATTTCCCAGTACTCAACCAAAACGTCTCTTAAGGCCGGAAGAGCAAGACCAGATTACATCTTGGATGGCTGACAAGACCTCAACCACTGGTTCTTGCAGCACACAATCGTCCTTGACAACTAGGTCTAGTGTCGCTACAGACAACGCAGGGTCATCCAATCCTCAAACTCTTCCTAGTTCCTCAACCCATCGGCAGACAGAGGAATATTGTGACCGCGAATTTGGTCACTCTGATGATTTATTTGCTTCTTACCAGCCCCTGATTGAATCTGGAGTTTCTTTGTCACTGCCTGACGAGATACTTGAAGAAGACGTAAGGTCTATTCATGGACAAAGTTTGGAATCACCTCTTACTGTAGAAAGCCACTTTCACCAAAGGCATACAGCGTCTCAGGAGGTTGCCAACGATGATGATGATGATGAGACACTCATTTCATCTGGCCAGCCTGAACAGTCACGTTATCCTGAAGACTTTGAAGAGGAAGGGGTTGATGATGAGACCACAGATCCAACATGGACTGTAGGAATGCATAGCCAACAGAGCAGCCCGGAGGAGGAAAGTGGCTATGTACCACCGCCAAAAGCACCAAGGCTTACTCCTTTCTCCAGAAGGCAAACTGTGACAACAGTTGCCCAAATTGTGTCAACTGTTGCCCAAACTGGACCAACTGTTGCCCAAACTGTATCAACAGTTGGTGTTGGACAGAGGTATCCTCCTGTGCCTCCAATACAACATAAAGGACGAAAAGCCCTTGTGTGGGAATTTTTTAAGGATAGCCCATCAGTACCAAATGTAGTGATCTGTAACATCTGCTATGCAAGGCTAAGCAGAGGCCAGGGAAAAGGAAACTTGAGCACCAGCAGTATGCGTAAGCACATGTCTGTTAAGCACCCAACTCAGTGGTCGGCCCGTCAGGTTTCAAAATCAGTGGCTTCTGATCCCAACACTTCCACTCCACCTCAGATCCATCCTTCACCATCTAGTGTTCATGCAGCAGGTCATGCTCAGACGTACTCCTCCGAAGCTGCGTTACAAGACAGACATGACAGTAGTCAAGCCACTTGTCAGTCTGCGCCAAACGTGCAGTTGTCTGTGCCACAGCTGTATGAGAGGCAGCGGAAGTTCCAATCGACGCACCCATTTTCTCAACAAATGACGGCTCAAATTGCTAAGTTGTTAGCTGTCGAAATGTTGCCGTTTAGGCTTGTGGGAACAGAGTCTTTTCGGGAGTTGTTGGCTGTGGCAGCACCACGATACCTCGTTCTCAGCCGGTACTTTTTCTCACGTTGTGCCGTCCCCGCGTTACACCAGCACGTGGTAAACAACTTAAAGCGTGCACTAACAAATGCTGTAACCGGCAAAGTCCATTTAACTACAGACACGTGGACAAGTACTTGTGGACAGGGCAGATACATATCACTAACGGCTTACTGGATCAACCTGGTGGAGAGTGTCCCAAATTCTAAAAGTGGACCATGTGAGATCCTACCAACTCCACGAATAGTGGGCACAACATCATTCCGGGTGTCCGCCTCATCATATACGTCCACTACCCAATCGGCTTCTTCAACTTCCTCTGCCACTGCTGACTTGCCCGCAATATCACGTCCAAGTTGGGAGCTTTGCAGTAGCGCTTCAGCAAGGCGACAACAGGCTCTTCTGAAGCTCATCTGTCTAGGTCACACACCTCACACTGCAACAGAGCTGTGGAAAGGTCTTAAGCAACAGACTGATGAGTGGCTGGTCCCACTGCAACTCCAAACAGGTCTTGTTGTCAGCGATAACGGTCGAAACCTTGTGGCAGCACTGAAGCTTGGGAACATTGTACACGTACCTTGCATGGCTCACGTGCTGAACCTAGTAGTTCAGAAATTCCTTAAAACATACCCCGAGTTATCTGACCTACTAGAGAAGGTGAGGAGAATTTGCGCCCATTTCCGACATTCCTCAACGGCGGTGGGAAGTCTTTCTGCCCTTCAAAACCAATTGAATTTGCCCAAACATCGGCTAATTTGCGACATGCCCACATGCTGGAACTCTACATTCCATATGATAGCAAGGTTGAATGAGCAGCAGAGGGCAATAGCGGAATATCAGCTGCAACATGCCCGTCACACCGGAAGTCAGACAAGACACCTTAGTGGTCTGGAGTGGGTCTGGATCGCTGACATTTGTGAGGTGCTGGAGAACTTTGATTACTGCACCAAACTTGTCAGCGGTGATCAGTCGATTATCAGTCTCACCATCCCCATGCTCTGTCTGCTCAAAGAATCCCTCATGAATCTGAAAACAGAAGCTTTGAGGGCCCAGCGGATGGCTATGGAGCCAGATTTGAACATCGCTGATCCTAGGCAGCCAAGCCAACATCAGCAGGCAACATTGGGTCCGGAAGAAGAATGCGATGAGGGTGATGAGGATGAAGATTTCTTGTTCCGTGGCACTGATGTGAACCCTGATGGTACTCCCAACCCCAGCTTTATGTCGGTACAGCATGGGTGGGCTGAAGAGGAGGAGGAGGAGGAGGCGGAGACAGATTTAGAGGCCATGATGCGTAGTGCCCATCATTCGGGTGAAACCGAAGAGATGAGTCTTTACAGCTTAGCACACATGGCTGACTTCATGTCTCAATGTCTGTCCCAAGATCCACGCGTCATTAACATCTATGCCAGCAACCTCTACTGGTTGTCAACATTTATGGACCCACGCTACAAAGATAAATTTCCGTCGCTGCTGTTGCAGTCACCAAGGGGCTTAACTATGGATCATTTCAAGAGTCTTGTTGTAGAGAATTTGATGACAATATCACCGTCTGACTCCGCTATACACCGAAGTAGCAGCAGTTTGCAACAGCAGCAATTGGTTGGGACACAAACGCCCACAATGTCAAGAAGAGGTGGGGGTAAGATGTCCACCAACTGGGCGATGTTCAACAGACCTTCCAATCAGCAACGCAGTGTGCATGCGGTCACCTTGAGTAGGAGACAAACATTGTCAAACATGGTGAACGAGTATGTCAGTGACAGTACCAGCTTCCTTACCGACCCGTCTGTACCCTTTAATTACTGGGTTTCGAAGCTTCACACTTGGACAGAGCTGTCTTTGTATGCCTTGGACGTGCTGGCCTGCCCAGCTGCTAGCGTGACATCAGAGCGTGTTTTCAGTGCCGCTGGGGGTATAGTCACTGAGACAAGGTCACGCCTTACTACAGAAAATGCCGACAGGCTGACTCTCATAAAGTTCAACAAGGACTGGATATCATCACAGTTCCTAAGTCCTCCAGACGACAGTACCCAAACCTAGGGTAACATAATCATGATTATTAGGATTGTGAGATTGCGCTTTTAACATTATGCCCTTTTCTAACTTGAAATATCTCTATGTCCCTCATCTCAGTCGCTTTGATTAGTAATGTTCATGCAACATTTGCTGCATTATAACACAAATACACAATCAGTTTGATTCATTTTACTTTACAAGTGCATCCACTTGTGAGGATTTTTCAGAGTTGTGTATTTGCATCCAATTCCATACAGCCCCTTGGGCTAATTTTTCCAGGCACCAAGCCTATGCCTACACAGTGGGCATTTCTCTTACTGCAAGCCAGTATTTAGTATAGGCCACGCGCCCTGCTTTATTTAAAAAATTTTCCTCAAGCCCCTTGAGCCAATTTTTGGAGGCACCAAGCCTATGCCTATATAGTGGGCATTTCTCTTACTGCAAGCCAGTATATTGTATGGGCCACGCGCCCTTTATTCTTTAATACATTTTTTCTAAAGCCCCTTGGGCTAATTTTTCCAGGCACCAAGCCTATGCCTGCACAGTGGGCACTTCTCTTACTGCAAGCCAGTATTTAGAATGGGCCACGCGCCCTGCTTTATTTAAAAAATTTTCCTCAAGCCCCTTGAGCCAATTTTTGGAGGCACCAAGCCTATGCCTACACAGTGGGCATTTCTCTTACTGCAAGCCAGTATTTAGTATGGGCCATGTGCCCTGCTTTATTTAAAAAATTATCCTCAAGTCCCTTGAGCCAATTTTTGGAGGCACCAAGCCTATGCCTACACAGTGGGCATTTCTCTTACTGCAAGCCAGTATTTAGTATGGGCTACGCACCCTGCTTTATTTAAAAAATTTTCCTCAAGCCCCTTGAGCCAATTTTTGGAGGCACCAAGCCTATGCCTACATAGTGGGCATTTCTCTTACTGCAAGCCAGTATATTGTATGGGCCACGCGCCCTTTATTCTTTAATACATTTTTTCTAAAGCCCCTTGGGCTAATTTTTCCAGGCACCAAGCCTATGCCTGCACAGTGGGCACTTCTCTTACTGCAAGCCAGTATTTAGTATGGGCCACGCGCCCTGCTTTATTTAAAAAATTTTCCTCAAGCCCCTTGAGCCAATTTTTGGAGGCACCAAGCCTATGCCTACACAGTGGGCATTTCTCTTACTGCAAGCCAGTATTTAGTATGGGCCACGCGCCCTGCTTTATTTAAAAAATTTTCCTCAAGCCCCTTGAGCCAATTTTTGGAGGCACCAAGCCTATGCCTACACAGTGGGCATTTCTCTTACTGCAAGCCAGTATTTAGTATGGGCCACGCTCCCTGCTTTATTTAAAAAATTTTCCTCAAGCCCCTTGAGCCAATTTTTGAAGGCACCAAGCCTATGCCTACATAGTGGGCATTTCTCTTACTGCAAGCCAGTATATTGTATGGGCCACGCGCCCTTTATTCTTTAATACATTTTTTCTAAAGCCCCTTGGGCTAATTTTTCCAGGCACCAAGCCTATGCCTGCATAGTGGGTATTGCATGTACTATGCTCCCAGTACAAGCAAGTATATTGTATGAGCACTAGGGACTGCGTGTCCGTGAATGTTTTATACATTATTTCAATAGCCCAGAGGGGGCATTTCCCTGGGCGAACCCACCTAATGGAATGTTCATGGATAACCGGTGTTGCCATAAATACTATATCGGCTAACCTTAGCAAACATCACACAACATGGTCCTCCTGATCATCAATGGTTTTGGGGGGTAATACTCCATGTGGCAATGTAAACAATACACATCATCAAATTAGTTGCTCAACAGTTGCCAAACCACAACTAACTGTTTTGATTTTGGTTGGAAAAAAGGCACACACATGTCCGCCCAAATTATGTCTTTCACCATGAACTCGCATGTGCATTTCGGCAGGGGTGCCAAACACTTTACTCTGACGTACAAAATTTGACAAACCATCTGCACATTGGAGAAGTACATATTCTGGGGAAATACATACATCAGTTTGGCTATGTGGACATGTTGTGGTGTTGGACTGGCAACATGTCACCAAATGCAGCTAGGCCCTCAGCATTCTTCTTACACTGTATCTCTAAGTCATTGGCCCGAATATGCACCCGTATGGCCTGGCCAGCCTTACACTTTACTTGCTGACTCAAGCGTTGTGCCTCTGTCAAAGCGCTTCGTGTTGGGTCTCAAAAATGGCTAATGCTACGGTTACATTTGCGTTTACAATTGCAGATGCCGTTCATGTTTTTTTGAGAAAACACCGGTGTTGACCTATTGGAGAAAAAGTATAATTTGGAGAATCTACCCGGATCTGATTTTTGGAGTTCCTCGTGGTGTTGCCCCAAATAATAGATCATGATCGCCAATTCCAAATGCAAATGTAACCGCAGCCGAAATCCCACCTTCCGTGTATTACATAAACTGTCTTGCTTAAGTGCTCATGTGAAAAGTGTGTGATAGTTCAAAAAACATGTTTTGAGTGGTGTACTGAACACATGACACATACAACTGTTGTGTGGCTGGCAAAACCCTTTTTTTATTTCTGTGGTTCACTTTCATGCCTGTTGGCTTTCTTTTACTTACATTTTTTGTCTTGCTCTTTCCTTCTTTCCACATATGTATCACAATGCCACAAAAAGCCACATTTCTTAACCGTAAAAAACAAAAAAAAATTACAGAAAGGGGATAAGAAAAAAAAAAAATAAAACAAACCAAAAAATAAAGAATGTTACAGTATCTCAAACATAGACAATTAAACGTTTAATTGTCAAAAAAAAACAAAAGTTTTGGGCAGAAAATTCCATATGTCCATATGCAATTAGAGTACATGGTAACTTGGCCCACCACTCTGTTCCACATTGACATCCAGGTCACCCTCATCTACAGGAACATTGATCACGCTGAGCGCCTGTTGTATCTCCTCAGTCAAGGGCCTGTGATACTCTGGCAAACCTCCAACATTGGGCACATTAAGTAATGGCTGATATGGACGCCATATGTTATGTTCCACAGGGTGTCCGTCCTGACTCTGGTAGCCCTGCACGGCTCTTGGTTGCCCTGGCTGCTGGCGGGTTGAAGTAGCCATGAGGTTGTGTGGTGAACGCTGCCAATCCTCAAGCATATTTAATACCCGTGTGGGGCTGTTAGGGGGCACATTTGCTTCAAGTAGTATTTGGAAGGCTGCCCTTGCATGCCGTCTCCGCTCACGTGGAATATGTGTGAGACTACCTATGAGACTGTGTGCAAAGGCAGCCGCCCACTGTACTGCGTTGGTCTCTGCATTGGATGGCCAGCCCCCCCCTTCCCAGGGAGCAAAGAAATTCTCCTCAACCTCAGGGGCTACATATCTGGGGAAAGGTGCCAAGCTGGGGGTGAAGGAAACTGTGGGCAAGCTGGAGGAGGCCACAGAATACAGACCAAATGACGAGGATGGAGCAGTGAGGCCAGAGGTGGACACAAGCGGCAAAGGAACATAGTGGCAGGGAGCCAGAGCAGGGACAGAGGACCAAGTTAATGGAGCTGGGGTGGAGCTAACCAGAAAACTAGCTGGGGCAGTGCAGGAGGGAACTGGACCAGGACCACTGTTGGAGTTCTCAAGATCATGGCCAGAGCTAGAGGGGACCACAGCATCTTGAAAACCGGATGGCCCATGAACTGGTGGAGCTGCCAGAGCCATACCACTCACAGCATGTTCTTCTGCAGCCCATGGTGGTGAAGGTGGTGGAAGTTGATCAGCCACGGGTTGGTTGTCATCTGCCTGCATACCCTCCCGTGCTTCCTCCACAGGCTGTTGCTGGGCTGGTCTGTCTCGTTGTTGCAAAGGTGCAACACCGGCCTCCTCATCTGCACCTTGGCCTTGGGGAACCTCCACATATTGGGGATTTTGCCGGCGAGGTCTATTTGTAAGCACAAAAAAAAATTTCAGCCCACATTTGCTGGATTGAGATAGGAAAAACACAAGGTAAAAATTACCAACATTAATGCAAACTTACACTTACATTTACCCTTGTGTGTCCAACATAAACAAATATAACTTTGCCAGCCCTGATTAAGGTAATGGGCCAAGTATCATTTTTAAATTAGGGACATCAGACATAGTGTCTAATCTTACAAATGTTAAAGTTATGGGCAAATAAAAATCTGACATATCCTACCTTCTAAGGCGCACAAATGGACGAAGGAATGACAATCTGTGATAGTGGTCATAAACCCGCAACGGTGGTGCAGCTTGTGGGCCCCGGCATAACTGCCGCTCGTACTCCTTCTTATGCTGGTCACGGCAGCTCCTCCATCTCTTGATTATCATTTCAACTGCAAGCAGATAAATAAAATACAGACATCAGATTTGATCACACATTGTCAGGTATCAAACAATAGGCCCAAACATACAATAGACATGCACTTCTTGCCCTCTTTGTACCCATGGTTAAGTATACCGTACACGTACAAAGAAGGGAGAGAAGAAGGACAAACATGGAAGGACCATTTAGAGAGAGGGGTCTGGCAAGAGAAGGAACCTGTCTGCAGTTTAGGAGTGTCCCTGAGGGAAAGGAGAGTGTCCCCGTTGAAGTGTAAAGAGGTGTAATTGAGAAGTGTAAAGAATTGAACCTCTGTATCAGGAAGGTGAAAAGAATTGTAACATCTGTGATTGTAAAAGACCCAGAAAGTCAGAGCTGAGTTACATCCGGTAAACACTGACCAGTGTGTGAGTCGCTTTTAATAAAGTAGCTGCAGCAGGATCCAGTGTGAAGACAAGTGTTGCAAGACCAATTAAGTGCAAGCATAGACCTGCATCAGCCTCCCCATCACCAACATCAAGATCCATCTACTACCACCTGCCTGGGGATCCCAGCCCTACCCAGAAAGGGCTTCTCCACCTCAGCTGCCCCTCACCATCATCCCCAGCCAGTCATAGGCAACGGTGACAGTAAATAGCCACATTTATTCTGGGTGGCGTCCCAACAATAACTCCTAAAAACGTTTAATTAAAACATCCCCTGTAGTTATCCCCTTTGCACTGTGCATCCCCTGAGACTACAGCATGGGTCACATCACATTCCCCAGTGAAGCAGACCCCGGCCCGCTGCTGGGTACCACGGTTTCAGTGCGTCACAGACGCCAATGGTGACACAAGAAATCTCACTCTCTCCTAATCCAAAAAAGGGTACAGTAAAAGAAAATAGAAGAAATGACATCACATAACTCTTACCCATGTTTGCCTGCCCATCTTCTCCAGCGTGATCAAATGACGGGAACATACTTCTGGCGATGGACCTCCAAGCCATATTTCGCTGTCTTTCATCACCATAGCCAGGGTGGGTGGGCTGCCACAGCTGGGGCCACTCTTCAACCAGGCCGATCAGCCTCTCTGTATCACGTCTGCTACACATCTTTGGTGGGCCTGTGTGTGCAGATCTGATCGCCCTGTGTGTGCAGATCAGATCGCCCTGTGTGTGCAGATCAGATCTGCCTGTGTGTGCAGAATATCAGATCAGCCTGTGCAGTAAATCGGTTAGCACAGGCGACTTCCTGTTTAGCTTCTAGTGTGATGTAGAAACGATTTTCTGTGCTTTAGGGATGAATTCTAAATCGCTAAGCTAGGGGCCACTTGCGAGAGTAAAGAGTAAAAAAAATGGCAGCACAGGAATCGCTGCAATACTCGCATCCCCATTCATTAACATTGGACTCGCTAGACTCGCAACGAATAGCGATTTTCCGAGTCGGACTCGTTAGAGTCTAGCGATTCCGAGTATTTCAGGATTCGCCCATCCCTAGTAAGAATACAAGGACAGAACAATGGAAAGGACACCATTGTAGGCATTTACTACAGGCCGCCTGTGCAAGCTGAAGATATGGATGAACTCTTTATGCATCAAATGGCCAAGTTCTCCAAAAAATATGACATAGTTCTCATGGGAGATTTCAACTATCCAGACATTTGTTGGGAATCTCTCTCAGGCAAAACTAACAGGTCAAGGAAATTCTTATCCTCTCTTGCTGACAACTTTTTCTTCCAAAAGGTAGGGGAGAAAACAAGGGGAACTGCTACCTTTGATCTAATCCTTATAAACAGGGAGGAAATGGTTGAGGAGGTAAAAGTGGCTGGGACCCTAGGAGGTAGCGACCATGCTATTTTAGAATATTGGATAACTAGAGGAGGAAGACCTGTGAAGACTCAGACGTCAAGGTTAGATTTCAGAAAGGCAGATTTTAAGGGATTCAGAAAGAGAATTGGAGGGATCCAATGGCTGGATATCCTTAAAGACAAAAATGTCCAGGAAGGATGGGAATTCTTGAAAAATGAAATTCTCAAAGCACAATTGTTAACAATTCTGAAAAGAGGGAAGAATAGGAAGCATTTAAGGAAACCAGGATGGATGAACACAGAACTTAAGCACATGCTAAAAAGGAAGAAAGAAATGTTTATAAAATGGAAAGAGGGAGGCATATCTAAAGAAGAATATAATGCTGTCTGCAGAACCTGCAGGGCACAAATCAGATTATCTAAAGCTGACAATGAATTGAGGCTTGCAAGAGATGTCAAAAGCAATCATAAAGGATTTTGGGGATATGTCAAAAGTAAAAGAAAAGTCAAAAATGCTATAGGATTTTTACAGGATGAAAATGATGAAATGGTAAGACAGGATGTTGAGAAGGCCGAACTTTTAAATTCCTATTTTGCATCTGTTTTCTCTCAGAAAGGAAATGTAACCTCAACTGTTCTTCACTGTCCTATTAAGGGAATAGAAGAATCCAGGATATCTATAAACAGAAAGATAGTGAGGAAACACTTAGCTAACCTAAATGAATTCAAGTCTCCAGGTCCAGATGAATTACACCCCAGAGTACTGAAGGAGATAGCAGAAGAAATTTTTGAACCCCTCTCCATAATCTTTGAAAATTCTTGGAGAACAGGAGAAGTCCCAGAAGACTGGAGAAGAGCAAATGTTGTTCCTATCTTCAAAAAGGGGAAGAAGGTGGACCCAGGCAACTATAGGCCGGTGAGCCTGACTTCTATACCAGGAAAGATCTTTGAACAAATTATTAAACAACATGTATGTCAGTACCTAGATAAGAATGAAGTGATTAAACAGAGTCAGCATGGGTTTGTAACTAATAAGTCATGTCAGACTAACTTAATTTCCTTCTATGACGGAATCACTGATTGGGTGGATCAAGGAAATGCTGTAGATATAGTATATCTTGACTTCAGCAAAGCATTTGACAAAGTATCTCATACAATCCTTATTGAAAAAATGACTAAGTATGGAATGGACAAGGCAACTGTTAGGTGGATTCATAACTGGCTTAGTGATTGGACCCAAAGAGTGGTCGTAAATGGCTGCACATCCAGTTGGAAGAATGTCTCAAGTGGGGTACCACAGGGCTCTGTCCTGGGCCCTGTATTATTCAACATCTTTATCAACGATTTAGATGAAGGAATTGAGGGTAAACTGATTAAATTTGCTGATGACACAAAGCTAGGTGGGATAGCTAATACTAGAGAAGAGAGAGAGGATTCAAAAAGATATAAATAAACTGGAGCAGTGGGCAGCAACTAACAGAATGGTTTTTAACAGGGAAAAATGCAAAGTACTACATCTGAGCAATAAAAATGAAAAAAGCATATACAGAATGGGAGGAATAGGGCTAAGCAACAGCACATGTGAAAAAGACTTGGGCATACTAATAGATCACAGACTGAATATGAGTCAACAGTGTGATGCAGAAGCAAAAAAGGCAAATGCAATTCTAGGATGTATTAACAGAAGCATACAGTCTAGATCACGTGAAGTCATTATTGCCCTCTACTCCTCTTTGGTCAGACCTCATCTGGAATATTGTGTCCAGTTTTGGGCACCACATTTTAAAAAAGACATTAACAAACTGGAGCAAGTTCAGAAAAGAGCGACCAGAATGGTGACCGGTCTGCAAACCCTGTCTTATGAGGAAAGGTTGCAGGATTTGGGAATGTTTAGTTTGCAAAAGAGAAGACTGAGAGGAGACTTAATAGCTGTCTACAAATATCTAAAGGGCTGTCACATTGTAGAAGGATCAACTTTATTCTCATTTGCACAAGGAAAGACTAGAAGCAATGGGATGAAATTGAATGGGAGGAGACACAGATTAGATATTAGAAAAAAACTTTTTGGCAGTTAGAGTGATCAATGAGTGGAACAGGCTGCCAAGAGAAGTTGTGAGTTCTCCTTCAATGGAAGTCTTCAAACAGAGGCTGGACAGACATCTGACTGGGATGATTTAGCGAACCCTGCTTTGAGCAGGGGGTTGGACCAGATGGCACAGGAGGTCCCCTCCAACTCTATGATTCTATGATTCTTTAATCTGTATACTTATCTTTTCCTAACCCAGAAATCATCTTTTCATCTGTGCTGTCGCACATTATATATACAGATCCTTCAGTGATTTATAGCATCCTCTCCCTATCTCTATGGCTAATCTGTGAGCTGTGACTTGCTCTTCATCAGAACATGGATGCTGCATTCCCTGCCTCTGCTTTTATACAGAATAAGATAATCCATCCTGGTTGTGCTGTACCAGCCTAGCCATACCTGATATGATGAAAGCCTTTTCTGTCTTCTGCAAAGTGTAAAATTCACATGGTCAAATTTGCTGTGTTCAGAAAATTCCTTAAAATGTAACACAAATTTGATTGTCATCAAATTGTTTTTCTAAACCCTGCATTTATATAAATAGAATATAAAGACAAAGGTAGTGTTTAAAAACCAGGTGTCCATGATTATTCCATTTCATTACTTTTCCATCAGTAATCTTTACTAACTGTAGAGTCCTCTGACCAACACAGTTTCTATGTGCAAGAAGTGGATCACGAGTTGCGGTTTCTTTTTTTTTTACTTTCTATATTAATATTTATATGTTTTCATCATGTAACACCCTAAGTGTATTTTTGTGCCACACTCCTGCAGGAATTATAAGGAATTGGAATTGGAAACTGTCATCAAAGGTGCAAGTTTGGGGGAGAAGCACAACAGAGGTTACCAACATTAAAATAGCACATGGTAGATTTTTGGGGGAGCTTTTACACATTTTGCATTGGGGCTCAAGAACTTCAAGTTAAACCCAGTATGCCATTTTTCACATCATACACCTGAGGAAGGCTCGTTCAGAGCAGAAAGGCGTTGTGCTTTTTAAAAGTTTTTTTTTTGTTGTTAGTGTATGAGTACTTAAAAAAATATTTTTAGAATAAATTTAATTTTAAACACGCAAGTGTAATATTGCTACTCTGGAATACCACCCGGAGGTTCTTCCAGAATCAAGGTCTTTTTGGGTTTCCAGCTACAAGAGCTTTTTCCACTATTTTTCACATGATGTTAGGATCTCCAGTCATGGTCACAGTCTTTATGAGAACTCAATTTCAGAATAATAATATTTGTGATAAAAGCCATGATGACCATTCAGACAATGCAATAGTGTACGTAGGATTGTTGTGCTTGAATACTTGCCCAGTGTTTACTGATGGTAAATACTGATGGCTGACAACTAATAGATCTAATGCTGATGGAATGGTAGATCATTTATCAAATTACACCGGTGTGAAAATAGAGGGGAAAGAATTGGCCAACATGCTAAGACTAGAATACCAAAGAGAAGGATAGGGGTAGGCTTTGCTTCTTTAGCATCCAAAACAGACAATTAGAATTATGTTCTGTAAACACTGGATTTTGGTGACACAAGAGAAAGGCTTCAAGGAGCTTTGCTGCAGGTCATATCTTTGTGCACCCATCTAACTTGTTAATTTCCAATTATATGTAAACACCTTTGTATGTGATGCTGCGACTAATGCTGTAGGCAAAAGGATAGAGCAGTATCTCTTCTGCCACCTCCACAATTAGTGTACCTAAGGCTATAGCCTCGTTGACCTTTCCCTTCACCCTGCCTGGAGAGAGGAACTAACTCCTGCACATCCTGGTCTTCAATTTCCTTTTTATGTCTGTGTTGCGTAAAATGAGGATGATTTACAAACTGAGGACATTTTTATTTTAATGAAATAGATTTCAACAGTTTTTTTTACTCATTTTGTTTACTTTGTTATATACAACAGCTTCATGCTTATTTTATGCAGCTGATATCTTTACATCCACCAGGAAACTGATTGACGAGCGGAAGGTTTAATCTTATCACAAGTCTCTTTTCATGTAGTGCACTTTACTCACTTTTTCTCACATCATGATTAGATTGGAAGAGAGGAATTAAAGGTGATGGAAAGGCTTCACCATGGGGTAAGAGGAAGCCGTTATCTAGTTAAGGCATTTTTTTCACCTATTTATTTTTCTTCCAATATATTTGCCTTAAAAGCTCTTTCAGACAACTTCTAGTATAACAGGGACTGATTTCATAGCTTGCTGCGTATCTACACAGCCATTTTTTTAGCCTCATTCAGATATTCGTGTTTTACATGCGTGTTCTATCTGTGATTTTCATGGCCAAAACAACGCATACCTGTTATAGTCTATGGGGCTGTTTACATGTCCTTGTTTTTTGTGGACCGTGTATCCCATCAAAAATCACATCTGATTTTTATCAGTGTCATGTTTGAAAAGTAATAAAACAAGTCTACGAGTCTGTGGAAATTATGAACAGTACACGGATGGCATCAATGTGCTGTTAATGTGTTGTCCCTAACTAACTGCTTCCAGACCTCCCATAGACTTTAAATATCCGTGGGGTGATCTGGCTCCTGCTCCATAATGACATTGTAAATGGTCACTACATGTGATTGTGTAATTGTGTAGCTGCTTTGAAAAGGATCTATTTTTCAGAGACATCCGGAGTCCCCAAAGAGAAGGCAGAGGCGTTTTAATACCATCTGTGCCTTCTTTATAACTGTACGGGGTAGACATCTGAGTGCAGTCCAATGTTACACACGCACCCATAGATGTGTATGGGTGCATGAGATCCGATTCTCAAATGCCGAATCTGTATGAGAAAATAATTGCAGATCTACACTGCCCCTTAACCCCTTAATGACCGCCGATATACCTTTTAACGGCAGCAATTAAGGGTACTTATTCCTCAGCGCAGTTAAAATGGCGCTGAGAAATAAGTGTATATCGCCCCCAGATTCGGAATTTCTCTGGGGTCTCGGCTACGGGGAGTAGCTGGGACCCCGGAAAACATGATTTGGGTCGATTTTTACTGACACCAGAGTTGCAATCACTGTTATTCACAGCAACCTCAAAAAAATAAATGAAATTTCCCATTTATTTCTCTCTCCTCTGATGTGATGTAGCACATCAGACAAGAGAGAAATGAGGTCCACTGAGTTCCCCTACGGTACCTGCGATCTCCACCGGTCCCTCTGTCTCTGTCCCCTGGCCTTCAGCATGTTTTTCCAGGAAAAATTGCGCCCGCCGAGATCTGCCGGCCGACACCCAGCAACAATAGGAGATTTCTCCTATTGGTTCATTTTCAACACTGTGATAAACCCTATCATATTGATCAAAATAAGAAAAACTAATAAATCAACCCCCCCTTTATCACCCCTTAGTTAGGTAAAAATAATAAAATAAAAAAGTATTTATTTCCATATTTCCATTTGGGTTAGGGTTATGGTTAGGCTTATAGTTGGGGTTATAGTTATGGTTAGGGTTGGGGATAGTGTTAGGGTTATGGCTGAGGTTATTGTTGGGGTTATAGCTAGTTTTAGGGTTGGCTTGGGTTGTTATTATGGTTGGGATTATAGTTGGGGTTATAGCTAGGTTTAGGTGGGGCTAGATTTAGGGTTGTGTTGGAGTTAGGGTTGTGTTGGGGTTAGAGTTGTGGTTTTGGGGTTAGGGTTGTGGTTAGGGTTATGGTTAGGGTTGGGATTAGGGTTAGGGATGTGTTGGGGTTAAGGCTGTGTTAGAGTTGGAGTTAGAATTGGTGGGATTCCACTGTTTAGGTATATCTAGGGGGTTTCCAAACGTGACAGACATGGCGCCTGCCATTGATTCCAGCCTATTTTGGGTTCAAAAAGTCAAATGTCCCTTTCTGAGCCCTGCCATGCGCTCAATCAGTGGCTTTCCCCTACATACAGGGTAACAGAGTACTCAGGAGAAATTGCACAACAAATTTTGTGGTCCATTTTCTTCTGAAGCCCTTGTGAAAATAAAAAGTTTGGTTCCAAAGAAAACTTTTTTGTTAAAAAGGTAAAATGTTTATTTTTTTCTTCCACATTACTTTAGTTCTCGTGAAGCACCTGAAGTGTTAATAGACTTCTTGAATGTGGTTTTACTCACCTTGAGGGGTGCAGTTTTTAGAATGGTGTCACTTTTGGGTATTTTCTGTCATATTGACCCCCCAAACTCACTTCAAATGTGAGGTGTTCCCTAACAAAATGGTTTTGTAAATTTTGTTGGAAAAATGAGAAATCACTGGTCAACTTTTAACCCTTATAATGTCCTAACAAAAAAATTATGTTTCCAAAATTGTGCTGCTGTAAAGTAGACATGCGGAAAATGCCATTTATTAACTATTTTGTGTGATATGAATCTCTGATTTAAGGGTTCAAAAATTAAAAGTTTTAATTTAAAAATTAATTTAAAAAATTGCTAACTTTTCAAATTTTTGCCAAATTTCAGTTTTTTTCATAAACAAACTCAAGTCATATTGAAGAAATTTTACCACTAACATGAAGTACTATATGTTACTAAAAACAATCTCAGAATCAGTGGGAGCCGTTGAAGCGTTCAAGAGCTATGACTTCATAAAGTGACTTGGTTGGCTTGGTCATAAAGTACCAAATTGGCTCTGTCACTGAGGGGATAATATAATATTGGGCCATTTACACATCAGAGTGAGTGCGCCCTAAAAACGTCCCAAACACTGATGACACGTGGATCCAAAACACTGCCGATTTGTGTAACATTGTTTTTGCACATGTAAAAAAATCACAAATACCTGAATGAAGTCTTACAGTTTCAGGCAATTTTTAAGTATGGGGTTTATACATTTATATAAAACCTTCCTACAATGAGTGACAAGTGCAGGTGCTGAGAGAGTTTAGCCAAGTAGGAAAACTCCATTAGTGAACACTAGCATTTCAGTTTACAAGTTTCTTGCTTTTGCATGTATCTAATTGCACTTTTATATGAGTGTTTATTTATGTATTATCTATATATCATTTATTTATACACTATACATTACAACAATACTACTTGCACTGAACACGTGTTTTCGATTCCAGGAAACGTTAAGGCCACAGTTGTTTATCATCCTAAACAAGCTGCCCGTGTCATGCAGACATAATATTTTACTGCAGCCTCTAGTCCCTCTTCTTGACTCACTTAAGAAGAACGTTATCTGACATAATATGTCTTTGAGAAAATGACTAATTTGTGTCCTTAGAAGAATGATATTTTGAGGCCAGCTGGATGAGGTAACAGAGAAGGAATGAGGAATGTCAGGCTTCCTGTTACTTAACGCTCAGGAACGTCTTTTAAGTGATAAATCTCGGAAGTATTGGCAACACAAGTATTGTCTTAAATTTCCGTTGAAGATATTCACTGCCCCCTTACTTGGCGATAACTCTTTTCAGATAGGACATATAACAAATTGGCTCATTTGTGTCCATTTCTCACATTCCAGCATTGGTAAACATTCTCAACGAAGATTACATTTTCTGGAAGTTTAAGATTAGAAAATGGATAAAACTTTCAAATTCTTCTAAATGAATATTCAAAATCACTAAATCTCTGGATTTAGACATGACCCCTGTGGTAACATAGAACATATTTAAGAGACATATGTGGTATACTCATGGAGGCATTATTGTATTGTCAGTTTGTCACATGTAGAATTTGATATTGTATGACTAAGGCTGGAGTCACACTGCCATATTTCTTGTGCGAGAATCGCATCGCACTGCACCGACTGGCTGGCCGGCACCTCTCCTGACCTGAGAATGACAGCGTGATGGATTACTATGCAGCTGTCAAGCTCAGGTCAGGAGAGCTGACAGCCAGTGCGAGTTTTGCGATGCGATTCTCGCACGAGAAATGCGGCAGTGTGTCTCTGCCCTTACTGTCAGATTCTCACTGGTATCATCCACTTACCCATAATCAGATATGTTATTTATTTATTTTATATGCATACTTATATTGTAACATTATTTTCCACAGTAGAGATGGGCGGACACCTGGATGTTCGGGTCCGACGGGTTCAGCCGAACAGTTATAAAAAGTTCAGGCTCGTGTACCAGAACAGTAAGCAAATCCAAAATCGAACCTGGACCCCCCATTCATTTGAATGGGAGCCCGAAGATCCAGTGTTTGTTACGCTGTCATGTCAAACACCGCTTCTGATCAGCGGTGAAATCATCCCCGCCAGTCAGAAAAAAATATAGCATGAGCGCGCAGCTGTGATCTGAGGTATAAAGCTTACCTTCGGTCACTGGTGTCAGCTGATGGGACTACTGATCCTATCATCCAACACCTGCTGCCACTAATTTAAGGGAACGCAGGAGCAGATGATGGGAGAATTAATTAGCCGCTCCTGCGCTTTAAATAAAAAAATGTAAAAAAAAATCGGCGTGGGTTCCTTGCTGCCCAGCCAGGCAAAACTCACAGCTGGGAGCTGCAGCCCTCAGCTGCCAGCTTCAGCAAGGCTAGATATCAAGAATAGAGAGGTCCCCACACTGTTTTTTTAATCATTTAACCCCTTTCTGACATCCGACGTACTATCCCGTCCATGGGACCCGGGCCCCTATGCCCATGGATGGGATAGTACGTCTCAGCGATAAGCGGCGCCCACGTGGTGAGCGCCGCTGATCGCGGCCGGGTGTCAGCTGCTTATCAAAGCTGACACCCGGCACAATGTGTCAGGGGCGGTCACGGACCGCCCCCGACACGTTAACCCCTTGCACACCGCGATCAAACACGATCGCGGTGTACCGGGGGTTAAAGGGAAACATCGGCAGGGAGGGGGCTCCCTCCTTGCTTCCCTGAGCCCCCCACGGCAGCGCAATGTGCAGCGCTGCTGCGGGGTCTCCTTTCCTGCAGTCCCCCGAATCCAAGATGGCGACGGGGGCCTTCGGGGGCCTGCAGGAAGCTGGCTTCCTCAGTGCCTGCAAAGCGCAGGCAAGAGGAAGTCTTCTTCAATGCCTGTGACAGATTGCTGATCTGTCACAGTGATCTATGATGTGACAGATCAGCGATCTGTCACAGGACAGTGATGTCCCACCTGGGACTATTTAATAAAGTTAAAAAAAAATTAAAAAAAGTGTTAAAATAATTTAAAAAAAATCGCCAAATAAATTAGAAAAAAAAATATATTCCCCCAAAATAAATCCATTTTTTGGAAATAAAAAAAAACAAACAATAAAAGTACACATATTAGGTATCGCTGCATCCGTAACGACCCGCCCTATAAAACTGTCCCATTAGTTAACCCCTTTAGCGAATCCCTTAAAAAATAAAAATAAAAAAACGAAGCAAAAAATAATGATTTATTATCATACCGCCAAACAAAAAGTGTAATAACGCGCGATCAAAAAGACGCATATAAATATCCATGGTACTGCTGAAAACGTCATCTTGTCCCGCAAAAAACGAGCCATGACACAGCATCATCAGCGAAAAAATAAGAAAGTTATAGCTCGCAGAATAAAGCGATGGAAAAATAATTACTTTTTATATAAAATAGTTTTCATTGTATAAAACCGACAAAACATAAAAAAACGACCTAAATGAGGTATCGCTGTAACCATACTGACCCGAAGAATAAAACTGCTTTATCAATTTTACCGCACGCGGAACGGTGTAAACGCACCCCCCCAAAAGAAATTCATGAAACGCTGGTTTTTGTTCATTCTGCGTCCCAAAAATCAGAATAAAAAGCGATCAAAAAATGTCACGTGCCCGAAAATGGTACCAATAAAAACGTCAACTCGTCCTGCAAAAAATAAGACCTCACATGACTCGGTGGGTCAAAATACGGAAAAATTATACCTCTCAATATGTGCTGATGCAAAAACTATTTTTACAATAAAAAGCGTCTTTTAGCGTGCGACAGCTGCCAAACATAAAAACCGCCATAAATAGAAAATCAAACCCCCCGTTATCACCCCCTTAGTTAGGGAAAAATAATAAAATAAAAAAAATGTATTTATTTCCATTTTTCCATTAGGGTTAGGGCTAGGGTTAGCGTAGGGTTAGGGTTAGGGTAGGGTTAGGGTTAGGGCTAGGGTTAGGGTTAGAGCTGAGATTAGGGTTAGGGGTGTGTTGGGGTTCGGGTTGGAGTTAGAATTGGGGGTTTCCACTGTTTGGGCACATCAGGGGCTCTCCAAATGCAACATTGCGTCTGATCTCAATTCCAGCCAATTCTGAGTTGAAAAAGTCAAATGGTGCTCCTTCCCTTCCAAGCTCTGCCATGCGCCCAAACAGTGTTTTACCCCCACATGTAGGGTATCAGCCTACTCAGGACAAATTGCAAAACAATTTTTGGGGTCCAATTTCTCCTGTTACCCTTAGGAAAATAAAAATTGGGGGCAAAAATATCATTTTTGTGGAAAAAAATGATTTTTTTATTTTCGCGTCCGAGCGTTATAAACTTCTGTGAAGCACTTGGGGGTTCAAAGTGCTCACCACACATCTAGATAAGTTCTGTGGGGGGTCTAGTGTCCAAAATGGGGTCACTTGTGGGGAGTTTCAATAGTTTAGGTACATCAGGGGCTCTCCAAAGGCAACATGACACCCGCAGACAATTCCATCAAAGTCTGCATTCCAAAACGTCACTACTTCCCTTCTGAGCCCTGACGTGTGTCCATACAGTAGTTTTCTCCCACATATGGGGAGTCAGGGTACTCAGGACAAATTGTACAACAACTTTTGGGGTTCAATTTGTCCTGTTATCCTTGGGAAAATAAAAAAATTGGGGACTAATTGATCATGTTTGTGGAAAAAATACGATTTTTTTATTTTCATGCCCTGGCATTATAAACTTCTGTGAAGCCCTTGGGGGTTCAAAGTGCTCACCTCACATCTAGATAAGTTCCTTAGGGGGTCTAGTTTTCAAAATGGGGTCATTTGTGGGGGGTTTCCACTGTTTAGGTACATCAGGGGCTCTCCAAAGGCAACATGACACCCACAGACTATTCCATCAATGTCTGCATTCCAAAACGTCACTACTTCCCTTCCGATCCCTGACGTGTGTCCATACAGTAGTTTTCTCCCACATATGGGGTGTCAGCGTACTCAGGACAAATTGGACAACAACTTTTGGGGTTCAATTTCTCCTGTTACCCTTGGGAAAATAAAAAAATTGGGGACTAATTGATCATGTTTGTGGAAAAAATACGATTTTTTTATTTTCATGCCCTGGCATTATAAACTTCTGTGAAGCCCTTGGGGGTTCAAAGTGCTCACCTCAAATCTAGATAAGTTCCTTAGGGGGTCTAGTTTTCAAAATGGGGTCATTTGTGGGGGGTTTCCACTGTTTAGGTACATCAGGGGCTCTCCAAAGGCAACATGACACCCACAGACTATTCCATCAATGTCTGCATTCCAAAACGTCACTACTTCCCTTCCGATCCCTGACGTGTGTCCATACAGTAGTTTTCTCCCACATATGGGGTGTCAGCGTACTCAGGACAAATTGGACAACAACTTTTGGGGTTCAATTTCTCCTGTTACCCTTGGGAAAATAAAAAAATTGGGGACTAATTGATCATGTTTGTGGAAAAAATACGATTTTTTTATTTTCATGCCCTGGCATTATAAACTTCTGTGAAGCCCTTGGGGGTTCAAAGTGCTCACCTCAAATCTAGATAAGTTCCTTAGGGGGTCTAGTTTTCAAAATGGTGTTATTTGTGGGGGGTTTCCACTGTTTAGGTACATCAGGGGTTTTCCAATCGCGACATGGTGTCCGATCTCAATTCCAGCCAAAAACGTCAAATGGCGCTGCTTCCCTTCCAAGCTCTGCCATGCTCCCAAATAGTGGTTTACCCCCACATGTGGGGTATCAGCGTACTCAGGACAAATTGCACAATAACTTTTAGGGTCCTGTTACCCTTGGAAAAATAAGAATTGAGGGTGAAAAGATCATTTTTGTTGAAAAAATATGATTTTTTTAATTGTACGGCTGTATGTTATAAACTTCTGTGAAGCCCTTGGGGGTTCAAAGTTCTCACCACACATCTAGATAAGTTCCTTAGGGGGTCTAGTTTCCAAAATGGTGTCATTTGTGGGGGGTTTCCACTGTTTTGGTACATCAGGGGTTTTCCAATCGCGACATGGTGTCTGATCTCAATTCCAGCCAAAAACGTCAAATGGCGCTGCTTCCCTTCCAAGCTCTGCCATGCACCCAAATAGTGGTTTACCCCCACATGTGGGGTATCAGCGTACTCAGGACAAATTGCACAATAACTTTTAGGGTCCTGATACCCTTGGGAAAATAAAAATTGGGGTGAAAAGGTCATTTTTGTGGAAAAAATATGATTTTTTAATTGTACCGCTGTACGTTTTAAACTTATGTAAAGCCCTTGTGGGTTCAAAGTTCTCACCACATATCTAGATAAGTTCCTTGGGGGGTCTAGTTTCCAAAATGGGGTCACTTGTAGGGGGTTTCCACTGTTTAGTTACATCAGGGACTCTCCAAACGTGACATGGTGTCAGATCTGAATTCCAGCCAATTTTGCATTGAAAAAGTCAAACGGCGCTCCTTCCATTCTGAGCTCTGCCATGCGCCGAAACGGTCGTTCCCCCCCACAAATCAGGTATCAGCGTACTCAGGACAAATTGCACAATAACTTTTGCAGTCCAATTTCTCCTGTTACCCTTGGTAAAATAAAAAAAATTGAACCTGAAATATTTTTTTTGTGAAAAAAAGTTAGATGTTCATTTTTTTTTAAATATTCAAAAAAATTCCTGTGACGCACCTAATGGGTTAATAAACTTCTTGAATGTGATTTTGAGCACCTTAAGGGGTGCAGTTTTTAGAATGGTGTCACTTTTGGGTATTTTCTATCATATAGACCCCTCAAAGTGGCTTCAAATGTGATGTGGTCCTAAAAATAAAATGGTGTTGTAAAAATGAGAAATCGCTGGTCAACTTTTAACCCTTATAACTTCCTAACAAAAAAAAAATTTGGTTCCAAAACTGTGCTGATGTAAAGTAAACATGTGGGAAATGTTAGTTATCAAGTTTTTTGTGTCCCGTATCTCTTTGATTTAAGGGCATAAAAATTCAAATTTGGAAAATTGCAAAATTTTGAAAATTTTTGCCAAATTTCCGTTTTTTTCACAAATAAACGCAAGTTATTTGAATGAAATTTTACCACTAACATGAAGTACAATATGTCACGAGAAAACAACGTCAGAATCACCGGGATCCATGGAAGCGTTCCAGAGTTATGACCTCATAAAGGTACAGTGGTCAGAATTGTAAAAATTGGCCCAGTCATGAACGTGCAAACCACCCTTGGGGTGAAGGGGTTAAATAAATTATTTTAAAAAAAACCGGCGTGGGTCACCACCATTTTTGACAACCAACCTTGCTAAAGAAGACAGTTGGGGAATGGCATTCTCAGGCTGGTAAAGGACCATGGATATTGCCCCCTCAGCCTAAAAATAGCAGCCCACAGCTGCCCAGAGAAGGCACATCTAATAGATACTCCAAATCTGGCGCTTAGCCTGGCTCTTCCCACTTGCCCTGTAGTGGTGTCAAGAGGGGTTCATATTTGTGGGGTTGATGTCACCTTTTTATTGTCTACAAAAAAGCATTAAAAAATTGGCTGGCTTACAGTTCTCATCAATTCAAACTATTCAATGCTCTGGGGTACATTTTCTGTGATCTATAAAGCTGAAAAAAGCGTAATTTTTTTTTGCAGGCTTAGTTTTCTCACCCATACAGTATTACGTGCTTTGTGGTACATTTCTGTGGCATATAACTTTCCAAAAGTATTGAAACTTTTTTTCTGGATTGAATTTGATTGTCATCCACAGACTTTTGCGTTCTTTCTGTCATATTACGGTGGCATTAAACTCCCAAAACTGCTTTGAATGCAGGTGACTAATATTTTTTTTATTAAAAAAAAACTTGGTTTCAAGAGACCTAGCAATTACAAAATACATAAGGCTGGTGATAAGTGATGGGGAAGTGTCAGTGCTGATGATGTTGCATGCGGATAAGTGGGGCAGGTGTGACTATGCCTGTAGCTGGAGCCCAAGAAACATGCCCATCCATGACACATAGGTAACTGTCCAACTTTGCAGGGAGGCATGGTACACCACTTCTGAAGCCAGCACAGTGCACACATGTGGTCAGTTGGATAGCAGATAATACTTGCAGCAGGCTTGGCAGCAATACCCAGTCTTCCACACAGTCTAGTCTCACCAGCCAACAGTCTAGATCCCTTTATCCTCACCCCGATCCTCCTTTCTCTCACCATGTTGAGTCCCAGGAGGCTAATGATCCCACACTGAAACACTCCGAGAAACTCTTTACAACATCATTTCTTGATTGTGGCTTCTCATCCTGCATGCTCCAAGAGGCACAGGAGGACATGCTGTTTAGTGATGCAAAAGAAAGATAATGGTGAGGAATGACAAATTTTGACTCAAGAGGAAGATATTGATGAGACTCAGATGTCGCTAAGGCTGGAGTCACACATAGCGACTCACCAGCGACCCTGACAATGATATCAATGTGTCAGGATCGCTGGTGAATCGCTATGTGATCGCTAGTGAGCTGTCAAAAAGACAGCTTCACCAGCGATCAGCACAGTGACCCCCAGCGCCCGGCATCGTTATGCACGTTAGTAACCAGCGTGCTGATGCAGGAAGCTGGTAACTAACGTACACATCGGGTAACCAAGGGACGTGCGTCCCTAGATACCCAATGTGTATGTTAGTTACCAGCTCCCTGCATCAGCGCGCTGGTAACTAACGTACACATAGGGTATCTAAGAGACGCACGTCCCTTGGATACCCGATGTGTACAATAGTTACCAGCAGATCGCTGGTCTCCCGCCTGTCACACGCAGCGATGCGTGGTGGCCAGCGCGGAGACCAGCGACCAAAAAAAAGTCCTGGCCTTTCCTGCAGCGATCAGCGATACCGGCTGGGGGGCCAGTCACTGATCGCTGTCATACACAGCGATCTCGCTGGTGAGATCGCTGTTGTGTCACAAAAATTGTGACTCAGCAGCAATCTCGCTAGCGAGATCGCTGTGTGTGACGGGGCCTTTAGTCTTTTTATTGTTAAGTCACCAAGTCAGGGTCGTCGTCTTCAGGGTCATCGTCAGGGAGATCCAGAGTGAGAATCAAAAAACAATTCCACAAGCTTGAACTTGGAAAAGTAGCAGAAGGTACAAGAAGGCTGAGTAACTGCCGAGAACCAGCTGACGGTACTGAAACCCAGATGGATAGTAGAAGCTGCAAGAGCAAATGAAACTAGCGAGGACCAGCTGATGGTGCTGGAACCCGGAGGGGCAGCAGAAGGAACAAGAGCCAATGGCACAACCGTGGACCAGCTGATGGTGCCGGAACACGGTTACTAAGCAGGAGTTACCTGTGCTCCAAAGCACTACCAAGGACCAGCAGACGTTGCTGGAACTCGGATACCAAGAAGGAGGCACCTAGGCCAAAGGCACTGCCGAGAACCAGCTGACGGTGCTGGAACCCGGATGGGTAGCAGAAGCAGCAAAAGCAAATGAAACTAGCAAGGACCAGCTGATGGTGCTGGAACCCGGTGGGGCAGCAGAAGGAACAAGAGCCAATGGCACAACCGTGGACCAGCTGACGGTGCTGGAACACGGTTACTAAGCAGGAGTTACCTGTGCTCCAAAGCACTACCAAGGACCAGCAGACATTGCTGGAACTCGGATACCGAGAAGGAGGCACCTAGGCCAAAGGCTCTGCCGAGAACCAGCTGACGGTGCTGGATCCCGTATGGGTAGCACAAGGTACCCATAATCAACAAAGTTGCAAGGCCACGGGCAGGACGCAGTTACCGAAACCCACAGTCCAACAGGGGGTGCTTGTCCTATTGGCACTACGGAAACAGCCTTTATTACCAGAACCCACAGCCCACATAGGAAGCACCGAAACTGCAGGCACCATAGACTCGGCTAACCCGACCGCAACACGACAGGACAACGTATTGGTGGCAAAGTGACGTTGACACTCCCCGGAAACAGCAGGCGTGCTAGAACCAGGCTGGGCAGGAGGGAGTGCCCGTGCCAAAGACACTTCTGAGAACCAGCTGACGGTGCTGGAACCCGGATGGGTAGCAGAAGCTACAAGAGTCAATGGAACTACCGAGAACCAGCTGACGGTGCTGGAATCCAGAGTGGCAGCAGAAGGAACAAGAGCCAATGGCACAACCGTGGAACAGCTGACGGTGCTGGAACACGGTTACTAAGCAGGAGTTACCTGTGCTCCAAAGCACTACCAAGGACCAGCAGACGTTGCTGGAACTCGGATACCGAGAAGGAGGCACCTAGGCCAAAGGCACTGCCGAGAATCAGCTGATGGTGCTGGAACCCGGATGGGTAGCAGAAGCTACAAGAGCAAATGAAACTAGCGAGGACCAGCTGATGGTGCTGGAAGCCGGAGGGGCAGCAGAAGGAACAAGAGCCAATGGCACAACCGTGGACCAGCTGACGTTGCTGGAACATGGTTACTAAGCAGGAGGTACCTGTGCTACAAAGCACTACCAAGGACAAGCAGACGTTGCTGGAACTCGGATACCGAGAAGGAGGCAACTAGGCCAAAGGCTCTGCCGAGAACCAGCTGACGGTGCTGGAACCCGTATGGGTAGCACAAGGTACCCATAATCATCAACGTTGCAAGGCCGTAAGCCGGCCACAGTTACCGAAACCCACAGTCCTACAGGGGGTGCTTGTCCTATTGGCACTACGGAACCAGCCTTTATTACCAGAACCCATAGCCCACATAGGAAGCACCTAAACTGCAGGCACCATATGCTCGGCTAACCCGACGGCAACACGACAGGACAACGTATTGGTGGCAAAGTGACGTTGACACTACCCGGAAAAAGCAGGCGCGCTGGAACCAGGCTGGGCAGGAGGGAGTACCCGTGCCAAAGACACTTCTGAGAAGCAACTGGCGATGTTGGAGCCCAGGATCAATCACGGAGCAGGCTGAGGCCTACTTGGAGCAAGTTTTAGATTGGTTGTACACTACTACTGATTGTAACCGTGCTCCACTTAGGTCTCTGGCTCTACTGTCTCTAGTATTTCCCCTGGCCTCCAACCCCGCCAGTTGCTGCTCTGAAGAGGCGTCTGCACAATCCACACTTGTTTCTGGGTTACAGGGGCTCTGTCACGTCAGTGGATCCCCTGATGTGTGTCCGGCAATTTCTCCTGCTCTGTCCACATTCCCATTACTAGTAGTGTGAATGAGGACTGAGCAGGAGACCTTGCCGGACACACATCAGGGGATCCACTGACGTGACAGTGCCCCTGTAACCCAGGAACAAGTGTGGATTGTGCAGACGCCACTTCAGAGCAGCAGCTGGCGGGGTTGGAGGCCAGGGGAAATACTAGTGACAGTGGAGCCAGAGGCATAAGTGGAGCATGGTTAAAAATCAGTAGAGTTGAGCGAAACGGGTCGAAAAATTTCAAAAGTCGCCGACTTTTGGCAAAGTCGGGTTTCAAGGAATGAAACCCGACCCTAGGATGAGGTCGGCCACGAGGTCGGCGACTTACGCGCCAAAGTCGCGTTTCAAAAGTTTGTTTTGCGCTCTTTTTCAGCCAATCAGGATCCACGGACACTGTGGGCAACGTGATGACATAGGCAGGGGTCAACACCATCTTTCAGAAGGGCATGCAAGTGATTGGCTTGCTTTGGTGGGCGTCACAGGGGTTATAAAAGGGCGTGCATGCCGACCGCCATCTTACTTCTGCCGATCTTAGCATAGGGAGAGGTTTCTGCTGCTGATTCTGTAGGGAGAGCGTTAGGCAGGGAAGAAGAAAAAAAAACTGCTTCTGCTGCTAGCGATTTTGCCTGTACAACACACCAGTCACTGTGTGTGCAGTGCAAGGGGAGGCTATATTGTGGTGGCTCAGCGGTGTTGGTTGTTAGGCTGCCTTCTAAGGCTTCCTGACAGCTGCATTGCTGTTTACCCTCTGCTTTGCAAACTGCTTTTTTAAAAGCAATCCCAATTTTTTTTTTGTCCTGCTGAGGTACTGAGCGTGCATTTTTTTACACAATACAGCGGTGTACGCTCCTCACACAGTACCGTGTAACGGCTGTTATCACAGCCACAGTGAAGCTATCTGTGTGTCACTCTGTGAGAATAAGTCGAGGACATGTTCCGTTCTTACAGACCTGCACCTACTAGTTTTGTCTAGCTTTCAAACAGTTAAATATATTTGCTGTTTGATCACATTCAAAACTATAGAGAGACAGCGTGTGTCAGTCCGTATACTTAAAAAACACGGAGCTTGACAATTTTACGTACACCGGACAGCCGTGTACGTGCACGCTCCTCTCAGTACCGTGTAACGGCTGTTATCACGGCCACAGTGAAGCTATCTGTGTGTCACTGTGGGCATGGGCATGGGCAACAAACAAGGAGAATTGGAACTACTAACACAGGAACAGAAATATGATGTAATTGGAATCACTGAAACTTGGTGGGACAATACACATGATTGGAATACAAGACTAGAAGGATACAACTTATTTGCAAGAAACAGACTTGATAAACGAGGAGGGGGTGTCGCATTGTATGTTCGAAATGCGTATATCTGCACAGAGATTGAAGCTTCAGAGACTGGCATTTACTACAGGCCGCCTGTGCAAGCCGAATATATAGATGAACTCTTTATGCATCAGATGGCCAAGTTCTCCAAAAAATATGACATAGTTGTCATGGGAGATTTCAACTATCCAGACATTTGTTGGGAATCTCTCTCAGGCAAAACTAACAGGTCAAGGAAATTCTTATCCTCTCTTGCTGACAACTTTATCTTCCAAAAGGTAAGGGAGAAAACAAGGGGAACTGCTACCTTGGATCTAATCCTTATAAACAGGGAGGAAATGGTTGAGGAGGTAAAAGTGGCTGGGACCCTAGGAGGTAGCGACCATGCTATTTTAGAATTTTGGATTACTAGAGGTGGAAGACCTGTGAAGACTCAGACGTCAAGGTTAGATTTCAGAAAGGCAGATTTTAAGGGATTCAGAAAGAGAATTGGAGGGATCCAATGGCTGGACATCCTTAAAGACAAAAAATGTCCAGGAAGGATGGGAAATCTTGAAAAATGAAATTCTCAAAGCACAGTTGTTAACAATTCCGAAAAGAGGGAAGAATAGGAAGCATTTAAGGAAACCAGGATGGATGAACACAGAACTTAAGCACATGCTAAAAAGGAAGAAAAAAATGTTTATAAAATGGAAAGAGGGAGGCATATCTAAAGAAGAATATAATGCTGTCTGCAGAACCTGCAGGGCACAAATCAGATTAGCTAAAGCTGAAAATGAACTGAGGCTTGCAAGAGATGTTAAAAGCAATAATAAAGGATTTTGGGGAAATGTCAAAAGTAAAAGAAAAGTCAAAGATGCTATAGGATTTTTACAGGATGAAAATGATGAAATGGTAAGACAGGATGTTGAGAAGGCTGAACTTTTAAATTCCTATTTTGCATCTGTTTTCTCTCAGAAAGGAAATGCAACATCAACTGTTATTCACTGTCCTATTAAGGGAATAGAAGAATCCAGGATATCTATAAACAGAAAGATAGTGAGGAAACACTTAGCTAACCTAAATGAATTCAAGTCTCCAGGTCCAGATGAATTACACCCCAGAGTACTGAAGGAGATAGCAGAAGAAATTTTTTAACCCCTCTCCATAATCTTTGAAAATTCTTGGAGAACAGGAGAAGTGCCAGAAGACTGGAGAAGAGCAAATGTTGTTCCTATCTTCAAAAAGGGGAAGAAGGTGGACCCAGGCAACTATAGGCCGGTGAGTCTGACTTCTATACCAGGAAAGATCTTTGAACAAATTATTAAACAACATGTATGTCAATACCTGGATAAGAATGAAGTGATTAAACAGAGTCAGCATGGGTTTCTAACTAATAAGTCATGTCAGACTAACTTAATTTCCTTCTATGACGGTATCACTGATTGGGTGGATCAAGGAAATGCTGTAGATATAGTATATCTTGACTTCAGCAAAGCATTTGACAAAGTCTCTCATACAATCCTTATTGAAAAAATGACTAAGTATGGAATGGACAAGGCAACTGTTAGGTGGATTCATAACTGGCTTAGTGATCGGACCCAAAGAGTGGTCGTAAATGGCTGTACATCCAGTTGGAAGAATGTCTCAAGTGGGGTACCACAGGGCTCTGTCCTGGGCCCTGTATTGTTCAACATCTTTATCAACGATTTAGATGAAGGAATTGAGGGTAAACTGATTAAATTTGCTGATGACACAAAGCTAGGAGGGATAGCTAATACTAGAGAAGAGAGAGAGAGGATTCAAAAAGATATAAATAAACTGGAGCAGTGGGCAGCAACTAACAGAATGGTTTTTAACAGGGAGAAATGCAAAGTACTACATCTGGGCAATAAAAATGAAAAAAGCATATATAGAATGGGAGGAATAGGGCTAAGTGACAGCACATGTGAAAAAGACTTGGGTATACTAATAGATCACAGACTGAATATGAGTCAACAGTGTGATGCAGCAGCAAAAAAGGCAAATGCAATTCTAGGATGTATTAACAGAAGCATACAGTCTAGATCACGTGAAGTCATTATTTCCCTCTACTCCTCTTTGGTCAGACCTCATCTGGAATATTGTGTCCAGTTTTGGGCACCACATTTTAAAAAAGACATCAACAAACTGGAGCAAGTTCAGAAAAGAGCGACCAGAATGGTGACCGGTCTGCAAACCCTGTCTTATGAGGAAAGGTTGCAGGATTTGGGAATGGTTAGTTTGCAAAAGAGAAGACTGAGAGGAGACTTAATAGCTGTCTACAAATATCTAAAGGGCTGTCACATTGTAGAAGGATCAACTTTATTCTCATTTGCACAAGGAAAGACTAGAAGCAATGGGATGAAACTGAATGGGAAGAGACACAGATTAGATATTAGAAAAAACTTTTTGACAGTTAGAGTGATCAATGAGTGGAACAGGCTGCCACGAGAAGTGGTGAGTTCTCCTTCAATGGAAGTCTTCAAACAGAGGCTGGACAGACATCTGACTGGGATGATTTAGCGAATCCTGCTTTGAGCAGGGGGTTGGACCAGATGGCCCAGGAGGTCCCTTCCAACTCTACGATTCTATGATTCTATGATTCTATGATTCTATGATTCAAAGGATAAGTGGAGGACTTGTTCCGTTCTTACAGACATACACTCTAGGGAGATTCCTATTCTGCCCAATTCTACATACACCTTGTAGTTTGTGATACACTAGCCAATTTCTGCCTGTAACATAGCGCTCTGATATTCAGTGGGCCTCACACAATCCAAAAGTGTCCAGTGTCCACTAGTATGTGCAGAAATTCAAAATCTCCCTTATCCTGTAGTCACTTTTTTCACACCTGTGCCATCGAGCCTGTGACATAGCGCTGTGATATTCAGTGGGCCTCACACAATCCATAAGTGTCCAGTGTCCACAAGTGTGTGCAGAAATTCAAAATCTCCCTTATCCTGTAGTCACTTTTTTCACACCTGTGCCATCGAGCCTGTGACATAGCGCTCTGATATTCAGTGGGCCTCACACAATCCAAAAGTGTCCACTAGTGTGTGCAGAAATTCAAAATCTCCCTTATCCTGTAGTCACTTTTTTCACACCTGTGCCATCGAGCCTGTGACATAGCGCTCTGATATTCAGTGGGCCTCACACAATCCATAAGTGTCCAGTGTCCACAAGTGTGTGCAGAAATTCAAAATCTCCACTGTCCTATAGACACCTTGTACCTTGTTTTACATTACTATATAGTTTGTTGGATTTTGTCTACATTTCTACAAAAAATGAGGAAGGCTGGTGGAAGAGGCCATGGAATTGAGCGGGGGTTGGCAGCTGGTAATGATGGTGTTGGTGGTGGATCTGATGGTAGTGGCAAGAGCAAAATAGGACCGAACGCAGGAGGTGTTGAGCCTGCGTCATCGTCTGGCTCCATAAGGCTTCGAAGGCTTAGTTTTCTAGGAGTTGGCAAACCGCTTTTAAAGCCAGAGCATCAGGAAAAAGTTTTGTCTTACATTGCTGACTCAGCCTCCAGCTCTATCGCCTCCTCTTCTGAAGTTGTAAAAAGTAAAAGCACTGAGTCGTCATTGGAGGCTCATGTTCATGAACCACACCTTTCCTTGTGTCCTTCACCCCAACCAAGATTGAAGGATGACGCAGGCCATACTACTGATTACTCCATGGAGCTGTTTTCACATATCATGCCTGGATTATCAAGTGAAATGGTGAAATACCCAGGCCAAGATGAATCTGACATGGAGTGCACTGATGCACAGCCGCTGATGGATGATTCTGCTGGTACATTCACTCAGAGCACTACATTGTCCTCGCAGTGTACAGAGCCAGATTCTGACCCTGATGAGACTCAGGTGCCCCTTCCCGCACACTATACCACCATACACGGTGACACAGAGGAAGGTGCACATGACATTGAATTGGAGGTGATGGATGACCCAGTTGTTGACCCAGATTGGCATCCATTGGGGGAAGAGGGTGCTGCTTCCAATAGCTCAGATGAGAAGCATCCACAGCAGACATCGACATCGCAACAGGTGTTATCTGGCAGGCCCGGAGCGCTCCAAAGACAGGTTCCAAAAATCAAAAGAGTTGCTGGACAGCTTGTCCAGAGGGTCAAAAGATCACAGTGTGCTAGGCCGCAAAATGTCTGGCAAAGTAGGAAGAGTGCAGTGTGGCACTTTTTTGAACAAAATCCTCATGATCAGGCCAAGGTTATCTGTAAGAAGTGCGCAAAGACCTTTAGCCGAGGGAAAAATCTGAAAAATTTGAATACCAGTTGCATGCTTAGACATTTAACCACCATGCACTTGCAAACGTGGACACAACACCAAACCTCAAATGCCACATGTGCAACTGATCACAAAGAAGGTAGTCAGCAACGCTACATTGTTTCCCCCACTGTAAGCCCACCGGTTAGCACAGCAGCAAATGTTGAGGTGTCGTTGCAAGGCCACAGCAGTCAGGGAATCCCACTGTTATATCAACGAAATACTGAATCTAGGCCATCAGAAAGAACACCAACTCCATCACCATCATCAACCCTCTCTCAGTTCGCGCTGTCCACCGCTACTTCCACCATATGCAGCTCTCAAGTCCAGCTCACCCTCCCAGACACTATGAGTAGGTCAAGAAAGTACTCAGTCTCTCATCCGCGTACACTGGGTTTGAACGCCCACATTGCCAAACTAATCTCATTTGAGATGATGCCCTATCGGTTGGTGGAAAGCGCAGCTTTCCGCGAACTCATGGCCTATGCAGTACCACGCTATGACCTACCCAGTCGCCACTTCTTCTCTCGCAAAGCCATCCCAGCCCTCCACCATCATGTAAAAGACCGCATTGTCCATGCACTCAAGCAGTCAGTGAGTGGAAAGGTGCACCTCACAACTGATGCATGGTCCAGTCGGCATGGCCAGGGCCGTTACATGTCCATCACTGCGCACTGGGTTAATGTGGTGGATGCAGGGTCCACAGGGAACAGCGGTGGTGGGACAGTGCTGCCTAGCCCACGGTATAGGAAACAGTTGGCTGTAGGCGTTCGACCCTCCTCCTCCTCCTCCAGAACTGAAAGCTCGTCCACAGAGCGCAGTCGTACGAGCACTCCATCTGCAGCTGCCACTGTTGCACACGAGGTGTCCCCCTATCGAGCAGCTAGTGGAAAGCGTCAGCAGGCTGTGTTGCAGATGATGTGTTTGGGCGACAGACACACCGCCGAGGTGCTGGCCGAGTACTTGAAGCGACAAACTGAGTCATGGCTGGGCAGTGTACATCTTGAGGCAGGCAAGGTAGTTAGTGATAACGGCCGTAATTTTGTGGCAGCCATAGCCCTTTCAAAACTCAGCCACATACCTTGCTTGGCTCACACCTTGAACCTGGTGGTGCAATGCTTCCTCAAAAATTATCCGGAGTTAACAGCCCTGCTCCAGAAGGTGCGAAGACTGTGCGCGCACATCCGCTGGTCGCCTGTACACTCCGTTCGTATGCAGAAGCTGCAGCGATTGCTCCACCTTCCCAACCACCGCCTCATTATCGACATTGCAACAAGGTGGAACTCCACCCTGCACATGGTGGAGCGGCTGTGTGAGCAGAGGCAGGCCATAATGCATTTGTGGGAGGATACACGGCCAGGCACTTTGAGAGCAGACATGGAGTTGACAGGTGTGCAGTGGTCGAAGCTGAAAGACCTCTGTAAAGTCCTTCAGTGTTTTGAGGAATGCACACGGCTGGTAAGCGCAGATGACGCCATCCTAAGCATGAGCATCCCACTTATGCGTCTGATCATGCAAACTTTGACGCACCTTAAGGAGCAGGCGTCTGCAGCCAATGTTGACGAGGAGGGAATCCTTGATGACATTCAGCCATTGTCTGCTCAGGGACCTCTCCTGGACGAGGTGGAGGAAGAAGAGGAGGAGGAGGAAGATGATGGGGATGATTACTTAGGGGAGGAGGATGCATCTCGTGGGGCAAGTGAAAATGTTGGCGTGGCAAGGTCTGGTACAGGGTTTGTGCGTGACTGGAGGGATGTGGATTTGCCAGAAAGTGCTCCTCCAACCAGCACTCGCAGTGCATCATTGACACCGGGAACATTGGCCCACATGTCAGATTATGCCTTGCAGATCCTAAAAAGGGACCCCCGCATTGCCAAAATGATGAACGATGACGACTACTGGTTGGCCAGCATCCTGGATCCACGCTATAAAGGCAAATTACAAAACATCATGCCACAGGAGAACCTTGACCTAATATTGGCTAATAAACAAGCAACTCTGGTAAATCGGTTGCTTGAGGCATTCCCAGCACACAGCAGCGGTGATGGTTCTCACACGAGCCGTATGGGCCGGGGGCAGCTTGGCAGAGGTGTTCATGGTGCACACAGCAGAAGTGGCGTTGGAGACAGGGGTTTCATGACAATGTTGTGGACTGATTTTTCAAGTACCGCTCACACAACTGGTAATACTGAATCGATGGAAAGTGACAGGAGACAGCAGTTGTCAACTATGGTTACAAACTACTTTTCCTCCCATATCGATGTTCTCCCACACAGGTCATTCCCCTTTGACTATTGGGCCGCTAAACTGGACACCTGGCCTGAATTGGCACAATATGCCTTACAGGAGCTCGCTTGCCCAGCTGCAAGTGTGCTATCGGAAAGCGTCTTCAGTGCAGCCGGATCAATCCTGACAGAAAAAAGGACCCGTCTGTCAACCCAAAATGTGGATGATCTAACCTTCATTAAAATGAACCATGCATGGGTTTCCAAGGATTTTGTCCCACCTTCCCCTGATGACACATAGGGTGAAGTCTCTTCCTGGGACTTCACCTATTTCGCCTTTTGCATCAGCTGAATGTCCAACATCAACATATGCCACTTTCTAAAACTCCCTAACTGTGCTGCTGCCTCCCCCCCATGGCCGGGGTCACCACCTAGCGCACGACACCGTGCAAGTGCCGTTGCCCTGGACAGGTGGGTAGGCCGACTCTTTGGCGCGGGCACTGGCACAGGGTCCCTCATAGTGCAATCAAGTGTCTCTGACGGTGGTGGTGCACACCCGCTGTCAGACACACCGCCGTACTATGAGGGGCCCAGTGCCAGTACCGACGCCCACGAGTGGGCCCCCCTTGCTTGGGCAGGGCCCCAGCATTTGCAATCTTTACCTCTCTCTGCTCCTCCGCTGTGTAGTCTGGGCCATCAAATCCATACTGTGCCTGACACCATCTGAGCCTGCCTCCAGATGTATAGACATATATTTTGAATGTGTATGCTATCCATACATGTTATCCGGGGATACGGTACCATTTCTCACCTTTGTGCAATCGCGTGCAATCCATACTGGGCCTAACACCGTCTGAGCCTGCCTCCTGATGTATAGACATATATTTTGAATGTGTACGCTATCCATACATGTTATCCGGGGATACGGTACCCTTTCTCACCTTTGTGCAATCACGTGTAATCCATACTGGGCGTGAGAACGGCTGGCGAGCTGTTAAGCAAGCTACAGCACCTGTGGTTTGCACACGTAAGTTTTTCATTTTTTCAGGAATGACGGTTAGGCCTAATTCTGGAACTGCGGTTGACCTGCACTTACTGGGAAATCATCGTTCGCGGGTAATAATTGTAATCAGTGATCCCCATCACTAACGTTGTTCAGCGGGTTATCTGCACCTGTAAGCGACAAACGCTGGCCTTTTCAGTGTAGCGCACATGCAGCCACGGACATGTAAGGGCATGACACAACAGTTATTGGCCAATCTCATGTGCCAGAGCCTCACGTGTCCCTCTAGTAAGCCGGACTCGGACCGCGGGGCATGACGGAGTCTCGTTCGTTAACGGAATTAAGCTTGCAATGTGTGCATCTTTTCTGTAGCTGGCATGGTTGAGGTTTCCCAGGTGGAGTCGAATTTAACTGTAGGCTCCACTCCTGGTGGTGCCCTTCTAGACATTCCTTTAAGGTTCAGCTTTGCAACCATACTGCCCACGTAAAACAAACACTTTGCCTTCATGAACGCTGTTTGGAGGGTCATGACTTGTGGGAATAACGCCGCCCAATCAGTTAACCTGCTAGAGAGATCCTTCATTGCTCCCAAGCATGACATCACACTCCCTAGGAGGAAGGTAATGCCACTGTGGCGACCATACTCCTGGGGGCGACACAAGTGCACTGATGCCCAGCCACTGCTCGATGAATCTGCTGGTACATTGACCCAGACCACTACATTCCCCTCGCACGCTACACGGCCTGAATCTGACCCTGATGAAACTCAGGTTACCCTTCCCATATACAGTTCCATCTTACACGGTGACAAAGAGGAAGCTGCAGATGAAAGTGCAGGTTCGGCCCACCCGCCATCAGACACACCACCGTACTATCAGGGGCCCTGTGCCAGTGCCGTCGCCAACGAGTGGGCCCCCCCTGCTTGCTCAGGATCACAGCACTTGCAAGGTTGAAATACTGTGCAGTGAGATGGAAGATGGGGACGACGAGGAGTCCAGACTAGTACAGGGATTCCCTAGCGAGGAGACTTATTTGATTGTTTTCAATGTTGGGACAGCAATTTTTGGGGAGCACTATACTCTGGAGAATGATAGATGGGGCCCACCATACACTGGAACATTCCAAAGGTGGACATCAGACACTGGAGCAGCATTTACAGGGCACATTATACACTAGAGCATTAAAAATGGGGCCCATTATGTTTGGAGCATTATTTGGGCCCATAAGACAGTGGAGCTTCATCCATGGGGACCAACATATACTGTAGCATTATTTGGAGATCATCATATACTGTTTCAAACATTATATGGGACCAATGATTCTGTATGGAGAAATAGATGGGCCTCGTCATGAGATGTAAAAAGTGAAGTATTTTTCATTGTACTATACCTCTATTTCTCTGCCGTATCGGAGCATGATGAGTTGTGGTATGTGTTAAAGGGGCGCGCTTTCGCCCAGGGCACATGAAAACCTGGAGCCAGCCCTGCCCCCCCACAACTTTAGCCAAATAACCCCCATTTTTCAGTGCGTAACTTGTATTATGAAGTTAATTAAGGTTGACAAGCTTAAGTAAGAAGAATTGATGCTTTTGGCATTCAAATGGGCACTGTAGGTGTGTTTCCTGTCCTCCTCTCACTGCCGAATTTTATTCCCCATTGACTTACATTGGGTTTCGTGTTTCGGGACGACCCCGACTTTTCCCTATAATCAGACGATCTTGCTCGACCCGACTTTTGGAAAAGTCGGGTTTCACGAAACGAAACTCGACCCTAAAAAACCAAAAGTCGCTCAACTCTAAAAATCAGTAGTAGTGTGACTGTGTAGGCAGCAGGAGAATTTGCCATCCACACAGCAGGGGAGCAGCTGGCGTTACTGAACCCCACTGACACAGGAGCGAGTGTCTCTATCTGTGCGGATGGCACTTCCAAGCAACAACTGGCTGTGTTGAAGCCCAGGATCAATCACGGAGCTGGCTGAGGCCAACTTGGAGCAAGTAGAAAATAAGATGTAGTGTGATTTGGGAGGCAGCAGGAGTCTTTGCCATCCATACAGCAGGGGAGCAGCTGGCGTTACTGAACCCCACTGACACAGGAGCGAGTGTTTCTATCTGTGCGGACGGCACTTCCAAGCAACAACTGGCTGTGTTGAAGCTAGTATTTCTGTTTTTGCCTCCTACGGTCACTCATTCACAACAGCCACGGCTGTGCTCATATCGGTCGTAACAGGCTCCTGCTGCGCTGTTTCTGAGGAACTTGAGTAGGAGGAGGAGTCAATGTGTACAGACTGGATTCCTGCTATCCGTGGAGTTGGCAGAACATGTACAGCGCCACTCTCCAGATCTGTACCCGGCTCCACAACATTGACCCAATGGGCAGTGAGGGAAAGGTATCGTCCATGTCCATGGTTACTGGTCCACGCCACCTCCTCGGTGGTCAGGTGGACCTTGCTACTGACGGCATTTAGTAGCGCATGTTGTATTTTTCCCTCCACATGTTTTTGCAGGGCAGGGACTGATCGCCTGCTGAAATAAAAGCGGATCAGCACGGTGTATTGTGGGACTGCCAATGCCATCAAGTCCTGGAAGGTGTCAGTTTCCACCAGCCTGAATGAGAGCATTTCAAGTGCCAGTAGTTTGGCAATGCCAGCATTCAGAGCCTGTGCTCGGGCATGGTTTGCCGAGTATGGCCACCTTTTATCCCATGTCTGTGCTACCGATGGCTGTAGAGTGGCCTGGGAGTGTGAGGAGGACTGGGAACGTGATGCTGTGGGTCGAAGTTCTGTTATGAATGAGTCACCGTAGGAGGCAAAAACAGAAATACTAGCTAAGTCCAGAAAACCAGAGAAGTTGGCAGTTATCGGATTGCAGACACCTGAACCTAACAACAACAACTAGCAGTAGCCGTGGGGGGTTCCTACGGTGCCCTAGACCCCTCGATCACAGCCGGAGAACTACATAGCCTAAAGACAGAAAGGGAAATCTAAACTGCCCCAGAGCAGACCCCAAAGCAATAGGCAGCACCCAAAATATAATGACGGTGAAGCAAGATGAAAAAACACTCACACAGATAGAAAGATAGGCTGAGCAAATGATGGGGCCCAAGCTAACTAAATAGGACAGGATAGAAAAGCTGCTGTCTGCAATCCGCCAAAACCCTCTCAAAAACAAGAGCCTACAAACTGATAGGGAAAAAAGCCCTGAAGACGCTAGGCTTCAAAAAGACTATATCAGTACTCAGGTATTTTCTGAAGACAGAGCAAAAAGGAATTCAGCTCACCCAGCAGGGAAAGGCAGAACTCCAGAAAAACAAGGCAAAACAAAACCAAAACACAAAAGCAAAAAGTAGAGCAGAAAACTTAGCTTTTGAGGAGCAGGAATCAGACTGGTCTCCAAGAATCCCTCAGAGAAATCACCCGCAAGGCAGAAGGGCGTCGGCTGCCTTATATCCACTCAGCAACTCCAGTCACCCAGTCATCATCATTCTGCTCAGGTGCTTTGTAATCAGCCTCACTACCTTCCTTCACCAGAAGAGGGAGTTCATCAGACCTCAATGGTGAAGGGGAAAATGAACTCACAACAGTACCTCCCCTTTGAGGAGGGGTCACCGAACCCTCATCCACGCCACCAGGGCGATCAGGGTGAGCCCGATGAAAGGCACGCACCAATCTTTTGGCATGAATATCAGAGGCAGAGACCCAGGAATTATCCTCCTGACCATAACCCTTCCACTTAACCAAATACTGGAGTCTCCGTCTAGCCAGACGGGAATCCAGTATCTTCTCTACCTCATATTCCATGTTACCTTCAACTAATACAAGGTCCGGAGGTGCTACCCCAGGAACAACTGGTTCAACAAATTTCTTCAACAAGGACTTATGAAACACATTATGAATTTTAATTGTGACAGGAAGAGCCAAACGAAAAGAGACTGGATTAATAATTTCCAAAATCTTGTAAGGTCCAATAAATCTAGGCTTAAACTTAGGAGAAGCCACCTTCATAGCGATATTTTTTGATGATAACCAAACCATATCACCAACCTTAAACTGGAGACCAATGGTCCTATGTCGGTTGGAAAACCGCTGGGCCTTTTCCTGGGAGAGAGATAACTTATCCACCACTTGGTCCCAGATCTGGTGCATTCTCTCCACCACAGTGTCAACACCTGGGCAGGCAGAAGGCTCCACCTGCCCTGAAGAAAATCGAGGATGAAACCTAAAGTTACAAAAAAAAGGTGACATCAAAGTGGCAGAACTAGCTCTATTATTTAAAGCAAATTCGGCCAAGGGCAAAAATGAAACCCAATCATCCTGAACAGCGGAAATAAAACATCTCAAATACGACTCCAAGGTCTGGTTTGTTCTCTCCGTCTGCCCATTGGTCTGAGGGTGGAAATCAGAGGAGAAGAACAACTGAATTCCCAGCTTGGAACAGAAAGTCCTCCAAAATCTGGACACAAACTGAACTCCTCTGTCAGATACAATGTTCTCAGGAATCCCGTGCTAGCGAACCACCTTTTGCAAAAATAGGGGCACCAACTCAGAGGAAGATGGCAACTTAGGGAGTAGTACAAGATGAACCATCTTAGAGAACCTATCACAAAGCACCCAAATAACAGTCATTCTCTGAGAGACAGGAATATCAGAGATGAAATCCATTGAAATATGGGTCCATGGCCTCCTGGGGACCGGCAAAGGCATCAACAACCCACTAGAGCGAGAACAAGGTTTAGACCGGGAACAAGTCCCACAGGACTGCACAAAATTCCTGACATCACGAGACAAGGCGGGCCACCAAAAAGACCGACTCACCAGATCTCTAGTACCAAAAATACCTGGATGACCAGCCAATGCAGAGCAATGAACTTCAGACATCACTCTCTTCTTCCACTGGTCAGGAACATACAACTTTCCACTGGGACAATGCTCAGGTTTGTCCTCCTGGAACTCTTCCAGAGCACGTCTCAAATCGGGCGAGATGGCAGAAAGAACTACCCCTTCGCCTAAGATGGTAGCAGGCTTGGTCACCACAGGAGAATCAGCAAAGAAGCTCCTAGAGAGGGCGTCTGCCTTGACATTCTTAGTGCCAGGAAGAAAAGAGACCACAAAATCAAAGCGTATAAAAAACAAGGCCCACCTAGCCTATCTAGGGTTCAAGCGTTTGGCCGACTCCAGGTAATTCAAATTCTTGTGGTCAGTGAGGACCACGACTCGGTGTTTAGCTCCCTCCAACCAATGTCGCCACTCCTCAAATACCCATTTCATGGCTAACAGTTCCCGATTCCCCACATCATAGTTACGTTCAGATGGAGAGAACTTTCGGGAAAAGAAAGCACAGGGATTCATTTTAGATGTTACAGGATCCTTTTGGGACAAAACAGCTCCTGCACCAATCTCAGAAGCGTCCACCTCTACCTGGAACGGGAGTGAGACATCAGGTTGCCGCAAAACCGGGGCAGAAGTGAATCTTCGCTTCAGCTCCTGAAAGGAAGAAACAGCCTCCGGAGACCAATTCAACACATCAGCACCCTTCTTAGTCAGATCAGTCAATGGCTTGGCAATACTAGAAAATTTTGCTCTAAATTTCCGATAAAAATTAGCAAAACCCAAAAACTTCTTGAGGGCCTTCAAAGAAGTGGGCTGAACCCAATCATAAATGGCCTGTACCTTGGCCGGGTCCATTTCAATAGTTGACGGAGACAAAATAAATCCCAAAAATGAAATCCTCTGTACCCTAAAAAGGCATTTCGATCCTTTGACATACAGGGAATTCTCCCTCAAGATCCGGAACACAGTCCGAACATGTTCCACATGAGAATCCCAATCCTTGGAGAAGATCAAAATATCATCCAGATAGATAATCAAAAATTTATCCACAAAGTCTCGGAAAATGTCATTCATGAAGCACTGGAAGACAGAAGGGGCATTAGTGAGCCCAAAAGGCATCACCAGGTACTCAAAATTTCCCTCCGGAGTATTAAACGCCGTCTTCCATTCATCCCCATGCTTAATGCGGATAAGATTATACACCCCCCTGAGGTCAAGCTTGGTAAACCAGCAAGCACCTTTAACTCTGGAGAATAGATCTGAAATCAGGGGTAACGGATACTGATATTTAATAGTAATTTTGTTGAGGGCACGATAATCAATACAAGGCCTTAATGAACCATCCTTTTTGGCCCCAAAAAAAAAACGGCACCTAAGGGTGAAGAGGATGGTCTAATATGACCCTTCTCCAACGCCTCCTTAACATAGGATCGCATAGCCTCGTGCTCGGGTACAGATAAATTGAAGAGCCGACCCTTAGGGAATTTACACCCTGGGCTCAGTTTAATTGCACAGTCATAACTCCTATGAGGAGGCAAAGATGCAGACTCAATCTCACTAAATACATCATAAAAGTCCACCAAATAGACAGGAACATCATGCGACTGAGAAGAGGTGGAAAAAACCGGAGCCTCACTAAGGGCATACCGACAACCCCAACTCATCACAGACACAGATTTCCAATCCAAAACTGGATTATGAATTTGCAACCAGGGAAACCCCAGAACAATGGTATCATGCAAATTATGCAACACCAAAAATCTGCAATTTTCTTGATGGCCTGGGGCGACCCGCATTACCACCTGGGTCCAAAACTGAGGTTTATTTTTCACCAAAGGAGTAGCATCAATCCCCCTCAAAGGGATAGGCGTCCGCAGAGGTGTCATCGGAAATCCACAACGTTTAGCAAAATCCAAGTCCATTAGGTTCAGGGCTGCTCCCGAATCCACAAAAGCCTTGGTGGAAAATGTGGACAGGGAGCAGATCAGAGTAATTGCCAGAAGAAACTTAGGTTGAACACCACCCACAGATAACGTGTGTGCAAAACATTTCTCTCGTTTAGGACAGACAGAAATAACATGCGAGGCATCTCCACAAAAAAAACACAGCTTATTACGCCTTCTGAACTCCTGACGTTGCTCCCTGGACAAAACTCCATCACATTGCATAGGTTCAGACACTTGTTCAACAGGTGGCAACACCTCTCATGCAGTCCTGCGTTCACGTAAACGCCGATCAACCTGAATGGCTAATGACACAGAATCGTCAAGACCAGAGGGGACAGGAAATCCCACCATAGTATCTTTTACGGCTTCTGACAAAGCCTTCCGAAAGAGAGCTGCCAAGGCATTATCATTCCAGGTAGTAAGAACCGCCCACTTTCGGAATTTTTGACAGTACAATTCTGCAGAATCTCGACCCTGGCTCAATGCCAACAGGGTCTTTTCAGCCTGATCAATAGCATTAGGTTCATCATACAACAACCCCAAGGCTTGAAAAAAATGTGTTCACATTAGTCAGAATAGGATCATCTGGCTTCAAAGAAAACGCCCAATCCTGGGGATCGCCACGCAGCAAAGAGATGACAATTTTAACCTGCTGCGCGGAGCTCAATGACGAGTTAGGCTTCAAGGCAAAAAATAATTTACAATTATTTTTGAAATTCAAAAATTTAGACCGATCCCCAAAAAACACATCAGGAGTAGGGATCTTTGGTTCAGCAGCATGTGAATGAGCAAGGTAGGCGGAAATTCCCCGCACTTCCACAGCGAGCTGCTCCACACGATCAGACAATTGCTTTATCTCCATTGAGAGAAAAAAATTCCCCCTACGGCCTCAGAGATATAGAGGAAAAAATATACACACTTTTTTTTTACAATTCTTTCCTGCTATTGAGTACCCTAGGATCTGCGGTATGGCGGGTGATTCTGTTATGAATGAGTCACCGCAGGAGGCAAAAACAGAAATACTAGCTAAGTCCAGAAAACCAGAGAAGTTGGCAGCTATCGGATTGCAGACCCCTGAACCTATCAACAACAACTAGCAGTAGCCGTGGGGGGTTCCTACGGTGCTCTAAACCCTTCGATCACAGCCGGAGAACTACATAGCCTAAAGACAGAAAGGGAAATCTAAACTGCCCCAGAGCAGACCCCAAAGCAATAGGCAGCCCCGAACATATAATGATGGTGAAGCAAGATGAAAAAACACTCACAGATAGAAAGATAGGCTGAACAAATGATGGGGCCCAAGCTAACTTAATAGGACAGAATAGAAAAGCTGGTGTCTGCAATCCGCCAAAACCCTCTCAAAAACAAGAGCCAACAGACTGATAGGGAAAAAAGCCCTGAAGACGCTAGGCTTCAAAAAGACTATATCAGTACTCAGGTATTTTCTGAAGACAGAGCAAAAAGGAATTCAGCTCACCCAGCAGGGAAAGGCAGAACTCCAGAAAAACAAGGCAAAACAAAACCAAAACACAAATGCAAAAAGTAGAGCAGAAAACTTAGCTTTTGAGGAGCAGGAATCAGACTGGTCTCCAAGAATCCCTCAGAGAAATCACCCGCAAGGCAGAAGGGCGTCGGCTGCCTTATATCCAGTCAGCAACTCCAGTCACCCAGTCATCATCATTCTGCTCAGGTGCTTTGTAATCAGCCTCACCACCTTCCTTCACCAGAAGAGGGAGTTCATCAGACCTCAATGGTGAAGGGGAAAATGAACTCACAGCAAAGTTCATTGGGTCTCCGGACAACAGTGCCGAACCAGCTGTGTGTGAGCTGGAGGAAGAGGCCCCAACACGAGCTGAAGAGGTGGTAGGTGGTGCTGTACGTTGGCCTACGTCTTCAGTGTGTAGGTGTAACTCCACCTCGTGCTTGGTCCGCACATGTTTCCACATATTTGTGGTATTGAGGTTGCTGACATTTTTCCCTTTTTTGACTTTCTGATGACACAGCTTGCATTTGACAAAGCAAATGTCATCTGCAACTGTGTCAAAAAAGGACCACGCACTGCAAGTCTTGGGAGCGCCCATTTTGCCTTTTGAAAGAGGAATGCTCCTACCGGGTGCCGAAGTGGAGGCTACAGGCAACCAAGTCTGCCCCCTCCCTCTCCCTCCTGTTTTGGCCGTTCGGGGAATCTCCTCCTCAGAGCTGCTCCCACCACCTTCCTGTTCCTCACGCCATGATGGGTCAAGAACCTCATCATCTACACTCCCTTCTTCAAACACCTGCTTCTCCTGGGTTGTCTCGCCAGATGCGTACTGAGGTGTGCTGACCATAGGTACTGGCCCACCCGCCTCTTCAGATTCCGAGGGACAAAGAAGTTGCGCATCACTGGATACTCCCTCTTCTTCACATTCTTGAATGCTGCTTGGCTGGCCCCCTCTTTCCAAGCCCACAGATTCAGAGAACAGAAGTAGAGACTGTGATGGCTCCTGTCCAGGGCTCTCTGACTGCCTAGGCATTTTGGCAGGTGGTGAAGAGACAAATGGTTGCTCTTCGGTGCTCTGGCCCTGAGAGGACGTGGAAGTCATTGAAGTCGATGCGTTAGCTGCCATCCATGCGACAATGGCTTTAATTTGTTCCTCCCGCAGCAGTGGGGTACGGCGAGGTCCTACAAAGCTGCGCATAAAGGACTGTTGCCTGCTAAAACTGGGGGATGCTGACTCACTGGTGCCCGCAGCAGGCACAGAATCACCACGTCCTCTCCCTGCTGAAACTCCATGCCCACGCCCACGTGCCTTACTCCCTGCCTTCTTCATCTTGCTAGACTGATAAAGATAGGCAGAAAAGTACAAAGGGGGGCTTAGTGTGCTTATTCCTGAACAGCTGGTAACAGGTATAAGAAACACTAATTTTATGAAGTGTGTGTGGACTACAGTTTAATAGGAGCTAATGTGGCCTACACAACTGTCAAATGTAGTGTTTGGTGAACTTTATTGTGTTTTGTTTTTTTTTAAAAAAACTAAAAGGATGTGACCAAAGATTTGAAAGTGATATTATCACAAACTTTTTGGAGCTATTACAATGCAGGCAGGTAACCTACAATGCAAAAGATGAGGCTCCAAAAAAATTGGGTGATACTAATCTAGCTGCAGCTGAAGGGCACAAGCCAGAAAAAAGGCTCCTCTATCTACTCCTATATAGTGTTTGCAACCAACCAATGTAGATGGATACGGGTGGATGCACACTAATAGGAGAAAAAAAAAGGAGCTGCAATAAAAGAAAAATGTGTGAGGTAGTGACACACGCTGAGCGGCCTACAACTAGATGTAGCTGCAGGACACACTACTCAGCGTGAGCTGCACTCACACACAGTCAGAGACCTCTCAGACAGCCGTGAACAGTGCAGAGAAGTGGGCACTAGCACTGAAAGGCTGCAGAAAGGCTCCGCTGTCTACTACTAGTGTTTGCAACCAACGTATATGGATACGGATGGAAGCATACTAGATAGAATTTATGAAAAATAAGCAGCTAGAAAAGAAAAATATGTATGATGCAGCAGTGACGCACGCTGGGTGGCCTACAACCAGACGTGGCTGAAGGACCCACTACACAGCGTGAGCTGCACTCACACAGCCCTTGCAGACAGCTGTGAACACTGCTGCTAGGCAAAAGAAAGCTGCAGTGGTGGTTTATGTTGCCTGGGTAAAGCACAATATTTTTTTGAGAATCGCTATTTCTAACTGTCCCTCACAGTCTTCAACAGCAGCCTGTCCCTAACTGAATTCACAGCAGAGTGAACAAAAATGGCGGTGGCGGTGGCTTTTATAGTGCATCATGACATCATTTCAGCAGCCAATCACAGTCATGCCAATAGTTAACATGCCTACATGCCTAACAGGATGTGCCCACACTTTTGAGGATTCCCAGTGGCTGAATCAAATCGAGCGGGCTCATAGCATTATGGGAACTTCCGATTCCGGTATTCGATATGAAAAAAGTATCGGAACTAAGTATCGGAATTCCGATACAGCGAATATCGGCCGATACCCAATACTTGCGGTATCGGAATGCTCAACACTAGTCATAAGTTGTCAGGTCCTCTTGACTAGCTATACGCATGTTGACAGTGATTATACACACGTGGAATAAAAAACATTTTAGATTCTGCTGAATTAATAAGGACACACACATGGATAATGAAAATAGTCATTTGTGGTAAAGAGCGTTTGTTTTCATTACTAAAATGTGACTTATTCTACCATTTAGTGTAATAAGAAATAAAAACAATATTCTCTAAGTTTGCTGGATCATTGAAAGCCTATAGTGTGTAACAGTGGCCTATACAAATAAGTGCTATGTCATTATTTCATTAAGTGGGTGGATAAGTGAAGAGCCATTTGATGCAATATCAAAGATTTTAAATGAAAGCCTGTTGCCATTTACAAGTGTTGACATGAATGTGGAATATGGAAGAAAAGCAACTTATTACTGTAACTGCAATACTAAGAAAAGCTGACTTTAGATCAAGTGATTTTTTTTTATTGAATTTTGAAGCAAGAACAGCATGTAATGTTTCTTCTAGTTTGAAAAGTATTGACTTATTATAGCAAAGACAGACATAAAATATACCTTTTCTTTAGCCAGACATCCACAATAACTGTAGGCAGGGACAAACTCAGACAATGTGTGCACCAAATCATAACATATTACCTTCAGAGACACATTTACACAAGCCAGTTTCAAACCAGTAAAGAGCGCCAATAGACTATATTCGAGTTGATTGGTGCCGTTTATTGGCCTCCGCTAAAATGCTGATGAAGATTTACAAGGACAGAATGATTGCTAATAAATTAATCTGCCCCATATGCAGTATCATGTTGTCAGCAGCAGTAATTCAATTGGCAGATGAATTAGTGTTTTGTTGTTTGTTGGTGATTGCTGACATTATTAAATGTGGATGCTACACATACACTGTATGGTACACACACGTATTACATATGCGCTGCATGTTACTCACACACATACACATTCCTTGCTACACATACTGCATGAGGTTGGTATTGTCAAGTTGCTCCCAGCAGGGGGGAGACGGGACCCACCCACAACCCCGCACCCCCCACCCCGACACGAATTAACCCCATACGCCGCAACATAAAACCAAAGACCAAAGGTTTCTTTTTGGAATTTATATGGCAACAGCAGCCTTTTATTAAACAACAAACAACAATAATAATAAAGTATTATAAATAACATAGATACAGTAAACTTGAACCCGGAGGAGGAGTCCTTGAAGCCACAAGATCTAGGTGAATCGACCCCAAAATGCTGTGGACAGAACCCCACATATTACTCCCAGCCGTTACCCCACAGGCTCGGGAGAACCAACCACCGACACATCTGTCCACTAGGCAACTAGGGGATCTGCACTCTTTACGGAACTCCCCATCCACCTTTCACCAGATCACCACCACCAACTTATAAACGGAGGAGACCCTATACAGTGATTCTCCAAAAACCAAATTTCCAAACGACTCCAAGGACTCCCCCCCCTTCCAAACCGCCACAACGAGGGACCTTGAACACCTCAAGGGCCCGAGACCCCCCCGAACACGCCATGCAATGGCCCGCTCAATGCCTTCCTGAAGACCAAGAGTCCAAATATCGGAGCCAACCCCGTTCAAATGGACCCCATCCGCCAACCAAAAATCACCTTCACCCCTTTCGAGATCAAAATGACGCACAGCCACACCCCTTTTTTTTACCACAAAGGAAGAGACCGCCCTGTTAACTTTAATCCTGGCCTTGTTGACCTTCACCAGGGATCTCATGGAACGCCACCGCCTGCATGGAACTATTTCGGACCACACAATGGTGACCCCCCGATATAACAACCACAACCGCAAACAATCCTGCTTGATGTCCTTTATAAGTTCCCGAAAAGGCCTAACCGCCAAATCATTACCCCCCACATGAAGAACAAGAATGTCCGGTGCGCGATCCAACTGGGCACACACATGAATTTCCTGTAAAACCCTCCGCCATTCCATCCCCGGGAAGCCGAGCCACTGCACCACCGCCGTGTTCCTGGGGAAGCCCAGTTGTCTGCCTTCATGTTGGACATCAGCTCTCAAAGCTCCCCAATGAACGAAGGAGTGCCCAAAAATCCAAACCAGCAAAGGTTTGACACCTGCAACAAAAAAGGATAAGTGCTAACAACACAAATGACGACTAAGGCCTAACATAACTCCGATATCGGTTAGACTTCCAACCACCAATGTGCCGTATAGAAGCCGGATCCAAACCCCCCACTGCATCTTCCGTCGCCGCCCCTATCCTGAAAGAATGAGGAGCAAAGCGAAAGTCATCCAGGCCCAGCCACCGAATGGACTTCTTAAAAACGGCACCAAACTGATATCTGGACAAACTGCCGCTGACAAGATGACACAACAGAGACCCAGTCAAGCTGGGATGCAAGTCCCAAAAATTCCTCAAGCACTGAGCAGGGCACATTGCAGAACCAGGCACCTTGCCCAACACCACCCGGCGACCTCTTCCCGACTGATCCGTCTTGGAACGTCGCAACCAAAATTCGACCCCGCCCAAAGTCAATACAACATCCCTGGCCAATAACCCCCCTGTCAATTTCTTACTGGAAGAAACAAGTTCACCAACACGTAAAGCCCCCAAAAATGCGAACGAAAAAGCCAAACGAAACAACAAGACCTCGCAACGCGTAGAACACACAGACTCCAGTGTAAGACCCAATTGCTCCAATAAATTGAAGGATACCGGCCTCCTCAAATCCCCCTTGCTTCGGCCCCGACGAAAACCCTTCGCCGCCTGTTTGACTAGAAACGTCTTTGTCAAATCTCGACTGCCACGCAAGTGAAAGCCAAAGGACAAGCCGGCCAAAATGCGAGAAACTTTTGCACACGACCAACCCTCGACGGAGCCGCGCCCCAACCAGGCCAACAACATCCCTTCCTGATCTTGCCCGAAACCATCAACCAGGCCAGCTGCAACAACTTCCTCCCACATCCGCCACACTGCCCGGTAAGTCTCCCAAGTTTTAGGCGCCAAGGAAGCTTCGATCAGCGACTCTGCGGCCCGTAAGCCAGGTTCCACAATTCCTCGGGACAAGCTAAACCCTCGACCTCCGCTTCTGGCGCCAATGAGCGGAAACGATCCCACTGCAATCGAGAGAGTCAGCTATGTCATTCTTGGCTCCAGGAACATGAGATGCAGTCACATGTGCATTCAAGGACAAGCATAGCAAAACCAACTGTTGCAACACTCGAACGACTGGAGGGGACGACGCGGTAAGACCGTTAATCGCACCCACAACGCCCATGTTGTCACAATTGAAACGAACGCGCCGATCCCGAAACTCAGACCCCCACAAATGAACGGCCACAAGGATTGGAAAAATCTCCAACAACGTAATGTTACGCACCAAACCGATCGCGAACCACTCATCGGGCCAACGAGACGCGCACCACTGTCCTCTGAAGTAAGCACCGAAGCCTATACCGCCAGCAGCATCCGTGAACAATTCCAAGACATCATTCCCAACGACGTCTGACATCACCAAAGAGCGGCCATTGTAGCCGACCAAAAAAGACTCCCATACCGCCAAATCAGCCCTGAGATCCGACGACAATCTGATGAAATGATGGGGGGCCTGAATCCCTGCAGTAGCGCTGGCCAGCCTACGTGAGAAAACTCGCCCCGTCGGCATCACCCGACACACAAAATTCAACTTCCCCAACACTGACTGGAGGTCACGCAACGATATCTTCTTCAAACGACGCGCCCGAACCACTTCCGCCCGCAAATCCACCAACTTATCCTCAGGTAGCCTGAACTCCCACGCAACAGTATCAATTACAATCCCCAGAAAACGCAGACACATACTGGGGCCCTCCGTTTTACCGGGCGCCAACGGCACGCCAAATCGCTCAGCAACCCATTCAATAGCCTGGAGAATTCTCTGACAACGCAACGAATCTGCGTGACCGACGCACAGAAAATCATCCAAATAATGGATAACTGAGTCCCAACCGGAAACCTCCCAAATGACCCACTCCAGAAAAGAACTAAATGCCTCAAAATATGCACAGGACAATGAGCAACCCATTGGTAAGCAACTGTCCACGAAAAACTTGCCATCCCAAAAACAACCCAGCAGCCTCATGCTGTCTGGATGAACCGGTAATAAGCGAAACGCAGCTTCAATGTCGGTCTTAGCCAGAAGCGCCCCCCGACCACAGCTCCGCACCCACCGAGCAGCCTCATCAAATGACGAGTAGACCACTGAACAAATCTCCGGATCAATCCCATCGTTGACCGACCGACCTCGAGGAAACGACAAGTGCTGAATAAGCCGAAATTTATTAGGCTCCTTCTTCGGAACCACGCCCAGAGGGGAAACCACCAGATCCGGAAACGGGGGAGCCTCGTAAGGGCCCACCATGCGGCCCAAAGAAACCTCCTTTTCAATTTTTTCTGAAACAACTGAAGCATGAACCAGCGCAGAACGTAAATTTTTTAGAACTAGCGGAATAACGAAAGGGGGCTGAGGAATAACGAACCCATCCTTGAAACCTGCATGTAACAATGCAGCTTTCTCTCTGTCCGTGTATCTATTTAGATAAGGGACCATCCTTTCCAGATTCACTGGAGTCTCCCCCTTTTGAATTACCGCCCCAGCTCCTGACTTTCCTTTCTTAAAACACTTAGATGCTCCGTGTGACGCCCCGTTGCAGGTGGAGCAGAGATGTTTGAATTTGCAGTTCGCCCCAAACTTGCACTGCCCGTTATTGAAAGGCCAGCAAACCCCCACCTTGTGATTTCCGGACTGCCCCTGCCCGCTTCCACTCGTGGCACTGGCGTTTCCACTACTCTGGCTGGTGCTGCCAGCCCCCCCATGAAAGGAGCTCCCAAACTTGTTTTGTGCTATGACCCGCATCCACAATCCAATATCCTTCTGATGCCAACAAATTGCTGGCCAAACGGCCTTCCTCTGCCGTAATTGCTTGTCGTACCGAAGCCACGCCTGACCCCCATAAACTCTGTAAGCTTCCCCGATCGCATCCAGGTAGCAAAACAATGCCGAGCAATTGTTCGGGGCCTTTTCTCCAATGACGCTCGCAAAAATGGCAAACGCCTGCTGCCAATTCACGAACGTCTGAGGAATGAGTCGCCACCTACGCTTCTCCTCCTCCTCCTTCTTGCTGTCCTCTTTCTTACTCTTGTCCAAGTTAAATTTCTCGAGAGGCAATAATGAAAATATTTCCACGTATTCGTCCTTCCAAATACGCTCCTTTACCTCCTTCTTTAAATGAGCCCCCAGAGGGCCTTCAAAACAAATGTATACCTCCCCATGAGCCCTGTCATCTAAGTGCACCCGACCCTCTGGCTCCTTTTCCGTTTGCACAGACACTGACACCGGGTCTCATGCACGCCCGGTCGGCTCCAACCCGCTCGGCCACGCCTGCCCACCCCGGCCTGTGACCCCACCCAAGCCGCCAATGGAGATGTCGCAAGAAAACCCCGTTCCAAGCGTGACAACAAATTCCGCACGTCCCCTAACATGTTAACTACACCCCCTCCAACCCCAGTACCATCCACCGGGGAACCCACACCCGCCGAAGAGGAAGACAAAACAGTAGACACAGAGGCATACTCACCGGGCTGCGAGGGGGCTGTGGGCCCTCCAGCCGAATGACCAGGATCCCCGGATGAATGTCCACCTGTTCTTGTAGAGAAGCTGGCACTGCTGGACTGGCGCTGATGCAGAGGACTCTCTCCCGGAGGATCCGGGGTGCAGGACCCGAAACCCGGGGTGGATCCCGCTAGTCAATCTCCTAGCAACCACGCTGCCTGGGTCGCCGCGTCGTGGGTCCTGGATCCCCCACCATCTGACCCCGCTGAAACGGCCCCCGGTGATGATGCATGTGCCCCCGGAGCGCGCCACCTGCCGCCGTCTGAGGGGGTGGAAGCCACAGGCCCTGCCGCTCTGCAGGCCGCTGGATCCCTGCTGCAGGACCTCCTGCCATGCTGCCCGGCGTGAGAGGCAGACCACGGTGCGGGCACCCCCCCACCGCAGTCCCCTGACCCCCCCGAAGTCCCCCTACCGGTGAGAGGTGAAGTGCTGGGCCCTGCCGCCTGGCAGGCCGCCGTCCCGGGGCTGCCTGACCGCGAACTGGAGGAGAAAGCAGGCTGTGAAGCTGGAGCGCCGTCACCACAGCCCCCCGATGCCTGTGTAGAGCTGCGCTGCCTGGCGCGTGTCCACCCCGCCCCCTGAAGAGAGCGAGCCGTCGGGCTGGACACCGCCGCAGGGCCTCGCCGGGCTTGCAGATTCCTCCCAAGCCGGGGCCCGCTATTACGGGGAGCGCGCGGCGCCCGGCTTGGAGGGTCCCGGGAGGGGCTCCTGCACCGTCGGGAGGCCTGGGGAGCCGATTCAGGGGAGAGCCGCTCGGGAGGTCTCACCCTTCTGGTCCGTAGCTCTCTCCTCCCCGGCTGTGTCGCCTGCACGGTGGTCCCAGGCGTGATAGAGGCCAGCTGCGCCGCTAACCAGCCCAGTGGCTGCGACATGGACGCCCGCCGGAGGCATTCCAAGGCCCGATCCACGGCCGACATGATGGCTGGTGACAAGCTGTGGGTAAGAGCGGGAACAGAGAGGGAGGAAGGCCCACTGCACCCCCTTTTAAATGTGCAACGCCCCCCATTCCCCAAAGACGCTCCCCCCACCCTCACCTTCCAACCCCCCGTCATGTTGGCCTCCGCCCACGCCTCTTCTGTGGGGGAGGGGGAGGCTCAGCTCCGGCCATTGCTTTTACACACAAATTGTATGTTACACACACACTAGGGTAAAAACACAGACGACATGTGTGTTCTGTCTCCGACATCTAATTTGTAATCTCTGATTATCTGTTTGTACAATTTTGCAGTTAATTATTACAAGAGTATAGAGAAACTTACATGTTCTTAATCTTTGTTTGTTTGCAGTGTTTTGGCTCCCTCTATCGGCTAGAGTCATGTTCACGGTCCTATTTTCTGTTTTTCTACTTTCTATGCCTGAATCTCCTCCCCTATTTTTGCAAAGCATTATGGTAGCTCAGCCTCAATCTCCCTCCATTTTCCTCCATTTTCCTTCATCCTGTATCCAAGAAGGAGCTCACCCATTGCTGTCCCCTTGCGATTGCATTGTTGGTATGTATTTGTGCTCCCTATAGTTAATTTCTGTCCTAATGTTAGCCTAGCATAGTAAGTGGTACCCCTGGGTCAGCTACTAGTGCGTAAATGTTCATGCACAATGTATGACATGTATAATGTGTATTTCTGCTGTACTATGCACTGATTGTATGTACAGTATATGATTGTTTAGAGTTTCACTGCATCAATATACTATAATGATCAATAAAACACAGACTCAACCACAGTCTCCTTATTGGACCCTGGTATAGCGGTTTATCTGCCTGTATAGCTACATGAGTCTGCTTCATTTAGTGTGGACAGAACAATGCGACATACAAATATATGCCATACTACACACAAACTTAATGTTACATCCATACTAAAAAAACACTGTTACACACACTGCATGTTACGTACACTGCATGTTACACATACACACTGCACGTTACAAACACATACTACATGCTACACACACATTATCCATGGTACACACACACATACACACACTGTATGTCTGTTTGTTACACGCATGAAAAACTGCATGCTACACACACACTGCATGATGCACACACTTTTTATGCACACACTGCAGGTTACACATACTGCAGTTTTGACACACACGCCGTGGGTTATACATGGTGTATGTTATTAGCACTGCATGTTACACACACACATTCAAATACACTCACAGTATACAGGATATACCATACTACGTCCTCCTCTGCAGTTCCTCCAGACTCCTGCAATATAAAGGACCTTTGGTCACCAGACAATCAAAAGGTTCTAAACTTGAAAACTGCACAGGATTGGCATTGTCAGTGCATTCTCTGGCTTGTAAAAGTAGGTTCCTTATTGGTTATGGGGCCCTAGGCAAGTGCCCAGTCTTCCTCTCATAACTCCGGCCTTGGCTGTAGAAAGGTATGATACTTTTAAAATTAATTACAAACTTTGTAAATAACCTTCAGCAATTGGGTCTCAAAGCTAGACACCTGGCATGAGATTTCCCTCTATGCCTTGGAGGTATTGTACTGCCCTGCCACTATTGTCTTGTCTGAGTGGGTTTTTAGTGCCTCTGGGGGGTCAAAACAGACAGGCGCTTTCGCCAGTCAACAGAAAGTGCTGACAAGCTCACTCTGATAAAAATTAACAAAGCTTTGATTAGCCCTAACTTTTCCCCACCACTAGATGCCAGCAGCACATAAAGTGTTTTTAATCTTCAATAATTGAATGAGGCCCTACAGTTGTTGCCTTTAAGGGTCAATGGATAACTGGATCAACCTACTTACAATTTTTTCCAAGATGTGCACTTTGTGCAAAGCCTTTATGAGTGTAAGAGTACATGAACTACAGATACTTAATATTTTAATGAGGTCCTCCAGCTGTTGCTTTCACAGGTCTATGGATGAGCCTGATTATATTTTTTTCCCGGCTTTGCACTGTTTGCAGAGCCTTTTTGAGTGTAGGAGTACAACACCTTTGTTCACACTATTTGAATAAGTTACTACAGTTGGTGCCTTAATGGGTGTATGGATGACCCTGCTTGTAATTTTTGGCAGGCTTTGCATTATGCAGAACTTTTATGAGTGTAGGTGGAGCGCCCACCAGGGCTGTGGGGATACTCTGTACCGGGCCGGTTCTTAGGAGGATGTGTCACAGCAGCAGTGACTCAGTCCAGGCGGCTCTCAGGTAAATTGAGGTACTCCGTGTCAGAACTCCCTTTTGATGTTCCTTTCCTGGCCATCTCACTATGCTGGCTACCACCTCTCCTGCCCTGCGTCTTCACACAGTGTCCCAAGCCAGCAGACTCAGATTTTGTCAGGCAACGTTGGTCAGGCCCCTGGATCCTATAAATCTGCCTTTTCGGCGAATGTGTATGGATGTGGCTGTAGCACTTGAAATACTGCAGCTTCCGGTTTCCTAGCTAAGTCCTTAGCTTCTTCTCTAGTTTTGGGGCCGGTCCCCTGACTGCGACCTGGTCCCTCCACTGACTACACCGGTGGATGTTGGACCTACGGATGGATCTCTCACTATCCGTGCCCCTAAGACATCTTCTTCCTTTCCATCTCTGGAGCCTCTCTCTCTTTTCTGTCCTTCTTCACTTCACTTTCTGTAATCTGGGGATAAGCTGCTCTCAGCTTCAGCTCCCCTTGTAGACTGTCCCTGTGGTCTCAAAGAGCACTGCATACCACTCTCTGGCTCCTTCCCCTTCTCAACTTTCTCCCCCCTGGCCAGTCGGGGCCTATTGTTGGGTGCTGGTGTGTGAGTCCAAGCAGTGCCCCTCCTTACTTGAGAGCGGAGTACCACATCTCTGGATGAGGTGCAATACCTCTGTGGTGACTAAACCCTAGGGGTGCCACATAGGAGTACCACAACTATACTTTGTTTATAATATTTGAATTAGGAACTACAGTTGGTGCCTTCAAGAGTGCACAAATGACACTGCTTATATCTTTGGCAGGCTCTGCACTTAGTGTACAGCCTTTATGAGTTCAGGAGTACCACTACATGATAATTTAAAAAGAATTTGTATGAGGCCCTCCCTTATGTCTAATACAGGGTATATCTGAGTCCCTCTTCCATCACGTTTTTGGCAGTTCTTGCTTCCTTCATAAATTATAATGAAATTTTCATTTTTTTTAATTAAAAAAAACATTTTGCTTTACTTAAATGTTTTTTTTTCCTTTTTAAATTTTGCCTTGTATATAGTGTTGAGCATTCCGATACTGCAAATATCGGGTATCGGCCGATATTCGCTGTATCGGATTTCCGATACCGAGAACCGATATGTTTACAATATCGGATACCGGAATCGGAAGTTCCCATAATGCAATGAGCCACTGTTGTGGCTGTGATCGGCTGCTGAAATGATGTCATCATGATGTGTGGTCTGTGCGCATCATGATGTGTGGTCGGTGCGCATCATGATGCGCGGTCTGTGCCGGCTGCCGGGGGTCTGTGCGGCCTGCCGGGGGTCTGTACGGGCCTGCCGGGGGTCTATGCGGACTGCCGGGGGTCTGTGCGGGCCTGCCGGGGTCTGTACGGGCCTGCCGGGGGTCTGTGCGGACTGCCGGGGGTCTGTGTGGACTGCCAGGGGTCTGTGCAGACTGCCGGGGGTCTGTGCGGGCCTGCCGGGGGTCTGTGCCAGCTGCCAGGGGTCTGTGCGGGCCTGCCGGGGGTCTGTGCGGGCTGCCGGGGGTCTTTGTGTCTGTATGCAGGCATCGTCCAATGGGACTACAAGTCCCATCGGGCTATGCCTGCTACAATGACAGTGATTGACACATTAGCCAATGATGGGACAGTAGTAGTCCCATCATCCGGCTAATGTGTTGAATGTAAAAAAAAATATATATATACATACTACATACATACTACATATATACAACATTCATACAACGTACATACATGCTACATACATACTTCATATGTACTACATTCATACAACATACATACATACTACATACATACTACATATATACTACATTCATACAACATACATACATACATAGTACATACTACATATATACTACATTCATACAACATACATACATGCATAGTACATACTACATACATACAACATACATACAACATGCTACAGACATACAAAATACATACTACATACTTACTACACACATACAACATGCTACAGACATACAAAATACATACTACATACATACTACATACATACTACATACAATACATTCATACAATACATACATATAGACATACAGTACATATAACATAGAGTGCATACTCACCATTACTTGTCACTTTGTTCCCCGAAGCCAGTGTCATCAGTGAGAAAAATTAGAAAATAACAAACAAGCGATATACTCCCTGATCCGCAGAAATCCACGAGTGTCCCACGACGATCTTCTGCACTGCATCACTGAGAGGTTACTATGGTTCACTGGTCTCACTTTATGGCAAAAGCTGCGTGGGAACTTTCTCACACAGCAATGCCAAAAGTGAGACTAGGGACTATTTTTTTACAGTGACGGAGGAATACAGTGCGGAAGGATAGCTACCTCCCGTCATTGGATTCCTGGGGCCCCTAGAGAGCAGTGGCATCAGCTGATGCTGCTGTTCTCCACGGGAGATCATCGTGGGACACTCGTGGATTTCTGCGGATCAGGGAGTATATTGCTTGCTTGTTATTTTCTAATTTTTCTCACAGATTACACTGGCTTCGGGGATCAAAGTGACAAGTGATGGTGAGTATGTACTCTATGTTATATGTACTGTATGTCTATATGTATGTATTGTATGAATGTATGAATGTATTGTATGTAGTATGTATGTCTGTAGCATGTTGTATGTATGTAGTATGTATGTAGTATGTAGTATGCATGTATGTATGTTGTATGAATGAAGTATATATGTAATATGTATGTAGTATGTAGTATGTATGCTGTATGAATGTAGTATATATGTAGTATGTAGCATGTATGTTGAATGAATGTAGTATATATGAAGTATGTATGTAGTATGTAGTATGTATGTATGTTGTATGAATGTTGTATATATGTAGTATGTATGTAGTATGCATGTATGTTGTATGAATGTTGTATATATGTAGTATGTATGTATGCTGCACGAATGTAGTATGTATGTAGTATGTATGTATGTTGTATGAATGTAGTATATATGAAGTATGTATGTAGTATGTATGTATGTTGTATGAATGTTGTATATATGTAGTATGTATGTAGTATGTATATATTGTAGCAGGGCTAAGGGTCGTGTAATTGATGGGAGATATGTGTCTCATAAATGGCTTATCTCCATAATGTAAGGCAGAAGTAAAGCATACCAGATATTGTTATTGTTTTTGTTTGAAGGACCTGTGGTGAGGTCACATTCATGTGACCAGTCAGCTGCTGGGAACGTGGGTGTGGCTACAGCCTTATAATGTGACCTGCTCCTGAACCAGGGAGCTGTATGTGGGGAGGAATACACCTCCCAGCATGTGCTGAGACTCCCGGTCTGAGTCTGCAACCACGGACATTTATGTTTTGTTTGCCTAAGCTAGAGGCTATTTTTGGTGATACGCCGTTTTATGGTTTATGACAGAAATAAACCTCATGAACTTTGGAAGAACCGGTCTCCTGATTGTCTCCAGGGTTTCTGCACCTGAGCGAGCCACATCCCCACAATTGGTGGTACACGTGCGGGCAGCGGTCCCAGCAGAGACTTGAGACAGTTGCTGCATGTCCTGGGTGAAGTTTGCAGCGGGGCAACAAGCATTGCCTGGAATCATGGAGGACCTCATGAAACACCTGGTCCAGTCCCAGGCACTGCAGCAGGAAACCAACAAGCTGTTGTTACAGCAGATCCAGCAAAGCCAGCAGGAGCAGCGGCAGCAGTTCCAGCAGAGCCAGCAGGAACAACGGCAGCAGATGCAGCTTCTGGCAACCGCCATCCAGGAGGGCAGGACGAGCGCCCCAACCCCAGGTCAGGCTGATGCCACCGATGTCGAGAAGGCGGTAAAACGCGCATTACAAAAAATGACCCCTGAGGATGATGTGGAGGCCTTCCTGACGGTGTTTGAGAGGGTGGCTGAGAGGGAAAAACTTCAGCCAGAGCGGTGGGCGGAGGTACTGGCCCCTTACCTAACGGGGGAGCCCCAGAAGGCGTACTTTGACCTGACGGTACAAGATGCCAGAGAGTATCCCAAATTAAAAGCGGAAATTCTCGCACGCTTGGGGGTAACAATGACTACCAGGGCACAGCGAGTTCATCGCTGGGCCTATCACCGGGACAAACCCCCGCGCTCCCAAATGTTTGACCTGTTGCACCTGGTCCAGAAATGGCTGCAGCCAGAGTCGGCTTCCCCTGCACAGATGGTAGAGCGAGTTGTGATGGATCGGTTTGTGCATTCTCTGCCGAGACCTCTACAGACTTGGGTTGCCCAGGGTGATCCCCAAAATGCTGATGAACTGGTTGGGCTGGTCGAGAGATACCAGGGGATGGAAGGTTCCTTGGGGAAGCAGCCCATTCCATATTGGGGGTCCCAGCAGGGGGTGGAGTCACAAAAAGGGGTGGTGCATCCAAGGTCAAAAGGGGCGGGGGAGGCGGTGCCCAAGGTCCCCTCGGGTGTTATTTGCTGGAAGTGTCATGGGCCAGGACATATAGCGGCCCGTTGTCCCCAGACCACCGAGCAGATGGACTGCAGCATGGGACGCCGTAGTTCATACTACGCATATTCAGCTTGCAGTGTGAACTCGCTACCTAACAAGGGGCCACAAGCGTGTCCCGTGAAGGTGAACGGTCGAGCAGTAATGGCGCTTCTGGACTCCGGGAGCTTGGTGACCCTTGTGAGGGCCAGTTTTCCTCTAAACATACTCCCGGGTAAAAAGATTGGTGTTCGGTGCATACATGGCGATGCAAAGGACTACCCTATGGCTAGGGTGAAGATTGAAACGGCGCATGGCACCGAGTCGCATGAAGTTGGCGTCGTTCGAGACTTGTTGCATCCCATAATTATTGGCCGGGATTTCTGTCTGTTTTGGGATCTGTGGGGGATGGGTTCTGAGTGTGCTAGCAAGAGCAGGGAACCAATCCACCCCACTGAGGTATCGCCACCACCAGAGGCAGACGAGTTCCCTTTATGTGTCCTTGTTGGGGATGAAGAGGAAGGGTCCCCTGTACCTGACATCCTGGAGTTAGGGGTGGCCGGGGAGAATTTTGGGACTGCCCAACATAGGGACCCCACACTAAGGGAAGCCTTTAACAATGTCACCGTCATTAATGGGGTTGCACAAGAGCCGGGAGCAGACACAAGGTTTCCCCATTTTATGTTGAGTGGGGAATTGTTGTACCGGGTCACGAAAATAAGGGAGGAGGTGGCAGAGCAGTTAATAGTACCAGGCCCCTATAGACGAAAAGTGTTGGACATGGCCCATTCACACATCTTGGGGGGACACCTGGGGGTGGAAAAAACCCAGGAACGGATTGTACAGAGGTTCTATTGGCCTGGGTGTCACCGGGAAATAGTAAACTATTGCAGGTCCTGCCCGACATGTCAGTTAACTGCCCCCACATCTCATTTTCGGAACCCTCTTGTGCCACTGCCCATTATTGAGGTGCCATTTGAGAGAATTGCCATGGACTTGGTCGGTCCCTTAGTTAAATCAGCTCGGGGCCATCAGTATATATTAGTCATCCTGGACTATGCCACACGCTATCCTGAGGCCATTCCCCTGAGAAACTCCTCTGCAAAGAGTATAGCCCGTGAGCTGGTCCATGTGTTTTCCCAGACGGGTTTGCCGAAGGAGATCCTGACCGACCAGGGGACACCTTTTATGAGCAAGGTGATGAGAGAATTGTGCAGAGTCTTGCAAATTTCCCAGCTGAGGACTTCAGTGTACCATCCACAGTCAGATGGCCTTGTTGAGAGGTTTAACAAGACCCTGAAGAGCATGCTGAGAAAAGTCATAGAGGAAGATGGTAGAGACTGGGATTGTCTCTTACCGTATTTACTGTTTTCTATCCGTGAAGTTCCCCAGGCCTCCACGGGGTTCTCCCCCTTCGAGCTTCTGTACGGCCGGCATCCGCGAGGTCTCCTAGATATAGCCAAGGAAACCTGGGAAGCCGAAGTCACGCCCCACAGAAGCGTCATTGAGCATGTGGCACTGATGCAGCAGAGGGTTGCGAAGGTGATGCCCATTGTTAAAGAACATCTCCGCCAGGCACAAGAGGCTCAGGCCAGGGTCTACAACCGGTCAGCCAGAGTGAGGCAGTTCAATCCGGGAGACCGAGTTCTCGTGCTAATACCGACGGTGGAAAGTAAGTTCTTGGCCAAGTGGCAAGGGCCATATGAGGTGGTGGAGAAACTGGGAGACGTAAACTACAAGATCCACCAACCCGGAAGACGGAAGCCATACCAGGTTTACCATGTTAACCTTATCAAGCCGTGGCAAGATAGAGAGCCAGCGGTAACTCCGTGCTTGCTGGGCAACCTAGAAGGGGAGGTTGGAGCCGTTACCATAGCGGAGACTCTATCGAAGGCCCAGAAGCAGCAGTGCCGGGAGCTACTCCAGAAAAACCGCGACCTGTTCTCAGAGTTGCCGGGGTGCACGAAGGTGGTGGAGCACGAAATTCTGACCGAGCCACATGTGCGGGTGAACGTGAAACCATATCGTATTCCTGAGGCCCGGCGAGAGGTAATCTCCAAGGAGGTGCAGCGTATATTGAAGCTCGGGGTCATTGAGGAATCCAAGAGCGGCTGGTCGAGCCCGATTGTCCTGGTCCCAAAACCTGATGGTGAATGGAGGTTCTGCAACGATTACCGGAAGCTGAATGAGGTCTCCAAGTTCGACGCTTATCCCATGCCACGCGTTGATGAGCTCATCGAGAGACTTGGACCTGCCAGGTACATAACCACTTTGGATCTGACCAAGGGATATTGGCAGATCCCCATGGCACAGGAAGCCAAGGAGAAGACGGCATTCTCCACACCAGACGGGTGCTTCCAGTATGTCCGGATGCCGTTTGGCCTACAGGGAGCTCCAGCAACCTTCCAGAGGGCTATGGATAGAATCCTTGCACCTCATAAGCTATACGCTGCCGCATACCTGGATGATATCGTCATCTTTACCCCGGACTGGGAGACTCACCTGGAAAAGGTCCAAGCAGTGTTTGACGCTCTAAGAGAGGCGGGGTTTACAATAAACCCGAAGAAGTGTGCCTTGGGGAGAGAAGAAGCCAAGTACCTCGGATATGTAGTGGGGCGTGGCGAGATCAAACCCCAAATCAATAAAGTGGAGGCAATTCAAACATGGCCGAGACCTCTGTCAAAGAAGCAAGTTAAAGCCTTCCTGGGGATTGTGGGATATTACAGGAGGTTTATCCCAAACTTCGCCACAATGGCTGCACCTCTAACTGATCTGCTTAAAGGGACAAAGTCAGTGATGGTCAGCTGGTCCGAAGAAGCAGAGTCAGCCTTCCAAGAAATGAAGGGAGCTCTTTGTAAGCAGCCCGTTTTGGTGGCCCCAGACTTTAAACGTGAATTTGTCCTCCAGACAGATGCCTCAGATGTCGGGGTAGGAGCTGTCCTTTCCCAAGAGATACGTGGGGACGAGCATCCTGTTCTCTACTTGAGTAGGAAGTTGACTTCTTGTGAGAGAAATTACTCAGTTGTAGAGAAGGAGTGTTTGGCCATAAAATGGGCAGTGGACACATTACGGTACTACCTGGTGGGACGGAAGTTTAGGTTAATATCCGACCATGCCCCACTCAGGTGGATGAGGGAAACCAAGGGCAAGAATGCTAGGGTCACCCGCTGGTTCTTAGCCCTACAAGACTTCAGTTTCCATGTAGAGCATAGGGCCGGGAAGCTACATGGGAATGCCGATGCCCTCTCCAGAATCCCTTGCCTGGTAGGTGAAAGTGCCAAGCCCCACGGCTTTAGGCAGAGGGGGGAGGTATGTAGCAGGGCTAAGGGTCGTGTAATTGATGGGAGATATGTGTCTCATAAATGGCTTATCTCCATAATGTAAGGCAGAAGTAAAGCATACCAGATATTGTTATTGTTTTTGTTTGAAGGACCTGTGGTGAGGTCACATTCATGTGACCAGTCAGCTGCTAGGAACGTGGGTGTGGCTACAGCCTTATAATGTGACCTGCTCCTGAACCAGGGAGCTGTATGTGGGGAGGAATACACCTCCCAGCATGTGCTGAGACTCCCGGTCTGAGTCTGCAACCACGGACATTTATGTTTTGTTTGCCTAAGCTAGAGGCTATTTTTGGTGATACGCCGTTTTATGGTTTATGACAGAAATAAACCTCATGAACTTTGGAAGAACCGGTCTCCTGATTGTCTCCCACTGCAGCTGAGTGAGCCACATCCCCACAATATATATATTTTTTTTACATTCAACACATTAGCCGGATGATGGGACTACTACTGTCCCATCATTGGCTAATGTGTCAATCACTGTCATTGCAGCAGGAATAGCCCGATGGGACTTGTAGTCCCATCGGACGATGCCTGCACACACACACAACCCCCGGCAGGCGCGCACAGACCCCTGGCAGGCCCGCACAGAGCCCCGGCAGTCCGAACAGAGCCCCGGCAGCCGGCACAGACCCCCGGCAGGCCCGCACAGACCCCCGGCAGCCCGCACAGACCCCCGGCAGCCGGCAAAGACCCCCGGCAGGCCCGTACAGACCCCCGGCAGTCCGAACAGACACCCGGCAGCCAGCACAGACCTCCGGCAGTCCGCACAGACCCCCGGCAGGCCCGCACAGACCCCCGGCAGGCCCGCACAGACCCCCGGCAGGCCCGTACAGACCCCCGGCAGGCCCGCACAGTCCCCGCCCGCACACACAGGCACGCACAGTGTCCGCCCAAGCACCGCCCACACTCTTCCCCCCTCCCGAACAGGATGTGCAATTACAGAAAGGTTTTTTTAATTCCAATATTTCTGTCCCATTGACTTGAATGGGACTTCCGGTATCGGAATCGGCGATACCCGATACTTTTTGGGTATCGGCCAATCCCATCCGATTCCGATATTTCTCAATATTGGATGGCATCGCTCAGCACTACTTGTATACAAGTCATTATACAGGAAAAAATGTTTCTTGTGGTTTTTTTATCCCGTAAACTCCAATTTCTGGTTGATTTTAAATGTTTTATTGTAAGTCTTCAAAGTGGAGTAAAAGTGTGACATCATTGTTCTCAGCAGTGATCTGGGAGTCAGAGATGCTTCCAGGGGTCTTCTTCATGCTGTTCTCCTTCCATTCAGTACTTTTTTATCCATTTCAACATTTCATTGCCCCCATACCACCTTTTAGGGACTGCTAGAAAAATGTTCTGATTTCCCATTGACTCTCATTATACTCGTTGCTCGAGTTGAGCGAAACGGGTCGAAAAATTTCAAAAGTCGCTGACTTTTGGCAAAGTCGGGTTTCATAAAGCGAAACCCGACCCTAGGATGAGGTCGGCCACGAGGTCGGCGACTTAAGCGCCAAAGTCGGTATCAAAAGTTTGTTTTTCGCTCTTTTTCAGCTAATCAGGATCCACGGACACTGTGGGCAACGTGATGACATAGGCAGGGGTCAGCACCATCTTTCAGAAGGGCATGCAAGTGATTGGCTTGCTTTGGTGGGCGTCACAGGAGGTATAAAAGGGCGTGCACGCCGACCGCCATATTACTCATGCTGATCTCAGAATAGGGAGAGTTGCTGCTGATGATGATTTTGTAGGGAGAGCGTTAGGCAGGGAAGAAGACACCAAAAACTGCTTCTGCTGCTAGCGATTTTGCCTGTATAACACACCAGTCACTGTGTGTGCAGTGCAAGTGGAGGCTATATTTTGCTGGATCAGCGGTGTTGGTTGTTAGGCTGCCTTCTAAGGCTTCCTGACGGCTGCATTGCTGTTTACCCTCTGCTCTGCAAACTGCTTTTTTAAAAGCAATCCCAATTTTTTTTTTTTGTCCTGGTGAGGTACTGAGCGTGCATTTTTTCACACCATACAGAGGTGCACACTCCTCACACAGTACCGTGTATCGGCTGTTATCACAGCCACAGTGAAGCTATCTGTGTGTCACTCTGTAAGGATAAGTCGAGGACATGTTCTGTTCTTACAGACCTGCACCTTCTAGTTTTGTCTAGCTTTCAAACAGTTAAATATATTTGCTGTTTGATCACATTCAAAACTATAGAGAGACAGCGTGTGTCAGTCCGTATACTTAAAAAACACGAAGCTTGACAATTTTACGTACACCGGACAGCCGTGTATGTGCACGCTCCTCTCTCAGTACCGTGTAACGGCTGTTATCATGGCCACAGTGAAGCTGTGTGTCGCTCTGTAAGGATAAGTCGAGGACATGTTCCGTTCTTACAGACCTACACTCTAGGGAGATTCCTATTCTGCCCAATTCTATATACACCTTGTAGTTTGTCATACACTAGCCAATTTCTGCCTGTGACATAGCGCTGTGATATTCAGTGGGCCTCACACAATCCAAAAGTGTCCAGTGTCCACAAGTGTGTGCAGAAATTCAAAATCTCCGTTATCCTCTAGTGACATTTTTCACACCTGCGACATCGAGCCTGTGACATAGCGCTGTGATATTCAGTGGGCCTCACACAATCCAAAAGTGTCCACAAGTGTGTGCAGAAATTCAAAATCTCCCCTGTCCTATAGACACCTTGTACCTTGTTTTACATTACTATATATTTTGTTGGATTTTGTCTACATTTCTACCAAAAATGAGGAAGGCTGGTGGAAGAGGCTGTGGAATTGGGCGGGGGTTGGCAGCTGGTAGTGATGGTGTTGGTGGTGGATCTGATGGTAGTGGCAAAAGCAAAATAGGACCGAATGCAGGAGGTGTTGAGCCTGCATCATCGTCTGGCTCCACAAGGCCTCGAAGGCTTAGTTTTCTAGGAGTTGGCAAACCGCTTTTAAAGCCAGAGCTTCAGGAAAAAGTTTTGGCTTACATTGCTGACTCAGCCTCCAGCTCTATCATCTCCTCTTCTGAAGTTGTAAAAAATAAAAGCACTGAGTCGTCATTGGAGGCTCATGTTCATGAACCACACCTTTCCTTGTGTCCTTCACCCCAACCAAGATTGAAGGATGACGCAGGCCATACTACTGATTACTCCATGGAGCTGTTTTCACATACCATGCCTGGATTATCAAGTGAAATGGTGAATTACCCAGGCCAAGATGAATCTGACATGGAGTGCACTGATGCACAGCCACTGATAGATGATTCTGCTGGTACATTCACTCAGAGCACTACATTGTCCTCGCAGGGTACAGAGCCAGATTCTGACCCTGATGAGACTCAGGTACCCCTTCCCGCACACTATACCACCATACACGGTGACACAGAGGAAGGTGCACATGACATTGAAGAGGAGGTGATGGATGACCCAGTTGTTGACCCAGATTGGCATCCATTGGGGGAAGAGGGTGCTGCTTCCAATAGCTCAGATGAGGAGGAGGAGCATCCACAGCAGACATCGACATCGCAACAGCTGTTATCTGGCAGGCCCGGAGCACTCCAAAGACAGGTTCCAAACATCAAAAGAGTTGCTGGACAGCTTGTCCAGAGGGTCAAAAGATCACAGCGTGCTAGGCCGCAAAATGTCTGCCAAAGTAGGAAGAGTGCAGTGTGGCACTTTTTTTAACAAAATCCTCATGATCAGGCCAAGGTTATCTGTAAGAAGTGCGCAAAGACCTTTAGCCGAGGGAAAAATCTGAAAAATTTGAATATCAGTTGCATGCTTAGACATTTAACCAGCATGCACTTGCAAGCGTGGACACAACACCAAACCTCAAGTACCACATATGCAACTGATCACAAAGAAGGTAGTCAGCAACGCTACATTGTTTCCCCCACTGTAAGCCCACCGGTTAGCACAGCAGCAAATGTTGAGGTGTCGTTGCAAGGCCACAGCAGTCAGGGAATCCCACTGTTATATCAACGAAAGACTGAATCTAGGCCATCAGAAAGAACACCAACTCCATCACCATCATCAACCCTCTCTCAGTCCGCCCTGTCCACCGCTAATTCCACCATATGCAGCTCTCAAGTCCAGCTCACCCTCCCAGACACTATGAGTAGGTCAAGAAAGTACTCAGTCTCTCATCCGCGTACACTTGGTTTGAACGCCCACAATGCCAAACTAATCTCGTTAGAGATGATGCCCTATCGGTTGGTGGAAAGCGCAGCTTTCCGCGAACTCATGGCCTATGCAGTACCACGCTATGACCTACCCAGTCGCCACTTCTCTCGCAAAGCCATCCCAGCACTCCACCATCATGTGAAAGACCGCATTGTCCATGCACTCAAGCAGTCAGTGAGTGGAAAGGTGCACCTCACAACTGATGCATGGTCCAGTCGGCATGGCCAGGGCCGTTCCGTGTCCATCATTGCGCAGTGGGTTAATGTGGTTGATGCAGGGTCCACAGGGGACAGCGGTGGTGGGACAGTGCTACCTAGCCCACGGTATAGGAAACAGTTGGCTGTAGGCGTTCGACCCTCCTCCTCCTCCAGAAGCGAAAGCTCGTCCACAGAGCACAGTCGTACGAGCACTCCATCTGCAGCTGCCACTGTTGCACACGAGGTGTCCCCCTATCGAGCAGCTAGTGCAAAGCGTCAGCAGGCTGTGTTGCAGATGATGTGTTTGGGCGACAGACACACCGCCGAGGTGCTGGCCGAGTACTTGAAGCGACAAACTGAGTCATGGCTGGGCAGTGTACATATTGAGGCAGGCAATGTAATTAGTGATAACGGCCGTAATTTTGTGGCAGCCATAGCCCTTTCAAAACTCAGCCACATACCTTGCTTGGCTCACACCTTGAATCTGGTGTTGCAGTGCTTCCTCAATAATTATCCGGAGTTAACAGCCCTGCTCCAGAAGGTGCGAAGACTGTGTGCGCACATCCGCTGGTCGCCTGTACACTCCATTCATATGCAGAAGCTGCAGCGATTGCTCCACCTTCCCAACCACCGCCTCATTATCGACATTGCAACAAGGTGAAACTCCACACTGCACATGGTTGAGCGGCTGTGCGAGCAGAGGCAGGCCATAATGCATTTGTGGGAGGATACACGGCCAGGCACTTTGAGAGCAGACATGGAGTTGACAGGTGTGCAATGGTTGAAGCTGAAAGACCTCTGTAAAGTCCTTCAGTGTTTTGAGGAATGCACATGGCTGGTAAGCGCAGACGACGCCATCCTAAGCATGAGCATCCCACTTATGCATCTGCTCATGCAAACTTTGACGCACCTTAAGGAGCAGGCATCTGCAGCCAATGTTGACGAGGAGGAAGAGGTGGAGGGAATCCTTGATGACATTCAGCCATTATCTGCTCAGGGACCACTCCTGGACGAGGTGGAGGAAGAAGAGGAGAAGGAGGATGATGATGGGGATGATTACTTAGGGGAGGAGGATGCATCTCGTGGGGCAAGTGAAAATGTTGGCGTGGCAAGGTCTGGTACAGGGTTTGTGCGTGACTGGAGGGATGTGGTTTTGCCAGAAAGTGCTCCTCCACCCAGCACTCGCAGTGCATCATTGACACCGGGAACATTGGCCCACATGTCAGATTATGCCTTGCAGATCCTAAAAAGGGACCCACGCATTGCCAAAATGATGAACGATGACGACTACTGGTTGGCCAGCATCCTGGATCCACGCTATAAAGGCAAATTACAAAACATCATGCCACAGGAGAACCTTGACCTAATATTGACTAATAAACAAGCAACTCTGGTAAACCGGTTGGTTGAGGCATTCCCAGCACACAGCAGCGGTGATGGTTCTCACACGAGCCGTACGGGCCGGGGGCAGCTTGGCAGAGGTGTTCGTGGTGCACACAACAGAAGTGGCGTTGGAGACAGGGGTTTCATGACAATGTTGTGGACTGATTTTTCACGGACCACTCACACAACTGGTAATACTGCCAGGGCTGTGGAGTCGGTAAGCCACAGTTGCGACTCCGACTCCTGGATTTTATCAGGCTCCGACTCCGGCTGCGACTCCTTCATAAAAGGCCAATTCATAACAACAAATTTACTGTTGTAAAATATTAAACATCATGCTTATTCAGTTTCTCACCAGCATATAAGTAATCAGACCACTTAGAGCAAAAACTACATTTATTAGAATACAATTAGAATATAGCAAATAACTTTTATAAACTTTTCTAAACTGTAAGTAAATATGCAATAAACACTTTTATGCAGTTAATAAGAAGAAATCTATAAATTTGTCCTCAGAAAAAGTATTGCCTCTGTCAGATCCTCCTTCATGGATGCCCTCAAATCTGATCTAATTATTTTGAGAGCAGAGAACAACCTCTCTACAGTAACTTGTGTTGGTGGCAAAGCAGTAACCACTCGGGCAACATCTCTGACAATGTCAGGATACAGAGGAATCGCTTGTTGCACTGTTATTTTTGATGAACGGTCAAATTTCTCAATTTCTTTTAGTGCACATGAAAATTCTGCTGAAATGTACTGGCTGTGTTCCTTGATGGGGATGACTCTTCTTCTATGCGGGAACGCTTTGCACGGTCCTTGTGATCTAAATATTTTTCGAAATTAAATTCTTCATCAGTTGATGATGAGGGTGAAGATGTGGCAGGATGACCAAATTCTTCTTGTTCCTCCTGACTGTTCTGCAACCCTTTCATCCTTACTGCTATTTCAAACAGAGCTTCTTTTCCTTTACTTAGCTGTTGATCATCTAGAAGAATCCGATGCATTGGGTCTACATAAACAGCTGCCAAAAGAATGTTATTTTGTAATAGTAGCTCCTCTCTCTGTTTCATTGATGTAGCAATGCCACTTGCAATTAACCCTCCTCTTTGGGACAGGCAAAACATCAGGTTCTTCCACTCCTTTAAGAAAATACCTGGAGTTAAGTCCTCTGCTTGTAATTTTTTAGTCACTGTAAATGGGTGCTCTAGCAATTTTTCCAGCTCAGTCACCTGATTCCACTGACTTTCATTTAGCGTCAGTTGAGGGTTAGCCATGTCTACAAGAAAGGTTTTCAGTTCAACCAAGCGCTGAATCATTAAGTAAGTACTGCCCCATCGTGTGGCTTGATCAATAATTGCCCCTTTTCCAGCACGTCTCTTCAAAATTGAGTCAACTTTAGGGGTTCTGGCAACAGTAGCCAATTTTCTCACCTTGCCAATCAGTGCAGCAGCATGTCCTTCTTGCAGACTGTCTCTTATAGCCAGCTGTAGCGTATGCACAACACAGCGCATGTGATGAATGAAAGAACATATTGACACAGTTTCAACAAGATCATTTAAACTATCATGTTGCTGTTCATCTGAAGCAACTTCAGTTTGCTCCTCAGTTACAATACTGTGTTCCTCTATTTCAAACATTTCTGTGTCTGTGGACCCAGAATGTTCTTCTAGCTGCTGGTCACCATCATTACTCTCATTCATTAGCTTAATAGTACTTATCATATTTGAAGCATTGTCAGTTACGACAGAAAGAACTTGCTCTTTTTTAAGTTCATAGTCTTGCAGAACCTTTTCCACCAAGACCTGGAGAAACTCACTGGTGTGATGAGCTTTGGTGTCTTTTACTGCCAATGCCTTGGTAACTATTTCATTTTTGTCACAAACAAATCAGACATTGATGGCAAAATAGTTCACTCTGTGACGTGTGCAGGCATCCATTTTAAGAAACAGAAAGCGTCCCTTGAGAGTTTTTTTAAGTTCTTCCTTTTGTTTAAAAGCTTCTTCGATTACTAATTTTCTAATACTCTCTCTCTCCAGAGAAACACCAAGCTTGCGGGCCATTTCCCCATTCAGACACATAAAAGCTGGTCGTGAAAATAATGAAATAGGCACACTATCCTTTACAACAAGCTCTATGATCTGTTTTTTAAATGTATCTACTGTCATTGTCACAGTAACTTTGTCACTGACAAAATATCTTGCAACTGATGGCTGCAAAGTTTTCTGCTCCTTTGTTTGGCTGGAAGAGCTGGGCACTGGTTCATTGGTTTGGATGCAGTCTTTCTCATCCACTGCTTTCAGTACTTCTGGATGAAAGCGCTGTAAATGTCTCTTTAGATTAGAAGCTCTGGTAGGAGCATTTTTATCTTTGCCTGAATATGCACTCATCTTGGCTTCACAGCATTTGTTTTCGTCTGGATCATTTGTCATACACTGACAGACATAATGTTTACTATCTTGAGTGACGGTGAAATGTTCAAATACAGCTGATTTAATGTGATGCTTGTTTGACATTCTCAGGTTTTTAATTCTGCATTCACAATCCAAATGACAATTGTTTTTCCTAAAAACAATTGTACAAAATTATTGCCAGGTCGTACAACTGATATAGTGGTCAGTAATACTGTTATTATTCCTCATGTACTCACAGTTAACTGATGCAAAGTTTCTTGAAAGGATAATACTTCTTACAGTCTTCCTCTTCTGAGTAGCAGGCAGCTGTGAGATGCTTGGAAGACGCACACCTAGTATGATCTAGTCTAGAGGAGGAGCTTTACTACTAAGAATTTGCAACACATTTTCACTTTCAGTTTCATACATTGTAAGTAGGGGGGTTGGGGCAGCATGAGGTTAACCAAGTATAAGATTAGATAAGGGCAGTGGAGAACAGTGACACACAAGAAGTAAGAAATGTCTCTATCTCCAGCAGAACTGCTTATCACTGTTGTTCATAGTTTGATAGAACATATATATTTGAGTAACATTTATAAAATTCATATGAAAGTTCAATTATGAAATATTAATACATTTTTTTTAAAGCTGGAGTCGGAGTCGGTACATTTCTACCGACTCCGACTCCGACTCCAACCAAAACTAACTCCGACTCCGACTCCACGACTCCGACTCCACAGCCCTGAATACTGCATCGATGGAAAGTGACAGGAGACAGCAGTTGTCAACTATGGTTAACAACTACTTTTCCTCCCATATCGATGTTCTCCCACACAGGTCATTCCCCTTTGACTATTGGGCCGCTAAACTGGACACCTGGCCTGAATTGGCACAATATGCCTTACAGGAGCTCGCTTGCCCAGCTGCAAGTGTGCTATCGGAAAGAGTCTTCAGTGCAGCTGGATCAATCCTGACAGAAAAAAGGACCCGTCTGTCAACCCAAAATGTGGATGATCTAACCTTCATTAAAATGAACCATGCATGGGTTTCCAAGGATTTTGTCCCACCTTCCCTTGATGACACATAGGTTGCCAGAAAAATGGCTTGCTTTGGTCCTCAAAATACAAATTCAAACAAGAAAAATTATAGCCAGCTCACCCAGTTAGACGTCCTTAGTGGTTCTGCTCACTGCCAGGAAGCCGCACGGAGTTGTAATGGGAGAGGCACACCCATGTTGCAATAGAAACAAAAACCAGCAAATAATTCCAGCGGATGCTTCCTACTTGGCCATAAAATCCATTTTATTTTTATCTTTTAAAATAGTTCCATGTGGCAGAAACCCAAATATATACAGGGGGTCAGAAGAAAAAAGGGCACACTGCTGCTTTATGCGTGCAGACTACGCGTTTCGACACGCGTAGTCTGCACGCATAAAGCAGCAGTGTGCCCTTTTTTCTTTTGACCCCCTGTATATATTTGGGTTTCTGCCACATAGAACTATTTTAAAAGATAAAAATAAAATGGATTTTATGGCCAAGTAGGAAGCATCCGCTGGAATTATTTGCTGGTTTTTGCTTTGGTCCTCCTCCTATTCCGCAAACTTGACCTATTTCACCTTTTGCAGCAGCTGAATGACCCACATCTACATATGCCACTTTGTAAACCTCCCTAAGTGGGCGCCCCCCCCACCCCATGGCCGGGGTCACCACCAAGTGCACAAAACCGTGCGAGTGCCATTGCCCTGGACAGGTGGGTAGGCCGACTTTTGGGCGCGGGCACTGGCATAGGGTCCCTCATAGTGCAATCAAGTGTCTCTGACAGTGGTGGTGCACTCCCGCCGTCAGACACACCGCCGTACTATGAGGTGCCCAGTGCCAGTACCGACACCCACGAGTGTGCCCCCCTTGCTTGGGCAGGGCCCCAGCATTTGCAATGTTTACCTCTCCCTGCTCCTCCGCTGTTTAGTCTGGGCTGTCAAATCCTTCACTGGGACTGCCACTACAAATTGATTGAACTGAAAGATGATGGTTAAGATGTAGCTATGCCCTGTCCTGCTGGCCGGGCTCTAGCTCCAGATGATCAGTGGCTTCCATTTCTTAAGGACGTCGACTCACTATTACATGCAGTGGTGGTTTATCATCAGCTTTCACAGTTTTCCTACTCACAAACGTGTGACATTCCAGCACACATTTCAAAATATGCCCTCTCATGCCAATCAAATAGAATCGCCTACGGCCTGTGGCTTCTGTCTTTTGCACTCCAAAGTTACGTGACAGATCATGAAAGCCAGTGAGCACCATGTTTACATCGCTCCCTGTGATAAAAATTGGATTGAGATGAGTAACAGTGATGGAATCAACGGAAGTGCGATACAGCAAGACTTTATTCACAAAAAAATGTTTTCACTGTCTCAACACACAAATTAATTGAGGGTCAGCATCGCCTATGAGAATTGTGATGGAAGTTTTTCCCGTGAATAATAATTCCTAGATTTCTGCTATCAATAGCCTTTATGTCACTAATTGTATGCATCTCATTTCTATTGCGGAGAGGCTGGACTGTATTACTGAGACAGAAATATATATGAAGATTTAAAAATAACACCAAAAGTATATAGTTGTGTACGCCTCAAATGCATTTCCTTTTTTTCCGCTTTTTAGATTGCTGTGTAATCCATACAGAGAACACGGAGATTTTCCATGTTTAAACTGTGCTATATATACCTGCTATCCAGTGATAAAGTACCCTTTCTCAACTTTGTACAATCTGGGCCTGAGAACATCTGAGTCTGCCTCCTGATCTATAGACATATATTTTTAATGTGTAAACTAGGCTACATATATACGTGTTATCCGGTGAAACTGTACCCTTTATCAACTTTCTACGTTGTTGAATCCATACTGGGCCTGAGAACGGCTGCCGAGCTGTTAAGCAAGCTACAGCACCTGTGGTTTGGACACGTAATTTTTTCAGGAATGACGGTTAGGCCTAACTCCGGAATTGCGGTTGACCTGAACTTACTGGGAAATCATCGTTCACGGGGAATAATCTGAATCCCAGATCCCCATCACTAACGGAGTTCAGCAGGTTATCTGCACCTGTAAGCGACAAAAGCTGGTCCTTTCAGTGTAGCGTGCATGCAGCCCCGGACATGTACTGGAATGCTAGACCTGTTATTGCTCGATCTCACGTGCCACAGCCTCGCGTATCCTTCTAGTAAGCTTGACGCGTACTGCGGGGCCATGCCGGAGTCTCGGTCGTTAACGGAATAAAGCTGAGAAATTGCTAGCACAACTACAAACGGACATACCACACCACACACAGAATCGACAAAGCTTGCAATCTGTCCATCTTTTCTGTAGCTTGTATGGTAGTGGTTTCCCGGGTGCAGTCCAGTTAAGCCACAGGCTCCACTCCTGGTGGTGCCCTTTTGGACATTCCTTTAAGGTTCAGCTTTGCAATCATACTGCCCACGGAAACCAAAAACTTTGCCTTCAGGGACGCTGTTTGGAGGTTCGTGGGAATAAAGCCGCCCGATCAGCAGTCGGCATATGGGTCGCCCTCCCAGGGCTGTGGGGTACTCGGTACCGGGCCAGTATCAGTGGGATGTGTCACAGCAGCGGTGACCTGGATGGTGGCCCTGGGTGCCCATGTAAATGGCGTGGTATAATGGTAAAGAGTTTATATAGATAGTTTGACACCACCTGTGGTGTTCGGCAACATAGATGTTAGGCCGATGCTGCATGCAGATCCTCTGAGACTGATGGTGTTGTGCAGCAAAGATGGTGAAGCTCCCCACAGGTGGAGCTGGAATCGCAGGGAAGTGTAGATGTAGTGATGGGGGAAAGGCACAGGCGGTGTAGGTGCTGGTACCCAGATGTAGCGGTGCTGGAATAACTGTAAGACACCAGAGCGTGCAGTTCCAAAGCTTTACTCGCAGTCTGCAGGTTACACAGATGCCTGCCTCCGTGCTGTGTCCTCCGGGTCAGGACCTCTGCCAACCTCTGGGACCAGAATGGAAAGCTCCCTTCCAACACTCCGCCAACATGAACCTTCCTGAACGTCTCCTTTCTAGCGCTTGTCGGGGAAGCACTCACAGGACCGTGGTTCACTGAAACGCCTCCTGTCTAACAGATGTTCCTCAGACTTTACTTGTATGGCAGACAGCTGTAGCCTTTTCCTTCTGCCTCGCACACGTCGATGCTGGGGCCTCTGAGCCTTAGTTGGGTACAGAGCATTTATAGCTGCTACTTCCCCCGGTTTCTGCTGCAGGAACGTCAGTGTCCCTACAAACTCGGAGACCGGAATCCAGACCATGCGCTCCAGCTAGGAGTGAGCCTTAACTCTGCTCATCCTCCAGCTCCCCTTCTCACGTCCACACACTTCCCCTTCCCTGCACAGAGTGTCCTAACTTACCTCCACCCGACCACAGAGAGCAGCTCCTCAGCAGTCAGGTTCAGAGGTCTCCCTGCTGGCCTGGAGTGGGAAATGTGTTGTGTGTTGGTTTCACTGCTAGAGAGATCCTTCGTTGCTCCCAAGCTTGACAACACACTCCCTAGGAGGAAGGCAATGCCACAGTGGCGACCGTACTCTTGGGGACGCCACAAGTGCACTGAGGCCCAGCCACTGCTGGATGATGCTGCTGGTACATTGACCCAGACCACTACATTCCCCTTCGCACTCTGCACAGCCAGAATCTGACCCAGAGCAAACTCAGGTTCCCCTTCCCGCATACTATACCACCTTACACGGTGACAAAGAGGAAGGTGCAGATGAAAGTGCAGGTTCCTTGAGCAGGTGGGGGGGCATACTGATGGGCGATGGCACTGGCACCGCATAGTACGCTAAAGTGTCTCTGCCAGTGGGAGGGCCTAAACAGCCAAGTGCAGTGAGATGGAAGATGGGGACGACAAGGAGTTCAGAGTAGTGCAGGGATTCCCTAGCAAGGAGACTTATGTAATTGTTTTCAATGTTGGGACAGCAATTTTTGGGGAGCACTATACTCTGGTGAATGATATATGGGGCCCACCATACACTGGAGCATTCCAAAGGTGGACATCAGACACTGGAGCAGCATTTACAGGGCCCATTATACACTAGAGCAGTAGAAATGGGGCCCATTATATATGGAGCATTATTTGGGCCCATAAGACAGTGGAGCTTCATCCATTGGGACCAACATATACTGTAGCATTATGTGGAGCTCATCATATACGGTTTGAAATATTATATGGGAATAATGATTCCGTATGGAGAAATATATGGGCCTCGTTACTCTGTATAGCGCACTAAGCGCAGGCCATAATACTGTAAGGAGTTATATACTGTCCGTTTTTGGAGGTATTGGAGAATTTAAAATGGATATCAGTCATGAGATGTAAGAAGTGAAGTATTTTTCATTGTACTATACTGCTATTTCTCTGCCGGTTCGGAGCATCATGAGTTGTGGTATGTGTTAAAGGGGCGCTCTTTGGCCCTGGGCCCACGAAAACCTGGAGCCAGCCCTCCCCCCCCACAACTGTAGCCAAATAACCCCCATTTTTCAGTGCGTAACTAGTATTATGAAGTTAATTAAGGTTGACAAGCTTCAGTAACAAGAATTTATGCTTTTGGCATTCAAATGGGCACTGTTGGTGTGTTTCCTGTCCTCCTCTCACTGCCGACTTTAATTCTCCATTGACTTACATTGGGTTTCGTGTTTTGGGACGACCCTGACTTTTCCCTATAGTCGGCCGATTTTGCTTGACCCGACTTTTGGAAAAGTCGGGTTTCATGAAACGAAACTCGACCCTAAAAAAACAAAAGTCGCTCAACACTACTCGTTGCTCTAAATGAGCATCCGAGCATTAGAAATTGCTTGGTTCGAGTAATGAGCATCCGTGTATTTTAGTGCTCGTTCGTCTATAATTAACAGCAAATGACTATGTTGAGGCACTGAAGACTATAGGTTCATCAGAGGATAATTAATTCAGGGGTGATGCATATGAAATAGACAATAGTAAAAGATCAGTAGCAAATTGTAAGACTCTAGCTGAATATAGAAGTGTGTGCTCACATGTAGAAATGTCAAGTTTAAAAGTATCAATATTGAGTTAAAATGTTTGCCTTTGTGTTTGTTAAAAGAAGCCGGCATACAGTTGTGGCCTAAAGTAATGACACCCCTGCAATTCTATCAGATAATACTCAGTTTCTTCCTGAAAATGATTGCAAACACAAATTCTTTGGTATTATTATCTTCATTTAATTTGTCTTAAATGAAAAAACATAAAAGAGAATGAAGCAAAAAGCAAAACATTGATCATTTCACACAAAACTCCAAAAATGGGCCAGACAAAAGTATTGGCACCCTCAGCCTAATACTTGGTTGCACAAGCTTTAGCCAAAATAACTGCGACCAACCGCTTCTGGTAACCATCAATGAGTTTCTTACAATGCTCTGGAGCCGTTCTTCTTTGGCAAACTGCTCCAGGTCCCTGATATTTGAAGGGTGCCTTCTCCAAACTGGCATTTCTAGATCTCTCCACAGGTGTTCTATGGGATTCAGGTCTGGACTCATTGCTGGCCACCTTAGAAGTGCTTTCTCTCAAACCATTTTCTAGTGCTTTTTGAAGTGTGTTTTGGGTCATTGTCCTGCTGGAAGACCCATGACCTCTGAGGGAATATAGGCTGAACTGGATGGACAATTGTCTTTTTTTGACCTTGCTAACTATGCTACTATGTTACTTTGTTAAGTTAGATGAGCGAACCCAAGAGAAAAGAGAGATTTTCCAGCTCCAAAGTTTTTATATTTTTTTTATTATTGTTTTATTTTGAACTAGCTGAAGAGCCCGGCATTGCCTGGGCATAGTAATCAATTGTGGTTAGTTATAACAAATTATAATGATTATATTGCACATAAAAACTGTACATCTAATCCTATCCTGTGTGATACCGACTGCTGAGCCGTGTATCTAATCCTATTCTGTGTGATACTGTCTGCTGAACCATGTATCTAATACTATTCTGTGTGATACTGTGTGCTGAACTGCGTATCTAATCCTATCCTGTGTGATACTGACTGCTGAGCTGTGTATCTAATCCTATCCTGTGTGATACTGCCTGCTGAGCCATGTGTCTAATCCTCTACTGTGTGATATTGACTGCTGAGCTGTGTATCTAATCCTATCCCGTGTGATACTGGGCTCCCCCTGTGGTCTGTGTCAGAGGGTGGTCTGTGTTGGCACGGTAATAAATTGTTTTATTTCCAGCTTTACAGAAGGATGATAACACCATAGAAATGATAAGAATAATAGGCCTCAGTTACCACAACTGTCTACAAAGAAAACTGTTGCTGATAGCAACCAATCACAGCTCATTTTTCATCCTTTAAACAGCTCTGGGACAGCGTGGCAAGTTTTGAGTGGTGACTTTTGTGTTTCGACTTTTATGTGGCGAGGTTGGTGTATGTGTGGTGAAATGTGTGCTGAGGGTTGTATATGTGTTGGAGCACGTGGTATTGTGTGGCGCATTTTGTGTGTGTGTTCATATCCCCGTGTGTGGTGAGTATCCCATGTCAGGGCCCCACCTTAGCAACTGTACGGTATATACTCTTTGGCGCTATCGCTCTCAATCTTTAAGTCCCCCTTGTTCACATCTGGCAGCTGTCAATTTGCCTCCAACACTTTTCCTTTCACTTTTTCCCCATTATGTAGATAGGGGCAAAATTGTTTGGTGAATTGGAACACGTGGGGTTAAAATTTCACCTCACAACATAGCCTATGATGCCCTCGGGGTCCAGACGTGTGACTGTGCAAAATTTTGTGGCTGTAGCTGCGACGGTGCAGATGCCAATACATACATACAATTTTGCCCCTATCTACATATTGGGGAAAAAGTGTAAGGTGAATTGGAACGCGCGGGGTTAAAATTTTGCCTCACAACATATCCTATGATGCTCTTGGGGTCCAGACGTGTGACTGTGCAAAATTTTGTGGCTGTAGCTGAGACGGTGCGGATGCCAATCCCGAACATACATACATACAAACATACATACACACCCACATTGAGCTTTATATATTAGATGAGGCAAAAGGAAGTGATTTAAACTTTTAGATTTTGTTAATATTTGCAAAAACTTTTTTTTTACTTTTTACTGGTTTCAATAGTCTCCATGGACATCTGTGCTGCACATAGCAGGGCTTCAGTTCTGCTATGTGTAGCTAAAATGCTCATCTGCTATGAGCGCCAGCCACAGGGCACTGCTCACAGCTATCCAGCAATTACAACCACAGAGGTCTCCTGCAGACCCTGGATTGTCATGCCAACCCATTGGCGACCTGCAGTCATGTGATACGAGAACGAGAACCGATGGGTGGAGTTAGTGACTGCAGAGAGATTGACAGTGGCATTTAACATGTTAACAGCAGCAGGTACAGCGTGATTCCACCTTCGGCTGTAAGGGACACGTTAGCTGATGAAATCCACTAACATGTGCCGAAAAAATTGCGGGCACAATGCCGGAGCCCACATCTCACAGAGTAGGTGACCTATTGTTAGGGACGGCTGTTATGATTGAGTCACCGTAGGAGGCAAAAACAGAAATGCTAGCTAAGTCCAGAAAACCAGAGAAGTTGGCAGCTATCGGATTGCAGACCCCTGAACCTATCAACACAACTAGCAGTAGCCGTGGGGGGTTCCTACGATGCCCTAGACCCCTCGATCACAGCCAGAGAATTAAATAGGCCTAAAGAAAGAAAGGGGAAATCTAAACTGCCCCAGAGCAGACCCCAAAGCAATAGGCAGCCCCAACATATAATGACGGTGAAGCAAGATGAAAATACTAACACAGACAGAAAGATAGACTGAGCAAAGAGGGGCCCAAGCTAACTTGATAGAAAAGGACAGGAAGGCTGCTGTCTGCAATCCGTGAAAAACTCTATGAAAATAAGAGCCAACAAACTGACAGTGAAAAAGGCCCTGAAGACGCTAGGCTTCAAAAAGCTATGTCAGCACTCAGGAATATACTGAAGACAGAGCTACAAGCAAAAGGAGATTCAGCTCACCCCAGCAGGGGATGGCAGAATACTGAAAAGCAAGGAAAACAAAAAACAAAACAAAAAGGCTAACAGCCAAAACAGAAAACTTAGCTTTAGGGAGCAGGAATCAGACTGGTGTCCTAGAAGTCCACAGAGAAATCACCCGCAGGGCAGAAGGGCGTCGGCAGCCTTATATCCAGTCTGTGACTCCACTCAGCCAGTCATCCTCATTAGACTCAGGTGCCTGATAATCAGGCTCACTACCTTCCTTCACCAGAATAGGGAGTTCACCAGACCCCAGTGACGAAGGGGAAAATGAACTCACAACAGTACCTCCCCCTTGAGGAGGGGTCACCGAACCCTCAACCACGCCACCAGGGCGATCAGGGTGAGCCCGATGAAATGCACGCACCAATCTTTTGGCATGAATATCAGAGGCAGAGACCCAGGAATTATCCTCCTGACCATAACCCTTCCACTTCACCAAATACTGGAGTCTCCGTCTAGCCAGACGGGAATCCAGTATTTTCTCTACCTCATATTCCATGTTACCTTACACCAATACAGGGTCTGGAGGTGCCACCCCAGGAACCACTGGTTCAACAAACCTCTTCAACAAGGACTTATGAAACACATTATGGATTTTAAATGTGACAGGAAGAGCCAAACGAAAAGAGACCGGATTAATAATCTCCAAAATCTTGTAAGGTCCAATAAATCTAGGCTTAAACTTAGGAGAAGCCACCTTCATAGCAATATTTTTTGATGATAACTACACCATATCACCAATCTTAAACTGGGGACCAATGGTCCTATGTCAATTGGAAAACCGCTGGGCCTTTTCCTGGGAGAGAGATAACTTATCCACCACTTGGTTCCAGATCTGGTGCATTCTCTCCACCACAGTGTCAACACCTGGGCAGGCAGAAGGCTCCACCTGCCCTGAAGAAAATCGAGGATGAAACCCAAAGTTACAAAAAAAAGGTGACATCAAAGTGGCAGAACTAGCTCTATTATTTAAAGCAAATTCGGCCAAGGGCAAAAATGAAACCCAATCATTCTGATCAGCGGAAATAAAACATCTCAAATACGACTCCAAGGTCTGGTTTGTTCTCTCTGTCTGCCCATTGGTCTGAGGGTGAAAAGCAGAGGAGAAGGACAACTGAATTCCCAGCTTGGAACAGAAAGTCCTCCAAAATCTAGACACAAACTGAACTCCTCTGTCAGATACAATGTTCTCAGGAATCCCGTGTAAGCGAACCACCTGTTGCAAAAACAGGGGCACCAACTCAGAGGAAGATGGCAACTTAGGGAGTGGTACAAGATGAACCATCTTAGAGAACCTATCACAAATCACCCAAATAACAGTCATTCTTTGAGAGACCGGCATATCAGAGATGAAATCCATTGAAATATGGGTCCATGGCCTCCTGGGGACCGGCAAAGGCATCAACAACCCACTAGAGCGAGAACAAGATTTAGACCGGGAGCAAGTCCCACAGGACTGCACAAAATTCCTGACATCATGAAACAAGGTGGGCCACCAAAAAGAGCGACTCACCAGAGCTCTAGTACCAAAAATACCTGGATGACCAGCCAATGCAGAGCAATGAACTTCAGACATCACTCTCTTCCTCCACTGGTCAGGAACATACAACTTTCCACTGGGACAACGCTCAGGCTTGTCCTCCTGGAACTCTTGCAGAGCAAGTCTCAAATCGGGCAAGATAGCAGAAAGAACTACCCCTTCGCCTAAGATGGTAGCAGGCTTGGTCACCACAGGAGAATCAGCAAAGAAACTCCAAGAGAGGGCGTCTGCCTTGACATTCTTAGTTCCAGGAAGAAAAGAGACCACAAAATCAAAACGTGTAAAAAACAAGGCCCACCTAGCCTGTCTAGGGTTCAAGCGTTTAGCCGACTCTAGGTAAATCAAATTCTTGTGGTCAGTGAGGACCACAACTTGATGTTTAGCTCCCTCCAACCAATGTCTCCACTCCTCAAATGCCCATTTCATGGCCAACAGTTCCCGATTCCCCACATCATAGTTACGTTCAGATGGAGAGAACTTTCGGGAAAAGAAAGCACAGGGATTAATTTTAGATGTCACAAGATCCTTTTGGGACAAAACAGCTCCTGCACCAATCTCAGAAGCATCCACCTCTACCTGGAACGGGAGTGAGACATCAGGTTGCCGCAAAACCGGGGCGGAGGTAAATCTTCGCTTCAGCTCCTGAAAGGAAGCAACAGCCTCAGGAGACCAATTCAACACATCAGCACCCTTCTTAGTCAGATCAGTCAATGGCTTGGCAATACTAGAAAATTTTGCTATAAATTTCCGATAAAAATTAGCAAAACCCAAAAACTTCTGGAGGGCCTTCAAAGAAGTGGGCTGAACCCAATCATAAATGGCCTGTACCTTGGCCGGGTCCATTTCAATAGTTGACGGAGACAAAATAAATCCCAAAAATGAAATCCTCTGTACTCCAAAAAGGCATTTCGATCCTTTGACATACAGGGAAATCTCCCTCAAGATCCGGAACACAGTCCGAATATGTTCCACATGAGAATCCCAATCCTTGGAGAAGATCAAAATATCATCCAGATAGATAATCAAAAATTTATCGACAAAGTCTCGGAAAATATCGTTCATGAAGCACTGGAAGACAGAAGGGGCATTAGTGAGCCCAAAAGGCATCACCAGGTACTCAAAATGTCCCTCCGGAGTATTAAACGCCATCTTCCATTCATCCCCCTGCTTAATGCGGATAAGATTATACGCCCCCCTGAGGTCAAGCTTGGTAAACCAGCAAGCACCTCTAACTCTAGAGAATAGATCCGAAATCAGGGGTAACGGATACTGATATTTAATAGTAATTTTATTGAGGGCACGGTAATCAATACAAGGCCTTAAAGAACCATCCTTTTTGGCCACAAAAAAAAAAACGGCACCTAAGGGTGAAGAGGATGGTCTAATATGACCCTTCTCCAACGCCTCCATAATATAGGACCGCATAGCCTCGTGCTCGGGTACAGATAAATTGAAGAGCCGACCCTTGGGAAATTTACACCCCGGGCTTAGTTCAATTGCACAGTCATAACTCCTATGAGGAGGCAAGGACGCAGACTCATTCTCACTAAATACATCATAAAAGTCCGCCAAATAGTCAGGAACATCATGCGACTGAGGAGAGGTGGAAAAAACCGGAGCCTCACTAAAGGCACACCGACAACCCCAACTCACCACAGACACAGATTTCCAATCCAAAACTGGATTATGAATTTGCAACCAGGGAAACCCCAGAACAACGGCATCATGCAGACCATGCAATACCAAAAATTTGCAATTTTCTTGATGGTCTGGGGCGACCCGCATGACCACCTGGGTCCAAAACTGAGGTTTATTTTTAGCCAAAGGAGTAGCATCAATCCCCCTCAAAGGGATAGGCGTCTGCAGAGGTGTCATCGGAAATCCACAACGTTTAGCAAAATCCAAGTCCATTAGGTTTAGCGCTGCTCCCGAATCCACAAAAGCCTTGGCGGAAAATGTGGACAAGGAGCAGATCAGAGTAATTGCCAGAAGAAACTTAGGTTGAACACCACCCACAGATAACGTGTGTGCAAAGCGTTTCTCTCATTTAGGACAAACAGAAATAATATGCGAGGCATCTCCACAGAAAAAACACCGCTTATAACGCCTTCTGAACTCCTGACGTTGCACCTTAGACAAAACTCTATCACATTGTATAGGTTCAGACGTCTGTTCAACCGGTGGCAACACCTCTCGTGCAATCCTGCGTTCACGTAAACGCCGATCAACCTGAATGGCTAATGACATAGAATTGTCCAGACCAGAGGGAACAGGAAATCCCACCATAGTATCTTTTACGTCTTCTGACAAACCCTTCCGAAAGAGAGCTGCCAAGGCATTATCATTCCAGGTAGTAAGGACCGCCCACTTTCGGAACTTTTGACAGTACAACTCTGCAGAATCTCGACCCTGGTTCAATGCCAACAGGGTCTTTTCAGCCTGATCAATAGCATTAGGTTCGTCATACAACAACCCCAAGGCTTGAAAAAATGCGTTCACATTAGTCAGAATAGGATCATCTGGTTTCAAAGAAAACGCCCAATCCTGGGGATCGCCACGCAGCAAAGAGATGACAGTTTTAACCTGCTGCGCGGAGCTCCCTGACGAGTTAGGCTTCAAGGCAAAAAATAATTTACAGTTATTTTTGAAACACAAAAATTTAGATCGATCCCCAAAAAATACATCAGGTGTAGGGATCTTTGGTTCAACAGCATGCGAACAAGCAAGGTAGGCGGAAATTCCCTGCACTTCCGCAGCGAGCTGCTCCACATGATCAGACAATTGCTTTATCTCCATTGAGAGAAAAAAAAAATCCCCCTACGGCCTCAGAGATATAGAAGAAAGAATATACACACACTCTTTTTTTTTTTTTTTTAAACACAATTCTTTCCTGCTATTGAGTACCCTAGGATCTGCGGTAGGGCGGGTGATTCTGTTATGATTGAGTCACCGTAGGAGGCAAAAACAGAAATGCTAGCTAAGTCCAGAAAACCAGACAAGTTGGCAGCTATCGGATTGCAGACCCCTGAACCTATCAACACAACTAGCAGTAGCCGTGGGGGGTTCCTACGATGCCCTAGACCCCTCGATCACAGCCGGAGAATTAAATAGGCCTAAAGAAAGAAAGGGGAAATCTAAACTGCCCCAGAGCAGACCCCAAAGCAATAGGCAGCCCCCAACATATAATGACGGTGAAGCAAGATGAAAATACTAACACAGACAGAAAGATAGACTGAGCAAAGAGGGGCCCAAGCTAACTTGATAGAAAAGGACAGGAAGGCTGCTGTCTGCAATCCTATGAAAAACCCTATGAAAATAAGAGCCAACAAACTGACAGTGAAAAAGGCCCTGAAGACGCTAGGCTTCAAAAAGCTATGTCAGCACTCAGGAATATACTGAAGACAGAGCTACAGGCAAAAGGAGATTCAGCTCACCCCAGCAGGGGATGGCAGATTACTGAAAAGCAAGGAAAACAAAAAACAAAACAAAAAGGCTAACAGCCAAAACTGAAAACTTAGCTTTAGGGAGCAGGAATCAGACTGGTGTCCTAGAAGTCCACAGAGAAATCACCCGCAGGGCAGAAGGGCGTCGGCAGCCTTATATCCAGTCTGTGACTCCACTCAGCCAGTCATCCTCATTAGACTCAGGTGCCTGATAATCAGGCTCACTACCTTCCTTCACCAGAATAGGGAGTTCACCAGACCCCAGTGACGAAGGGGAAAATGAACTCACAACAGACGGCGCAACGCACCAAATATAAATAATAGGAAGTGCGTTCGCCGCCCGAGGTCCACCGTGCAGTAGGTGTAACAACCGCTGCTGAGTAATGGCAGACTCGCTATATGGCGGTATACTATGCTCGGATTAAACGTCACCCGAAGTGCGCAGAGCGGACTCTGTTAAACTCACAGAGGCGCTTTAGTATAAAGAAAACATAAACGCCGAGCCTGTTAGCTTCACAGGTCTCAGCTGGCGTGCACACACGGTATATGGTCACAGGACACAGCCAAAGGCAGAGGTCAGTGTCCATCTTGACCTACCGTGTATGCGGCATCACTACCGCGGATGTCGGTAAGTGCTGCTAACTGCAGCGCGGCGGTCACTACTGCCGCCGTACGACAGTGCCGTGAGGCATGACACTATCGGACGCTAGTAGAGCGGTGCGGTATGCACTGTGGCGTATGGCTTGCCACTGACTGGTGCTGACTATAACTCTAACACCCTAACCACATCCTTAATATCAGAGGGAAGGGGTTTCAAATGAGTCAGTCACCAGAATCATACATCCGTCACCATTCACACATAGCAACTATAGTCTACTAGCACATGGTCGAGTGGCCATGCGGGCCTTTTATAGCCATGCGCTTCCGGGTACCTTTCAGACCTCTGAGATGGGCCAATCAGATCAGGAGAAGGACCTGAGCATGTGACCCCCGATCTCCACTGGGAGATCGCCTCGTGGGCATGACCAGTAGCGCGGCATGAGGACTTAGCCTCTGGAGTGGTTTCATGCAAAGCAGGTTGTGCTACCATTTCTGGTCCAGAGGTGGCAGCAACATCCAGACCCAGAGAGCTGGTCTGAGCAGGGCGCCAGGATTGCTGAGATTGCTGTGCAGGTCCCTGAGCGGTCAGAAAGGAATGGGAGACCGCTGGATGTATGGCTCTGGATTCCTGCTGTGCAGCTGCAGGAATCTAACACCTATGACCTACAGCTGCTGCCATGAGTCACCAAAAATCCTCCATGTCTGCAAGTCTTCGACGGAGAATTTCACAAGTGTCGGTGCTCTACAGAACAGTTGACCGCCTTCTTCATCTGGTCACCTGCTTGCTTCGGTGCTGCTGATCCTTCATTTTGTATGCTAGCTTCCCAGATTGGTCTGTGACTTTGTCATCCACCATGTTATCTTCCACCACCACTGCACCCTGGTCCTTCTAACGTGGTGACTTAAACTGACTTATCGGCACCTGTATCTAATCATCATCTAACTCCTTAGACAAAAATTTCTGTTCCCCACCATCATCTTTTTGTGGCCATGGCTGCTCTAAGCTTTGTGCATCACTAAAGTGCATATCCTACTGTACCTCTTGGAACATGCAGAGTGAGAGGCTACAATCAAGAAATGATGATGTAAAGAGCTCCTTGGGGTATCATAGTGTGGGATCACTGTTCTCCTGGGACTCAACATGGTGGGTGCAAGGAGGGTCAGTATGAGGATTCAATTACCCAGACTGTTGGCTGATGAGACTGGACCGTGTGGAAGACTGGGTGATGCTGGCAAGCATTCTTGAAGCATTATCTGCTATCCAACTGACCACCTGTTCCTACTGGTGTGGTTTGAGAAGTTGTGCCCCATGCCTCCCTGCTATTTGGAACAGGAAGCTATGTGCCTTAGATGAGCATATTTCTAGTGCTCCAGTGACAGGCATAGTCGCACCTGCCCCACGTCTTCGGAGTATGTGTGCGCCATCAGCAGCACTTAAACTTTCCTGTCCCTTACTGAATGCCTAACACATTTTCTAATTGCTATGTCTCTTGAAACTATGTTTCCTTTTTTAATTGAAACTACATTTTTATAATGACCCAAAATATTTGGTCAACTGTAGCAAGCCAAGTAGTTTTTAAAAGTTTTAAACCACCATAATTTTACGCAAAGCAGGTTAAACTGTATGGATGACAATAGTCAATTTTTGGAACCAAAAAAATGTTGTCAACTTTATCAGGCCAAGCAGTTTTTAAATATTTTAAACTATTGCAATTTTACAGAGAACATGTTTTGATGGCAAACTGAATCCAAAAAAAATGGAACTTTTTTTGTTCTAAATACCATTGTAATGAAACACTAACCACGCTAAACTCGATGGATGACTAATTAAACTAGAAAAAAAAATTGACCTTTTATTGATCTCTGTATACCACCGTAATGTAACCCTAAGTGCGTTAAACTGTATGGATGACAATGCAATCAATTTTTTCAACCCACCAAAAACAAAATGTGGTCACATGCAGCTGCTATTTACTTAGCAACAGACTGCAAAGCCCTAAGCCCTACCTAGAGGCTGTATTCTGCCACTCTCTCTGCTCCTGCAACTGTCCCTAAGCTAAACTTGTGTCTGACACAAACAGCAAAGCCAAGTGTGCAACTTGGCAATCACAGCAATGCCACTACCAAGATGTCTATGGCACTACAGTCACTTGCAGACAAACCCTGCATGCTAGTTGGCTGTGTAATAGGCTACAAGCATTTGGGGTGGGGATTCGAGCTTCAAATACAAGCACCAGCCAATGCTTGTCGACTGCTGAGCACATCCGAGCACCCAGATACTCAAGTGATAACCAAGTATCACTGAGCACATTCACTCATCCCTATAAGAGATGTTGGAGATGTCATTAATACAAAGGCACTCTATCACCTATATGGTACCAGCTTTGTGTGACCTTTACAATGTAAGCCTTTGTAGAGTCATAATACACCTCAATCCATTGCCTTACATTGAACATAGTGTAACCCGGATCGTCTGAAAAGTGGTGAGGTCACTGAGAAGAGGAGCAGAATAGAGCTGGATACCAGTAGATGAATATATTAATTGTGATGAGTGAGCATTAAAATGCTCGACTGCTCAGTACTCGAATCGAGTAGGTCCGATGTTTGGAAGGGATTGATTCGCATAACGAGTATAATGGAAGTCAAGAGCATTTTTCTGACAGACCCTAACAAGAGGGCAGGGGAGGCTAGGAAAATAGCTGAAATTAATAGAAACAGTGCTCAAATGGAATGGGAATAGCATGTGAAAGACACTTGGATGCATCTCGCAGGTCTCTGCTGGGAACGATGTCAGCGTATTGCGCCACTTTTGCGGACTGACAATACAACATACCAAACTGAAGATAAAATGAATCATACAGGAAAAATTTTTAGGAAACAATCTTTCCTGCATAATGACTTGTATATAAGGCAAAATTGAAAATAGAAAACAAACAAACGCCTCCCCCACCCCTTAGGCTATGTTCACACATAGCGTTTTTGCTGCATTTTTTAACTTTCTCATTGCTTTCAATGCTGAAAAAAATGGCAAAACACTGCAAAATGCTAAGATAATTGGCATGCTGGTTCTTTCAAAAATGCAGAAGCTTTCAATTTCAGTGAGGAATAAAAGGAATCGTGTGCATGAGATTTTGTGAATTTGTTTTCCCATTTGTAAGCAGTGGAACTCCTAGACTGGTAAAGCCTATGCACTAAATACTGCTGCTGCAAATTAAAAACAAATGTCCTTTTCAGGGCTATATATTTTCTTTTCCCTATTAATACCGGAAAGTTTGCAGGAGTATGTCATATACGTAATTTAAAATGTGCAAGGCGTGCGATAAGGGATGGGAAAGTGGATGTGCTAATTGTGAAGGTATGCCACACAAGTCAGCTACAGCTGCCACCAGTCTGGCAGTGCAGCAGCAGTGATTGCAAGTGTCAAATGAGTGACTGGTGCACCACATGACCAAGCACTGGAACTTTATATTACGCATGTACTGTGCAATGCTTTGTGAGCAGCAGAGAGCAGTAGTTGTATACCAGCTACAACATACAGTATCTGTCAGTGTTCTAGTTGGCCTCTGCACACACGAACCGATGAGTGGGCAAGGATGTCTAACATCTGTAAGGTTCTACAAAACTTTGAAGACTCAACCAAGATGGTGAGTGGCGATGACACATATTGAGCACAACCATTCCACTTCTGTATGTACTCAAACACTTGCTGCTCACAATTAAAGAGGATGCTTTGCATGTGAATGAGATGGAGATGGAGAAAGATAGTACACAGGGTTCTACGTGCTTGCAAATCTTGACTGCTTGCCTTGGAAATGTTGCTGTTTAGGCATTTGACACTGAGGCTTTCCGCAACCTTATGGCAGTGCCCGTCCTGTGATACTCAGTCCTCCTCAGCCATCACTATTTGCCCCAGTGTGCCATCTCCACCTTACACCAGCACGTGTCCCATAACATCCCCCATGCCCTGACCAATGCAGTTAGGTTGCAACAGCAGTATATCTATAGAAGAACTGTAAAGCTATAAACCCTGCCTATATGCCTCTAATGCAAAACTATCCCTTCTGCAGCAACTCTCCCTAAACTAAATTCAGTTAAGAGCATTATTAATAGGGAAAATCGGAGATGAGAATTAACCCTGCTGAGGACTTTTGGTTTAGGTTGCAGCAGCAAGTACTGTGAGGCATATAGGCAGGGTTTATTGCCTTAAATGCAAAACTATCCCTCTTCCAGCACCTATCCTTACACTACATACAGAAAAGAGCAGTAGTAGCAGGAAATAGAATAGATGTAGGCCTGATAAGGAGTTTTGATTTTAGGTTGCAGCAGCAAGGAAGGTAAGGCAATAACCCCTGCCTAGATGCCTCTGATGCAAAACTAGCCCTTCTGCAGCAACTCTCCCTACAGTAAATACAGCTAAGAGTAGTATTAATAAGTAATAGAACAGATGTAGGCCAGATAAGAAGTTTTTGTTCTAGGTTGAAACAGCAAAGAATTTATGGTAAAAACCCCTGCCTAGATGGTTCTAAAATGCAAAACTAGCTCTTCTCCAGTGGCTATCTATACACTACATGTAGCTAACAGCAGTATTTCTATTTAAAAGAATAACCCTGAAAAGTACCTTATGGTTACTGTTGTGAGTTCATTTTTCCCTTCACCATTGAGGTCTGATGAACTCCCTCCTCTAGTGAAGGAAGGTAGTGAGACTGATTATCAAACACCTGGGCAGCTAGATGATGACTGGGTGGCTGGAATTGAGGACTGGATATAAGGCTGCCGACGCCCTTCTTCCTGGCTGGTGATTTTCCTGCTGGATTCTTGGAAACCAGTCTGATTCCTGCTTCTCAAAGCTAAGTTTTTCTGCTCTGCTTTGTACTCTTCAGTTTGGTTTTTGTTTTGCCTTGTTTTTTGGGAGTTCTGCCATCCCCGGCCGGGGGTGAGCTGAATTCCGTTTTTGTCTCTGATCTGTTGATATTTTGCTCTGTCTTCAGAATATTCCTGAGTGCTGATATACTCTTTTGAAGCCTAGCGTCTTCAGGGCCTGTTTTTCCTATCAGTCGGTTGGCTCATTTTGATAGAGTTTTTGCGGATGGCAGACAGCAGCTTTCCTATCCTGTCCTGTGTAGTTAGCTTGTGCCCCATCATTTGCTCAACCTATCTTTCTATCTGTGTTAGTGTTTTCATCTTGCTTCACGGTCATTATATGTTGGGGGCTGCCTATTGCTTTGGGGTCTGCTCTGGGGCAGTTTAGTTTTTCCCCTTTCTGTCTTTAGGCTATATAGTTCTCCGGCTGTGATCGAGGGGTCTAGGGCACCGTAGGAATCCCCCACGGCTACTGCTAGTTGTTGTGGATAGGTTCAGGGGTCTGCAATCCGATAGCTGCCAACCTCTCTGGTTTTTCTGGACTTAGCTGGTATTTTGTTTTTTCCTCCTTCGGTGACTCATCATAACAGGTTACATGTTTCAGCAGCAAGGACTGTAAGGTAATATACTGTAAATCCTGCCTAGATGCCTCTAATGCAAACTTTTCCAGCAACTCTCCCTACTTTGCTTCTAGGGCACAGTGTGGCGAGCATTGCGTCACTGGGTCTTATATAGACGTGATGCTGTTGGCCAGTCACAATAATGCCAGTAGCCAACATGACTGCGGCATTGGCAGTCAATCCCAGCATGCTTAGTGGCTGAAAAACAGTCACAAAACATGCGGGGTGGGGATTCAAGCATGTTTTCGAGCACCCGCAATACTTGATCGAGTAACGTGCATGGCCTAGCACCCAGATGCTTGATCGATTATCGTGCAATGGTTAGCATCCTTGCTCATCACTATATATTAACATATAAACACTGCGCACATAATCCTATAAACACTAAAAACATTCCATACAAATGTACACAAATTATTCATGGGAGTGCTTCTTTATTTTCAGAGGTAACTTTACTTGGTCTCCACTTTGAGTTGCTGTGGTTTCTAAACGCTTCCACTTTTCAATAATACCACTCGCAGTGGTTCATTGTATATTCAGGAGGGAAAAAAATGTCCCAACTGACTTGTTACCATGGTGGTTCCTGCAGGACCAAACTAGTATCAGTGATCTCTATAGAACAATTCAGTCTGTCACCAATGTTAGTAAAGGCAGATGACATAATTAGGGGCTTAATTTTACAAATTGGTAATAAAACTGATTAAAAAAATGAATCCAGTGATTAAGACGTGTGTTCAGATACTATAGAAAGTAATAAAAGTATACATGTAAGTAAAAGCAAAGTAAGTTACTCAAATTATATGTAAAGTTTGGAAGAAAAACTTTACTATGAGCTGGCATCAAGTATCAAACATACAGATAAATTTATTAATATAAAATGTGACAAATATCTGACAATGATGACTAAAAATAGGCAATAGGTTAGGCCTTTTTCTAAAAAAAAGAAAAAAAAACAGCATTACATTTTATGGGTTTTTGTCTTATTTTGATTCACCTTCATGAGGTTGAGTTGCAATGCAGCTCAACAGAACTCATACACAGGAGTTTTGCTGGCTGCTGAAAAGAAAAAATGCAAACCCTTTTTTCTAATCTCAAATTACCATTTGAAGGAGTTTCTTCAATCTTAATAACACTGTAAACTAGTAGAGTCTGTATTCTAGTCAAAAAGTCAGGACTGGACAGGATTCAGGGGAAGCAACATCCTCAGTCTGTGCTGCAGAGTGGTAGCCATGACCGAACTGCTGTCTGGTTTCACTCTGGCACTTTACTGTCAAACGGTGTCCCAGTGTGCTATGGGGTGTGGGGTGCATCGCAGTCACTTGTAGGCCGCAGGCCTCCGCTGCCTCTAGGCTTCCATCTTCAGGATCCGCCACACATAATTCAGGGGACACCAAATTCATTACAACCGACAAATGTTTACTAGTCAGTTCAAGTTCATCAGGTGGTGACATGTGGGATAGGGCACAGCAATTCACATTTTTTCCTCCTTAATACAACTCCTTTTCAGGCCTGTCACTAGTTCAAGCTGGACTACCCCAAGCCCACTGTCAGCCTGTGAAATTTCCTATTAGTCTCAACAGTGTACCCAGGACTGACCATCATCCTCCATCTTTGCGGGTCCCTGTTGATCTTCCACTGTATGACATAGGACACAATGTGACCTGTTGCCGTTACACCTGACTTTGGACTCCGTGCATGACAGGAGTGACTTCTTGGTATTCCTCAGCAATTCGTAATACTCACAGCACTCTTAGATGATAGGGAATGTGGTGCCCAAGTAGGGTATTCAGCCCGTAGTCAATATAGTTGAAAAGACTTGGCACTCACGAGAGAGTAAAGTATGAAAAACAAGGTTCCATTGTAATAACGTGCAGGAGGAAAATATGTCACCACGGAGCAGGCAGACAAACAGTAAAAGGGGAGGTTTATTTACAGGGAGAATATCTGGTGAACATATAATATAACAGAGAAAATGCTGTAACAGGTGATATCAGAGACTGAAGAAATAAAAGAAGAGCAAAACAACAGACAGTTATTCTCTTATGGGGATGAAGCTTATCACTTCCTGGAGATCTTGCTTGTAGATGTCACTCTTCTCCCACGTAGGCACCCAGGCACCAGGGGTGCTTGATGTCGTCTGTCTCTGGGGTCCTAGGTATAGTCCAACTGGCGTATGGGGGGTTAACGTGAGAGCTCAAGTGGTATGCGGATGGCGGTATCCCCCTGTATGCAAGGTTCTGCAAGGCTCACGCAGTCCACTAAAGCATCCCCCGGGGAACCTAATGCCCTGCTCGATGGTTCTGGGCACGGAGCTAGGAAGGCAACTCCCCCTCGGCTCCTTCGGTGCTTCACCCCCTTACATCATTTATTGTGCATCCAAAAAAATATCTTAATATGATGACAGTATATAAGGAATTTTATAAAAAGTATATATAATGAACACAATATATTGCTACAAAGACACTGTAAACAGCAGTAGCTCACAGTGATGTGGCTGATAGAAGAGTAGAAAAGATATTTTAGTATATATAATTAAGAATGCTACAAGATATCAAAAAAGTTATACAGGTTGTAACAACAGATAATATACTTCTCCAGATAATTCGTAACCCTCAGTGATAAACCAGGCACAGAAAGACAGTATATAAAGGTAACATTACCTGCAGTAAAAGTAACCAGAAACCCAATACACCAGATGCGCATTTCGCAATGAAACATTTTATTATTATTAGTAAACATGTGTAAGACAAGGGACACACAAGTACATAAGGAGAGGGAACCCTGCCCGCGAGGGCTCACAGTCTACAGGGATGGGTGAGGATACAGTAGGAGAGGGTAGAGCAGGTCATGCTGTGGTTCAGTAGACCGAGGATCATTGCAGGCTGTAGGCTTGTCGGAACAGGTAGGGCTTCAGGTTCTTCTTGAAGGTTTCCGTTGATGGTGAGAGTCTGATGTGTTGTGGCAGGGAGTTCCAGAGTATGGGGGAAGCTCGGGAAAAGTCTTGTATGCGGTTGTGGGAAGAAGAGATAAGGGGGGAGTAGAGAAGGAGATCTTGAGATGATCGAAGGTTGCGTGCGGGTAGGTACCTAGAGACCATGTCACAGATGTATGGAGGAGACAGGTTGTGGATGGCTTTGTATGTCATGGTTAGGGTTTTGAATTGGAGCCTCTGGGCGATAGGAAGCCAGTGAAGGGCCTGGCATAGGGGGGAGGCTGGGGAATAGCGGGGAGACAGGTGAATTAGTCGGGCAGCAGAGTTTAGGATGGACTGGAGCGGAGCCAGAGTGCTAGAGGGGAGGCCAGAGAGTAGGAGGTTGCAGTAGTCGAGGCGGGAGATGATAAGAGCATGCACTAGTGTTTTTGTGGTTTCATGGTTGAGGAATGAGCGGATCCAGGAAATATTTTTGAGTTTGAAGCGGCAGGAGGAGGCGAGGGCTTGGATATGTGGTTTGAAAGAGAGTGCAGAGTCGAGGATCACCCCAAGGCACTGAGCGTAAGGAACTGGGGAAAGAGAGCAGCCGTTGACATTGATGGATAGGTTTGGTGGAGGGGTAGAGTGAGATGGGGGAAAGATGATGAATAGTGTTGAGCATTCCGATACCGCAAGTATCGGGTATCGGCCGATATTCACAGTATCGGAATTCCGATACTGAGTTCCGATACTTTTAGCATATCGAATACCGGAATCGGAAGTTCCCATAATGCTAAGAGCCAGTTTGATTTGATTCAGCCAATGACAATCCTCAGAAGTGTGGGCACATCCTGTTAGGCATGTAGGCATGTTAACTAATGGCATGGCTGTGATTGGCTGCTGAAATGATGTCATGATGCACTATAAAAGCCGCCGCCGCCATTTCTGGTTCACTCTGCTGTGAATTCAGTTAGGGACAGGCTGCTGTTCAAGACTCTGAGGGACAGTTAGTGATAGCGATTTTGAAAATCATATTGTGCTATACCCAGGCTACATTCTCAATAAGTGTAGATTTCTTTTGCCTTGCAGCAGTGTTCACAGCTGTCTGCAAGGTCTGTGTGAGTGTAGCTCACATTGTGTAGTGTGTCCTGCAGGCACGTCTGCTTGTAAGCCGCTCAGCGTGTCACTGCCTCATACATATTTTTCTTTTATTGCTGCAAATTTTTCATTCTCCTATTAGTGTGCAATTGCATCCATCCGTATCCATATACGTTGGTTGCAACCACTATAGGAGTAGAGAGCGGAGCCTTTCTGCAGCCTTTCAGTGCTAGTGCCCATTTATCTGCACTGTTCACGGCTGTCTGAGAGGTCTCTGTGTGAGTGCAGCTCACACAGTAGTGTGTCCTGCAGGCACGTCTGCTTGTAGGCTGCTCAGCGTGCATCACTGCCTCACACATATTTTTCTTTTATTGCAGCTAATTTTTAATTCTCCTATTAGTGTGCATCCATCCGTATCCATATACGGTGGTTGCAAACACTATAGGAGTAGACAGCAGAGCTTCTCTGCAGCCTTTCAGTGCTAGTGCCCATTTATCTGCACTGTTCACGGCTGTCTGAGAGGTCTCTGTGTGAGTGCAGCTCACGCAGTAGTGTGTCCTGCAGGCACGTCTGCTTGTAGGCTGCTCAGCGTGCATCACTGCCTCACACATATTTTTCTTTTATTGCAGCTCATTTTTTATTCTCCTATTAGTGTGCATCCATCCGTATCCATATACGTTGGTTGCAAACACTAAAGGAGTAGACAGCGGAGCCTCTCTGCAGCCTTTCAGTGCTAGTGCCCACTTATCTACACTGTTCACGGCTGTCTGAGAGGTCTCTGTGTGTGAGTGCAGCTCACGCTGTAATGTGTCCTACAGCTACGTCTGGTTGTAGGCCGCTCAGCGTGCGTCACTGCCTCACACATATTTTTCTTTTATTGCAGCTCATTTTTTATTCTCCTATTAGTGTGCATCCATCCGTATCTATCTACATTGGTTGGTTGCAAACACTGTATAGTAGATAGAGGAGCCTTTTTTCTGGCTTGTGCCCTTCAGCTGCAGCCAGATTAGTATTACCCTATTTTTTGGAGCCTCATCTTTTGCATTGTAGGTTTCCTTCCTGCATTGTAATAGCTCCAAAAAGTTTGTGATACTATCGCTTTCAAATCTTTGGTCACATCCTTTTAGTTTTTTTTCAAAAAGCAAAACAAAATAAAGTTCACCAAACACTACATTTGACAGTTGTGTAGGCCACATTAGCTCCTATTAAAGTGTAGTCCACACACACACTTCATAAAATTAGTGTTTCTTATACCTGTTACCAGCTGTTCAGGAATAAGCACACTAAGCCCCCCATTTGTACTTTTCTGCCTATCTTTCTCAGTCTACCAAGATGAAGAAGGCAGGGAGTAAGGCGCGTGGGCGTGGGCGTGCAGTTTCAGCAGGGAGAGGACGTGGGGATTCTGCAGGGAGAGGACGTGGGGATTATGCAGGGAGAGGATGTGGGGATTCTGTGCCTGCTGCGGGCACCAGTGAGTCAGCATCCCCCAGTTTTAACAGGCAACAGTCCTTTATGCGCAGCTTTGTAGGACCTCGCCGTACCCCACTGCTGCGGGAGGAAAAAAATTAAAGCCGTTGTCGGATGGATGGCAGCTAGTGCATCGACTTCATTGACTTCCACGTCCTCTCAAGGCCATAGCACTGAAGAGCAACCATCTGTCTCTTCACCACCTGCCAAAGTGCCCAGGCAGTCAGAGAGCCCTGGACAGGAGCCATCACAGTCTCTACTTCTTTACTCTAAATCAGTTGGCTTGGAAAGAAGGGGCCAGCCAAGCAGCATTCAAGAATGTGAAGAAGAGGGAGTATGCAGTGATGCGCAACTTCTTTGACCCTCTGAATCTGAAGAGGCAGCGGGGCCAGTGCCTATGGTCAGCACCCCTCAGTACGCATCAGATGATGACGAGACTTAGGTGCCACTTTCTGGTGCGTACGGTGCTGGTGAGACAACCCAGGAGAAGCAGGTGTTTGAAGAGGGGAGTGTAGATGATGAGGTCCTTGACCCATCATGGCGTGAGGAACAGGAAGGTGGTGGGAGCAGCTCTGAGGCAGAGATTCCTCGAATAGCCAAAACAGGAGGGAGAGGGAGGGGGCAGACTTGGTTGCCTGTAGCCTCCACTTCGGCACCCGTTAGGAGCATTCCTCTTCCAAAAGGCAAAACGGGTGCTCCCAAGACTTGCAGTGCGTGGTCCTTTTTTGACACAGTTGCAGATGACATTTGCTTTGTCAAATGCAAGCTGTGTCATCAGAAAGTCAAAAGAGGGAAAAATGTCAGCAATCTCAATACCACAAATATGTGGAAATATGTGCGGACCAAGGTTTCACCTTCAAACCAAATTTTTGTAGCCGACTCAGAACTTGCTCCAGTCTCCAGAGATGTTCTTCAACGGTGGGAGCAAAGATGATTATATCATCCAGGTAAATCAGGGTGGCTTCGAAGTTCAGGTCCCCCAGACACCGTTCCATGAGACGCTGAAATATTCCCGGGGCGTTGGCCCGCCCAAAGGGCATGCGGTCGAACTCAAGTAGTCCCATTGGGAGAATGAAGGCCGTCTTGGCTCGGTATTGTTCAGACATGGGTACTTGCCAGTACCCGCTGGCCAGGTCTAGTGTGGAAAAATATCGGGCCTTTCCCAGTGCTGACTGGGACTCCTCTATCCGTGGCAGTGGATATGAATCTCGCACTGTGCAAGCGTTGAGCCGGCAGTAATCCACACAGAAAATATAAAAGAGGTTAACATAGTCAATATCTTTGTAACTCCGAACGTCTTTAAAAAAAAAAAAAAAAATTCCTGCTATTCCATTTGATTGGGCTAAAACTCTATGGCTTTAATGTCTCCTACACCTCCCACAATACATTCTGCATTATTATTAGTTGTTTTTCTTCATGTAGAATTAACCTACAAGGAAAGAAAGGGTTTTTTTTAATTCCGATATTTCTGTTCCATTGACGTGAATGGGTCTTCCGGGATCGGAATTGCCGATACCCGATTCTTTTTGGATATCGGCCAATCCAATCCGATCCGATATTTTTCAATATCGGGTGTTATCGCTCAACACTAATGATGAATTCTGTTTTGTCCATGTTCAGTTTGAGAAAGCGAGCAGAGAAGAAGGCTGAGATAGTAGACATACATTGTGGGATTTCAGTCAGTAAGGAGGCGAGGTCGGGTCCAGATAGGTAGATCTGCGTGTCATCGGCATAGAGGTGATAGTGCAAACCGTGGGATTCTTTGAGCTGTCCCAAGCCGAAGGTATAGATGGAGAATAGTAGGGGTCCTAGGACAGAGCCTTGGGGATCACCGACAGACAGGGGGCGAGGTGAGGAGGTGGTGTGTGAGAGGGAGACACTAAATGTTTGGTCTGTTAGGTATTTTTATTGAGTAGTGTATTGTGTTATACCTTTATGTGGGAATTCCCACCCTTTCTCTGTATTTGTACTGCCATTTTTACATATTCTATGTTTTCTTGTGTTTTAGTTTAATAATGAACATCGATAAAGAATTTTTAGCTTCATTTTTATGTGTTAAGCCACCTACTATGTAACCCGTACTTATGCAATCCAAAGCTAATCATATAGTTACCCTGCACTATACACTATTCACATTATACATTAACACTTTACATAACTCATATGCCGTACATTACTGTAACACATTACACAAGACACACATCACTATTACCTATAAAACCGCATGACATTATACACACTGTGTTTGCTGTCTTCAGGAGCAGGAGCAGGAAAAGACAGTCCACAACCCTACAAGTCTCCAAGACCAATCAAAGAATGATGTAGATATAACGATGTCAGAACAGTAATTTTCTAGTAGCTTAGTCTTATGTTCGCTAGCTTTTTATTATAACTTGTTTTTGGCTTGGATGGTCCCCATTCGTGATCACATATGTATCATAGTGTATTGAGTGTCCTCATGTACAAGCTGCATTTTTAATTCTGAATTTCATCCTGCTTGTGTCTTTGCCTTGGCGAATATTTCTCTACAGGTTGTTTTTTCAGCTGTTTTCATTCTTATAGTCTAGGTCTCTTGTCTGGGCACTTTCATCCCATCACTTTTAACATTTCCTACTGAGACTGTTTTGCCCAGGGATGAATGTAGCTTTTCCTTATGGGATCTAAGCGTATTCATTTGCATTATTCTATTCAGTATGTTTCTTCCATTGCATCACATAGACTTGCAGAAAAAGATAATTTAAAGAACTGTAGCTACTTCTTGCTGATTGTACTGTATTATGTATATTTTACATGAACACTTCAGCAGCAGCAGAAAGATTTACAGAGATTTGAACTTACTATTTGGTACAGAAACCTTTGTTTGCAATTATAGAGGTCAGACATTTCCTGGTGTTGAACACACTGCAACAGGGATTTTTGCAAACTCCTCCATACAGACCTTCTCCTGATCTTTCAGGTTTCGGGATTGTCACTGAGCAACATTGAGTTTCATCTCCCTCCAAAGATTTTCTATTGAGTTCTGGTCTGGAGACAGGCTAGGCCACTCCAGGACCTTGAAATGCTTCTTATGGAGCCACTCCTTAGTTGCCCTGACTGTGTGATTCGGGTTAGTGTCAAGCTGGAAGACCCAGCCACAACCCATCTACAATGCTCTTACTGAGGAAGGAGGTTGTGGGCCAAAATCTCGCCATACATGACCCCATCTATCCTATCTTCTATACGGTGCAGTCAACCTGTCCTCTTTGCAGAAAAACACCCCCAAACTATGATGTTTCCCCTACCATGCTTCACGGTTGGAAGAAGAAGGATAAGTACAAGCCAAAGAATACTATATTCTTTGGCTTGTACTTATCCTTCTTCTTCCATGACGAGTGAAATTGATGTCAAAATGTTCTATTTTGGTCTCATCTGATCACATGGTCTTCTCCCATGCCTCCTCTGGATCATCAGACTTCAAATGGGCCTGGCCATTTGCTGGCAAAACCAGGTGGACCTTGCGTGCCCTGCAGGATTTTAATCTATTACGGCGTAGTGTGTTACTAACGGTAATGCTTGAGACTGTGGTCCCAGTTCTCTTCAGGTCATTAAACAGGTCTGCTCTTGGCTGATTCCTGACCTTGTCATCTTGTGTTTCTTCCATTTTCTAATAATTGTGCCAACAGTTGTTGCCTTGTCACCAAGTGGTCACCAAGTTGCTTGCCTATTTTCCTGTAGCCCATCCCACCCTTGTGCAGGTCTACAATTTTGTCCCTGGTGTCCTTAGACAGCTCTTTGGTCTTGACGATGGTGGAGCTGTTGGAATGTGATAGATTGAGTGTGTGGACAGGAGTCTTTTATACAGGTAACAAGTTCAAACAGGTGCAATTAATGTAGGTAAAGGTTAAAGAAAAACTAACAGGTCTGCGAGATTGAGAGTAATTTTCTGTTTTTTATTTTTAGATTCTGTGTCTCACAGACAGTGTACCTACAATAAAAATTAGATACCTCTCCATTCTTTGTAGGTGGGAAAACTTGCAAAATCGGTAGTGTATCAAATACTTATTTTCCCCACAACATGAAATATCCCTGAATATAACTTCCAAAATATGAATGCCCAAGCAAATTGATTCTCTTTTTTACTTAAATCTAGCAGACAGAAGACTATGTGCCAACTAAACATAAGATGTCCCATTGTATATAACAAATGTAGCACTCAAAAACTTCAGTGCACTTTGCATAACCTGCTTCATATATACATACAGTATGTTCAAAAGTAAAAAACACAATTAGCAAAGCATGTTCAAAATGTACTTATACTGAACAAATCCCTGGAGACTACTTTTGCCGTCTTCTTCACCTACACCATTCGTTTGACCTAACTCCCTTTTGTGGTCATAAGTTTATCTTAGCACATGTTGTCGAGTGTCATATCCAGAAGCATTCTAGAACGGTTACTCATTCAGCCTTGTTAAATTCATACTCAAATTTTCTGTCTGATCCAGAACTCGATCCATACAGTTTTTCAAATACATCTGGTAGACAAAATGACGTTTTTTATGGAAAGAATAAACACATAATTTATTTGGGTTCAACTTTTGAGATCCGTGGGGTTATAATTCATACGTACGGTTGGCACACGCTATACTCAAGCAAATTCACCTATTATTTTCCTAGAAATCTCATGTATTTATATTTTTGCTTTTTTTATAATAAACTTTCAATATTGGTTTTAGGATGATTTAATCCAAATATGAAAATCCAGGTTACTGTAAGTATCAGCAAGATCTGTGGTAGCCCCTTTTATGGGAACACTTCAACAAGGTAGGGAAACTCACCATTGCAATTCTCTCTCTGTCTTCATTGTGATCTGGACCTGGACAGACGTTAAAAACCAAGATGTCACCTTTAAAAGGGTTGTTCAGTCTTAGGGCTCATACTCACATGCGAGAAACTCGGACGAGTCTTGCATGTCAATACCCGGCACTGCCACTGGCACTCGGATCGGAGCATTCAGTTGCATAGAAATACATGCAGCTGAACGCTACAATCCGAGTGCCGGTGGCAATGCCGGGTATTGACGTGCGAGGCTCGTCCAAGTTTCTCGCATGTGAGTATGAGCCCTTAAACTACAAGTTTGCATACACCTGGCCACCTTCTAATTAGATGAGTGCGGCCTTCCTCAATGCAAGTGTACTGAGTGAGGATGGAAACACTCTAGCTGGGATTTGGTATGCATATAGGCACTGGAGAATCTTAACAGCATACAGTGCCCGTGATGTGAGGATTCAAAAGTCTGCAATCTCACAGATTATATACAATTTTTTATATATATTATTATTATTTTATTATTTTAGAATAGAGGCTAAGCATTGGTGATTTTTTACACTAAGCGCCTGACCCGGCTGTTTCTGCTTCCCAGATATGCAGTTAACCTAAGGCTGTATTCAGGAATATGGTTGATAAGGGTGCAAGCTGAACTTTTGCCCCAGATCTCATAAACCGTTTGGAATCCCCCTATCTTAGGTCACAAACATATTGTCTAAAAAGAGGTAGGGATTTGTAATACTAGGGAATAACGCACATAACCTAATAGTGACACACTTATATTTCTACACTAATATTTGGCAGCACGTTATATGTAGCACTTATGTAAAAATAAACGTCACACCTGTATTTCAGATCAGGACTTTGTCACAACATACTCAGCGTTTCCTGGTGTTGAACATGAAGTGTTTAATTTAACAAGTCTTTAAATGAGTTGTCTTCCCTAGTTTTACACATACTTTGACACTTTTTATACTGGTGCCTGTAGTATTCTGTTATGTGACAAAAAGACATTATTTTTATGGATACTGTGGTCCTCCAAATCTGAAATGACTATACCCGTACTATACTTATTTAGTGCTGTACAAGTGTGTGTTTTAAAGCAAATCAGTTGGCAGATTTCACAGTACAAATTGTATACATTAGAAATTAGATCTCTTCGACCTGAATTGACTGGTGTATTTATTGTGGAAATTAAGTCAGAATGATCAAAATGGCCACGTAATCCCAATATCGACATGACTATTTTCAGCTAGAGCTGGACTGACCCATAAAATGCCCCAAAGGGCTCCCAGCCTTTACTAACCAGAGCTAACACCGTTTGACCATGTGTTGTCCTTACCTCATGCATATCGCCATACCAAGATGGCTTTCACGATGGTCCCTTCATGGACCCACCTCATGGCTTGGACATATTTCCTCTAATTATCTCTTCTTTTGTGGACATGTTGCAGTAATTACAGCAGAGGTAACTACGTGGTAATCGTCACTGTTATTGGTATATTTTTATATCATGAACTTGTAGAATTTACCAGCTTTGCATGAGTCTATTTGGCTTAACTATTTGTTCTTTGTGTGGTTTAAATTTTAGTTTGCTACTAATATGTTCAAACTTTTCTGAGTTACATATGTGCCACATCTAATGCAGATTGGTCTAGTCGTCTGGCTGTTAATAAAGAACAGACATTGGACAACAGGGCAGCACGGTGGTTCAGTGGTTAGCACTGCCGCCTTGCAGCGTTGCAGTCTTGGGTTCCACCAGGGACAACATCTACAATGAGTTTTTTTGTTCTCCTCCTGTTTGCGTGGGTTTCCTCTAGGTACTTTGGTTTTCCTCCCACCCTCCAAAGGCATAATGATAGGGAATTTAGATTGTGAGCATCAATGGGGACAGCGATGATATTGTCTGTAAAGTGCTGTTGAATTAATAGCGCTATATAATTGAGGAAAATAAATAGACAACAAAAATTAATTTTATCATGAAGAGTGTGTGTGTAGCATGGTGTGTGAATGCAACATACAGTGGAGTGTGTGTTTGTGTGTTTACCACGAGGCGTGTGTGTTTTATTGTGAACAAATTGTACTTTAAGCTATTTTTTGGTACATTGGAGATCTGGGAAAAGCGCTGCTCACATCTAGCATTCCATTTGATCTAGTCTTACCCACGCACCAAGACAGCAGAAGGGTTGAAAATAGGGGCCCACTGGCTACACCATGCCCTCAACTACCTACCGCCCGCTTCCAGATGTTACAGTTATCCACAACCTCAGGATGCAGACAGCAGTGAATATATGATTGGTGGAGGGTGGAGCAACCAGTTCCTTCTTCCACCAATCAGCGTGTGAGACAGCAAACGCATTGAACTTTGTTGTATGGAGGAGAGTCAGTCCACAGGAGATCGGAGTGGAGCACTAAGGAATGCTAGCAAGGTGACTATGTATTTTTTTTTCTTCATATGGGTATGGGATGTATCATGTATGCATGTGTATATGGGGAGCAATGTGAAGGCTCATACTGTATAAATGAGGCTATGTTAGGCTCATACTGTATTTTGGGGCAATGTAGAGGATCATGCTATATTTAGGGGGCTGTGAGGGGGCTCAAACTGTATATAGGGGCTATGTGTGGGGCTCATACTCTCTCTAGGGCTCTATGTGGGGCATCATACTGTATATAGGAAGCTATATGGGGGCTCATACTCTAGGTAGCTATATGGGGGCTCATACTGTAAATAGGAGGCTATGTGGGGCTCATACTGTACATAAGGGCTTTGTGAGAACTCAAAATGTATACAGAGAGAGTATGTGGGGCCACACACTGTACATAGAGACTATGTTGGGACTCATACTGTATGTAGGGGTATATATGTGAGCTCATAGTTCATAGTGTATATAGGGACTGGGTGCGGGCTCATAGCGTACAGTATATAGGGGTTATCAGCATATTTAATTCTGCTCAATATTAAGTGATAATATTCATATGAAATAATAATTATAACTATTATGTTAATATCATTGAGCAGAATTATTTTGAGACAATTGGTTGGGCCCTCTACAACAGTCATGGTCTCTCATGTGGTAATTGCCCACCCTGAGTTCAGTGCCTAATTTTCAGAAATCAAACAATTTAACTGCTATTATTATTATATAAATTAATAGGAATAAATTATGGGATACATTTATTGTTTAGGTACCGTAGTTTACATTCGTAAGTAACAATGCCATATATATGCATATTCTTTAATACCTTGGGATTTATATCTAAAAAATGTTTGTATTATGAAAATAAATACACGTAAATTTGTTTTCCTTTTTATCCAATATATTGGAGCAGGGGAAGTATTTTTAGAGTTTCATTTTTTAGCTATAATGTACTGCCATTCTATAAATCTACATGCCAGTACACTAGCTTCAATTGAATGTCTGTTTACACAGTCAGACCAAGGTAAACTATCTTCACTGAGAGATCTATAATAGGCTACCATTTTTCTCTGTATTGTGAGTACTGTTTACACAGGGTAGATGCCCACCGAGAACGATGATTTCTCCTGCTGCTCAAAAGATCATTATCCAATGAATGAGCACTTTACTATTCCATCAAGTGATTGACAGCCTGATTACATGGCAAGATAATCGTGAAATCACGATTATCTTGCAGTGTAAATGCCCATTTTGACATGTCATAACATCAGGGACAATGGTCAGATAGCCCTGAGTTCCCTCAATGCACCCTGAGCTATTTTTCTACACTAGGTATAGACATATAATGTGTCATAGTGCCTGCCTATGTCCCAAACAATGGAGTTATTTCCCTCAGTCTATCTGTCTAACGGGAATCTTTCAGTAAAATCAAACTTCCTAAGCAATCCATATGGCCAAGAAGGTCATAGAAAGTTGAATATAAGGATATCTTTCTATTTGCAATCCAGTTACTAAATTCACCTTTTTCTTTTTATGTTTATGAGCTGTTAAGATCTATGAACCGGGCACAGATCTCCCTTAGAATCTGCCCTCAGAGCTTATTTTATATGAAAAGGGGAGTTACCAGTGAAAGTAGGTTGCGGGATGCAGTGACAGACGAAAGGCAGAGCAAGGGTTAACAAATTTAACAGTTTTAATTTAACAGGGGATTAATTCCTCGCAGGGAGATGAACGGTTAAACGGGGGAATAGCAGTCCAATTGCAAAGGATATGCAGGGTTAATAAACAAAGTGACGGCAGTTGTTTTGTGCACTTACAGTATCTTGTCAGGAGCTCCTCAGACTGCAGGTACTGCTTGGGGGTGGGTCGGTCTCCAACACCTTTCGCTGAGCCCTTAGTCCATGAGCATATGCGGCCAGAGCAAACAAGGCCGCAGCACTATTAGGGTCCCCCGTGAGCGGGCAGATACTGATAAGGTGGACCGCAAACATCTGTCCAGTACCTGGCTCTCTCTATGTGGCACGAGCGCTGTACTCACGGTCACGAAGTGCACGGCACCTCGCTCTCTGCCAGTTACTGAGCACACTGCACTTTTCTCTCTGTAATCTCCGCTGGTGATGGTGGGAGTACCCGGACGCTGGCCGGCGCAGTCCCGGTGCTCAAGGGATGGAGCATTCCTCTCCCTGTGCTGCGTGCTGCCTGTTCCTGACAAGACTGACTGCTTCCGCGCATGCTGTGGCTATTGCCATTTAGCCACACACCCTGTTTCTGAGTGCAAAGGTCTCTCCGGTCTCTTACTCTTTCCTCCGGACAACAGAGGAGACAGCCCCGACAGTTCCGGACCTGGCACAGGACAGGTACCCACGGCTCGGTTCTTCTTCTGACACCAGTGTGAGACATGTAGAGCAGGAGAGTAGGTTGTCAGTCATTACATTGCTCACACTGGCAACTCCCTCTTTTGTTTAAAAAAAGCTTTGGAGGTAGATCCTCTGGGAGATCTATGTCTGATTAATAGATTTTAACAAATCCATTACATATTAGGAAAAATGTGGATTTTTCTGGAATAAGACATCGCATTGCATATACCAAGGTATCATTTTATTGAACTTTGTTACATGAATTACATGCCCATATAGATGGTTTAAGAGGGTTCAACCTATTGACAAATTTTCTTAAAATGTAGCATTAACAATGTTAAATAGGGATGCTTTAGAGCTGGTCTGTGGCTGTGTAACCATTGCCCCAATATAGCCTGGGAAATCTATGTAATCCAGACTGAAAGTTACACAGTGTAGCTGTCTTCTGATCCGACTAATTGATGAGGACCCTGAACCTCTATTTAGTAGCTCAGAGCCAATGTAAAAATGAGGTTTCAAAATTTGATAATCCATTTAATTGATAGAGGACAAAAAAACAGCTTATAATGTTACAATAAATAGTTCATATTTGGAGGAGATATTTCTCTTTTGAATATCCATAGGTTAGGGGACTACTTGATGTTCCCCGTTGGTATGACCGATCGCCCCCAGTGAACCTTAGATCATGCTTCTGGAACCCCGAGAACAGGACTCTGCAGGCCTTTAATGTATGACGCAGAAGTGAGCATGCTTGGTCTCAGCTCAATTCATTGTCCATGGAACTGAAAGTTAAATACAGTACTTTGCTTTCTCCAGTAATGCCATAGACCTGTCTGTGGGGGACTATTATACATCATACTTTGTGTGGGGGTTGTTGTGTCATCAAACTTTGTGTTGAGTGCTGGAGGGACATCATACTGTATGTTTGTGGCTGTCCCAACATCATACTTTGTGAAGGTTGCTTGAGGGATGTCAAATTGCATGTGGCGGCCATCATACTGTAAGTGGTGGCTGGGGGGTCATCATACTGTGTAGGTGCGCTTTAGGGGCATCATATCTTGTGTAAGATGCAGTGGGGTCCATCATATTTTGTGGGGAGATGTAGGGTATCATGACGTGTGTGGATTTATAGTAAGGGCATCATACTATGTTTGTAGGGGGATATGATGGCCATCATACTGTGTTTAAGGGGTGTGGTGGCTCATACTGTTTAAGTGATATTGATGATCATACTGATTGGGGTCTCTTGAGGGTCATCATAGTGTGGTGGGCTGTGAGGGATCAAACGCTTTGTCAGGATGTGGAGGGACATCATACCTCACGTACTGCATGTAAGGGAAGGCTATAGGGACATTTTACTGTCTGGTTCATCTGGGATCATACTTTTTGAGGGCTGTGAGGCCATCATACTATGAGGAGGCTATGAGGGACCATATTGTTTGATGACCTATGGGCGCCATCACACTATGTGAAGAGGTGTGTCGGACATCATACTGTGTAGAGGCATAGGGCTGTGGGGACATCGTACTGTTTTGAGGTGTTATTACTTATTTATCATTATTTTCAGCCAGTTGGTTTGGCCCACCACAATAGTCATGGTCTCTCACATCACCACTCAGGAAAATGAATTCCTGTCATCGACAATGAGGGTATGTGGACACGTTGCAGATTTTGATGCGTTTCCGCAGCATTTTTGGACCCGCAGAATTACCTCAAATCTGCAGTGCAGAGTGCACACAATGTTAATGAATGGGAGATGAAAAACGTTGTGCACATGCTGTGGAAAATTACGCCCGGAATCGCAGCGGTTTATTTTCCGCAGTATGTCAATTTTTTTTGCGGATGCGCAGCTGTGGTTTCCATTCTGGCACATAAAAAATTCTCTCTGTCTCCAGCAACAACGCAATGGAATCCGCAGGAAAACCGCAAGGAATCCGCATAATTTCTGCAGGAATTGCAACGTGTGCACATAGCCTGAATGTAGATAGGGTAAAGAATGTGCACCAACTTACCATTCAAACATGGCTGCAGAACTGCATTTTCAGGGTTTCAGAACTCCAGTCTTGGGATCGCTAAGGATCCCAATGGTCGGACCCCAGCAATCAGCAAGCTATCCCCTAACTTATAAATAGGGGCAACTTGTTTTTTTTGGGGGGGGCCTAATCCCTTAAGGAAGTTTAGCCTGAATTTAGGCTATGAGGAATATATAAGCACTATACCAATTGCAGGTAATAACTTGACATTTACCAAAACAGACACATCTCTCAAGGTCCATACATATGCTGAAGCTCATGCACCTGGAAGCTTAATCTTCACAGCAAAGAAAGAAATCAAGATGTTTTTAAATTAATGTGTAGTAAATTTTATTTTTTTTTTTAATTTATTTTAAAAGTATTGATAAACGTTTCCAAAAAATACAGTGACTCATTGTAAATTATATGCTGAATGGAAAATGATCTCTCTGAGAAGTAGACAAAAAATATATGCTTTTTGGCCCTAAGGCAATCGGGAATGAAATCTCAAAAAATGAACTGACCAGATAGGATTATGTTTTCTTGTAATTATTTAAGAACAAGAATGGTTTCATTGAGCAAAAGTGTGAGAACAAGCCGGAAATTGTCTCCATTACTTCTGTTTGAAATCTCACACTAAAAATGATTTGTCAATTTGGTTTAAAAGGAAATTGTGTCCTAAAAAGGGCAACTTTTTGTACTGGGCTAACCTAACAAATCTATCAAAAACTACATGTAATTCTATGGAATGTTTCAAAGTCAATGGAGTTTTGTAATAATTTGAAAATGTGTTTTATGTATTCATTTCTGATACAGATTGGACATCTGAAACTCTGTATTGTCTTCCTTTCAGACTGCAGTTTTTGAAATAAAGATTAGCTTTCTTGTATCTGTCCAAATCACTTTTTAACCCTAATATTAGCAAAAAAATTTAAGTTGTGTCCCTTTAAAGGATGCAGCTGACTTCCTAATGTAGAATTAAACCTACCTGTAAATATTACCTGGATTCCTTGTTCATGAATAAAACAGAAAACATTATAACTTTGGGTACTTTAATTTATTTAAAGTAAATTGAGTAGTGAGATTTTGTGGAACCTAAACTTTCAAGTTTGCTAAAGTTTTTTTTTTTTTTAATTATATGTGTCTTTGCTTTAACACATTTGTAACTTTTAGGAATATTGCAAATAATAAAGAGCAAATACATAAAAAATGTAATATGTTTTTTTAATATACTTTTCCTTCAAACTTTCTTTGTCCTCTGCTACTGGTATTTCCAATAAAAATTCTATGTAGAACATAGTTTGATGATGTCAAATGGTTGTAGGATCCAGTTGGTGGTATCACAGGACGTTATCTCATTACCACTGTTTTTTTTAATAGTTCTCTTTGTATTGAAGGAAAGAAAAGAAACATTTGGACTTGAAGACTTAAATTTAGATTTGAAGACTGATCAATACAATATCAGTGTACAAATTTTACAATGTTAGACGCAAACTTTCCGAAAACATTGCTCATTTAGGAAAATGAGGTCAGAATAGGGAGCTCAGGGAGGAGAAACGGGGTCCACCTTTAGGCAGCAGTGTGAGCCTCTTTCTCCGAGTCATCGCCTGTGATAGGGATTTTGTCAGATGCTGATTGTAGTATGTGTGGGAAGAGGGACATTTATCAGACCCAAATATTTTGAAATCTGTCATGGGTTCTGTTTGATCAACTAATGCAGATCTGTTATCCTTCCTTTATCCATGTTTCATGGGAGGGGGCATGTCCTATTGGACTTTGGCGCATGCTTTTTTTGTGTCTTTCCATTATTTCCTTGCAAAGAACCATTATAGGTGAAATTTGGCAGCAGCATAGTGTCTAATCAGTGGGATATTATTGACGAGGCAAAGGTTTTTATATAAATTTGTATGTTCAGTATGACCCCTAATTTATCTAATGTGTTAGAGAAAAAGTAGTTATTTAAAGTATAATCTGATTTTCAATCCAATTTATTTACTTTTTATGTATATTTTTCTATTATTTATTTTTATGATATGTCTAGTTAGAAAATTAATGTGCGTACCTGTAAGTAAAAAAAGGTTGTTTGTGATGTGGCACCAAGTAGGTATAGTGCGGCACACAGTCTTTAACTAATGTCTACATTATAAGGAGTATTATGTCCTGGTAGTGTGGAATTATGAAGGATTTTTTTGGAAGGGACCCCTCTCATAACTACTTAGCAAATTGTAATCCTCCACAAGTAGCAACAACATATTTTTTGTCAATAATAATATTATTAATAACAGTATTAATAAAAGCAATAAGCTTATTAAACCTATTGTATATTTTGCACAGCATGATTGACATTGTTATCATTTTTCTGGAGCAACCTCAATCGGGTTTTCTTGCCCAAGGCTATTATGTAATTGTACAGTAATAATGACTTGGGTTTCAATAGGTATAGACTGCCAAGTTACAGTGCAGATAGACGTACAGTATGCAGGTCAGCAGATGTTTCTACTTCACTAGAAATAGAAGAATCAAACATTCCAGAAATGTTTTACATTTTTACATTTCATTTTAGGCTCTTTTAAAATTTGTTCACATAATCCTTTTATATGACTAATCATTTTTTTTTCCTAGTGTGTGCTCATTTAAAATTGAAAGAGACTCAGTTTTGCCCAGAGTATTGGCCTCGGTTGTAAGGACATTGCCTATGGCACATCAGGGATTTAAAGCACCACTCCAGTATATATTTTTTTTGCAATGCTGGAGTGGTGCCACTAATCTAAGTTCCCTGACCGTGGCTCCATCTTCAGCTGTTCCAAGCGCTGCTCCTTTTGGTGTCCAGCATTTTTCGACCTACCAAATCGCTCCAGTGTTTGCTGGAGAATCTGGGAACCGCAACTCAATGTAAGTCTATGAGAGCCAAAATGAGGCTCTTAAAGACTTGTACTGAGTGTTTGTTGCCATTGCCTCTGGTCAGACAGAAGTTATGGTCACTTCACTTAATGAAATATAGTAGGACCTAGTGAGGTAACAATGGTGAGGATGCTAACTACCTGAATGATCAGGCAGTGGTCCATTGCCTGATCTGGCCCACTGTACAAAGTGAAGCATGATGGCAGTGCTAGTGTTGCATACGATTGCAACCAAGGCAAAAAAGAACAGATGGAGGCAATAACAGAAGCATTAAGCAAGGCCTGCACTGGGTCCAAAAGAGGTGAATAACAGTGATACAATTGCTCTATGTAAAATCAGTAATTCTTAAGTTACTTTACCTATGACTGGCACATAGACACAACCGTTTTTTTTTGCTGAGAAGCCACTATTACCTGAACACTAGGATATTATTGAATTACTGGGATCTAAATCATATACTTGGCAATTAAGACTGGTAAATTGCACTTGACAGACTGACCAAACTGAATTGGAAGATTTACTTCATTTACCAAGTCAGATGAAACCATGAGCCCCTCCATATAATTTAGACAGCAGACAGAATACGTTGGTTAGGCCAATCATCTCATACACAGGAGCACTTGTTCTGCTGAGCACTTCTGTGTTCTCTATGAGAAAGCTGCTGCTGTACATCTCTAGTGGCAGCTTAGCTCTTAGAAAGCAAGAGGATTGATAGCCCAGAATTGAGTATGCCGGATCCTTCAGTCCCAACATTAACCACCAGGGGAGAATCGGGGAGCCACCAAACACATTTAACTAATGGCTAAACCTATCAATATTGGCTGATTTATATGTTATTAACCTACTGTGTACTGTATGGTGGTCTTAGATGAAGGTTGGTTGGACCTGCTGAATTTGTCAAGACAAGTGGACCATCTAATATGTATGGAAGCTTCCTATTGATGGATGATGCCATAGGAGAGAAGGATTAGGCATCCTTTATTCCCCCAGAGGAAGCAGGGCGAAACGTGGCGTCGGGGCAGAAGGACGGGACTCCCACCTCACACACACAATACGCTGCTAGGATCCAGTTAATGGCCCTTGTGGCTCCCATCATGAATTACTAGATATTTTCTTTGTGTCTGGTTGAGGCAGTAGTCCTTAAAAACATACAGCCCTTATAACTGTGGGTTAGTACTATAGCTAATCATCTGTGGATGTCAGGATATAGTGGGTGCTTTCAGCCAGAATAGTAGACGTGCCTGTGCCTTTTTTGTAAACTGGTTATTTACTGGGTTAATCAGAACATATCTGCTTGTTAATTATTTTTACCTTCTGTGTTATTTTTCATGAATTGTAGCCATATGGTCCTGAGCCATGCTGCAATTTTTATGATAATGGGAGTTTTGTGCTCTTCATTTTCTTGTACCTCTGCTGTAAACATGAAAAACATTTTTTACATTTTTTTATATGTGAAGTAATAAAAGTGGATTTTACCATTAAATGCTCTGTTGTTGATCATGCCTATATTTGAGCATCAGGATCTGGTTTTCCATCCTTTATTACAACCCTATCTTTTGGATTGACTTATATCTTAAGTCATATGACAAGGCTTGTTTCAGGGTTGATATTGACTTTTAGGATTGCAACTTCCAATAGGTGGCGCTAGAGTTCAAGTCCTCTTCTCTCTAAAGAGACAATTTGCATAATCCTTTCTTTGGGTAATGAACTACCAGGAGAGGTATCCGGCCATGACTTACTTTACTTACTTACTTTACACTTATTATTGAAAAATGTGCACATGTATAAAGAAGTCAGGAGGGACCATTATAGAAGGCTCATGGGCATATATATTCTGTAGATTAGTTTTATTTTCCAGTTATATGGCTTAGAGTCAAGTAATCACTGCTCATACCACTAAGGCACAGTGGTATTTGGATTTATTACCAGTAGTGAGCCACATGCAGTAGATGGGATAGACACAGATGGCTCTAAAAATTGGGGGGAGGAACCTATATTATGGTAGCTATATCATCTATATCAGTCTATGTATTTTGTTTCTTACATGTGGACATTAAATTAGTACAGTTTCCTGTTAGAGACGGCGGAACGCACTAAATATAAAATAATAGAAAGTGCGTTCACCGCCCGGGGTCCACCGTGCAGAGGTGTTAAACTGCTGCTATATAATGGCAGACGCATAATATGGCAGTATATCGCACACAGGTTGAACGTCACCCAGTGTGCACTGGGCATACTCTGTTATATTCACAGAGTCGCCTTAAGGCATAAACATAAATGCCGAGCCTGTTAACCTCACAGGTCTCAGCGGTGTGCATGCACGGTATACGGTCACAGGACTCGGGCCCAAGACACATGGTCGGTGTCCGTCTAGACCTACCGTGCATGCGGCATCGCTACCGCGGACGCCCACAAGAGCTACGGACCGCAGCGCGGCAACTGACTCAGCTGCTACACAACAATGCCCAGGAGGGGCGCACTGTCGGACGCTAGCCCTGTGGAGATGAGCACTGTTGCTTGTAGCATGCCACTGACTGGCGCTGACTCTAAGGCTAAGTCCCTATCCACATACGTAATATCAGAGGGAGGGGATCTTAATGAGTCATTCGCAGGGTCATGCATCCATCATCATTCACACAGTAGCAATTAGAGACTACACTAGCGCATGGCCGAGCAGCCATGCGGACCTTTTATAGCCGTGCGGGACCTTTCAGATCTCTGGGATGGACCAATCAGATCAGGAGAAGGACCTGAGCACGTGACTCCCGATCTCCAATGGGAGATAGTCTCGTGAGCATGCCCAGTAGTGTGACGAGAGGACTTAGCCACTGGGGTGGCTTGCTGCGGGACAGCCTGCGCTGCTATTGCTGACCCAGAGGTGGCAGCAACAACCAGTCCTACAGAGCTGGTCTGAGCAGAGCACCTGTGACGCTGAGATTGCTGTGCAGGCTCCTGAACGGTTGGAGAAGAATGGGAGACTGCAGGATGCAAGGCTCTGGACTCCTGCTGTGCAGCTGCAGGAACCCGACGCCTAACAGTTTCCACTGTGTCATTCAGATTTGCAGGCCTGAAATTGTATATATCCATGTATTGAATACCATGGCGACAATTAGCTAAAAATACATTAGTTCTAAAGGTTATAACCTTTAAATATAGTGAGTAACCATATTGTACAATCTGGAGGTTGACGCTACAAAGATTGCTATTTATATGACCAAATACAATTGCAAATGTTCAACAATAGAAGAAACATCATAGTGAAATAGGAACCATATTCTATCCATCAATGTATTTATTTGGCCAATATTGACTCCTCCGCCCCTTATTCATTATAACAAGTTCACAACTTTTGTTCCGTGATTTGAACCACCATGACGATGACTCATCAGGCAGAAAGTGATAGTAGCTCTAGAAATACACATGACATCATGGTTTCCTATAGAATAGAATATAACTGTGTCACACGCACGCAACAATAATTGGATTAAGACATTATTCAGAACATATTCCATTGATTGTAGCTTCAAATCACTTGCCATGCTACTGTGAGGGACTGGAACATAATCTGAGCGAATTGTAACACCTAAACAAGTTCTTTTTAAGTATAGTCGTCATCCTATGGTATGATATCATTCTATGGAACATTTACAAAGCAGCTGTTCTCTGATAATGGAAAAAAAAAATTTCCAAAGAAAGGAAGAAACAATGACATATGTGTTGTAACTACACCTTAGTTTGGAGTCTGTTTCGGCAGGCAAGGTTGGCTCAGCAATGGAACAAAAATGGGGCTGCATAACAAAATTTAGAAAGGGGTTTCTTTCAGCCAGATTCTAGTGACTGCTGGAAACAGAAAGGTGGTATTTCTTCAAATGATTTAACATGTTTCAGGCGAGCAACTTGTGAAGGTAAAACACCCAACTTTACCGTGGAAAAAAATTGTACATGAGCTGGTTGGGCATGGTGTGGAAAATGCAGCTAGCAGATCGGGCAGCATTTGTTTTTGTAAGCAAGATGCATCCAAGATGACAAAAAGGGTCTGTTTTTTCCCAAGAAATATTGCCACTCTTGTCCACTGGCTATATTTTCTATTTTGGCTCAGTGTCACTCAGGTGAATGGGGCTAAACTGAAATATCTGATACAGCTCGTGATTAGAAATTGTGCCGGTTCTGGACATTGAATTGCAGGTGCACCCTGCTAGCAGCCTACACTCGGTCACACTGTATATTACAGAAGCACATCTTAAAATCGTCTGTTGCAACATTTTATTTATTAAGTGAATCATTTTCATTTGGAATAGTCATTCTACAAAATAAAGAATATTTGCTAAGTACAAGGGAAGGGAGTAAAAAGCAAAGAGCTTGGATGTATCAAAGTCTGTAGAAGGCATAAAGACCTTGTATTAAGGGTTGCACCAATGATGCAGCATGCACAATCTTGATATGGAACCAACACAAAGTAATGAGCAAACTGACCATCTCTAGAAATGTTCACCAATATGTTTATGATCATGATGATTAACTTCAGAAGATGCCATCTTAAAGGTGCTTAGTAGTGATGAGAGAACATGCTCGGATAAGGTGTTATACGGGTGTGCTTGTGTGCTAATCGAGTGTCTTCGCATGCTCGAAAAATATGCTCCAGTCCCCGCTGCTGCATGTGCCGTTGTTGTTTGTCAGCTGCAACACATGCAGGAATTGACTAAGGCCTGTTTCACACTTCCGTTTTTGTGTCCGCCAAACGGATCCGTTTCCGTTTTTTTGACGGAAACTGATGCAAACGGATCCGGTTTTTTAAAAACGGATCCGTTTTTTTGACGGATCCGCGGTAACCGTAATGGAAGTCTATGGGACAAAAAAAATGGATCCTGCAAAAAATGGCGGATCCGTTTTTTTACGGAAAACAACGGATTTTGACGGATTTGAAAAAACGGAAGTGTGAAACAGGCCTAACAAACAGGACATTCATCCACTCAATGCCGACTTTTATTCCCCATTGACTTGCATTGGGGTCGGGTTTTGGACGAAACTCCGACTTTTTTTGCCCTATTCGGACCAGTTTAATCTGAAACGAATTTTGTTTCATGAAACCCGATCCGACTAAAGTCGCTCAACTCTACTTAGTAGATGTACATAACTCAGACATCTCTCATTTCAGGTGACTTTTCAGAATCACACTGTTTCGGGCCAGTACATGGCTTATTTCCTGCATTTTTTTTTGCAGTTCCCCTACTGCATGCTAGAGTAGTTACTAAAAACTGCAGGAGCTTCTCTTTGTGTCTTTTTCCCTTGGTCTCTCTCCTGTTTCTTCCCTCTGCCACATACATTTATAGGCAGATGCTGTGATCTACCTGCAGTAAAGGCACATCCTATAAAGGAAAGCTGTTTGCAGCACACTCCCAGTAAATGAGTACAATCAGCCATCTCCATGCCAAAAAGTCCATTTGGTATAATCCAGATAAAGAAAAAAGAGTGACAGCATTCACCAATTTGCATAGAAATTAGAAAAAAACTCTTTATTTCTCCATGAGCGTAGCACTTCAAGTTTATATATATCAGTTTGATGAAGGAATGAAGATGCTTTTTTTTCACACTATTCTATGAAATTTGGTGAGCTGTTATGATTGGGTCACCGAGGACGAAAGCAAGACCAAGCTGAGCCACAGAAAACTAGAGAGGTTGGTAACTAAGCAGATTGCAGAACCCTGATCCTATCCACACAACTAGCAGTAGCCGTGGAGCGTACCTACGATGATCCTAGACGCCTCGACACAGCTGGAGAACTAAATAAGCCTAAAGCAAGAAAGGGGAAATCTAAACTGCCCCAGAGCAGACACCAAAGGAATAGATAGCCACCAAACATATATTGTTGGTGAGACAAGATGAAAACACAAACGCAGATAGGAAAATAGGCTGGGCAAACGATGGGGCCAAACTAACTAGTCAGGACAGGAAAGGAAAGACTCTGTCTGCAAGCACGCAAAAAACCCTGCAAAAAATGCCCTACACGTCTGATAGAAAAATACTGAAGTCACTAGACTTCGCCCACTATATCAGCACTCTGGCATATTCTGAAAGCAGGGCAAAAAGAGGCCAATCTAATAAGGGACAAAAATACAAACTGGCACAAACAGTAACATAAGGATGGAAATTCAGCACAGCCCCAGCGGGGGCTGGCTGACCACGCAAAACTGAAATAGACAAAACCAAATCAAATGTGAACAATAGCAAAAGAACACTTAGCTTGAGCATGCAGGGACTGAGCTGGAATCTAAGACCTCAGGAGGCAGGAAAAAATCACCAGCAGGGATAGAGGGACTCAGCTGTCTTAAATCCAGTCAGAAACTCCAGATATCCAGTCATCCTCCTCATTATCAGGTGGCAGGCCTCTGCTAATTAAATCAGCTCCATTACCGCCAGTAACCACCAGAAGGAGCCCGGGAAGAGAACTCCCGACCCCTCTATCAATATAACCAGCTCCACTACCTTCACTAGTAACCAGAGGTAGGCCAGAAAGCAAATTCATAACAGTGAGCACTGTCACTCTTCTTTGTTAATTTGGATTCGCCATCCTAGTAATTTTTCTGCAGTGTTTCAGAATAGAACCTATTGTATAGGAAATAAAGGAGCCAGACTCAGATTCATGCTTCCGGCGGTTCGGGCAGCATTCCTGTAAATTATAAAGATGAAATCTTATTATTAAAATTTGTAGCACAGGATATTTAATTGAGAACTGTGTTTTTGGATTTAGGGTCAATGTTCTGATTATCCCTTCCCCTAAAGCTTTGCCTCCTGTGAAGGTTCCAAGAAGTGACTTTGTTTAGAGACGACATAACAGTAATTAATAATAATTTTCTGTTATTATTGTTCATTTTAGTTTTAATTTTGTCTAAGCTTATCCTATTTTCAGAAAAACCGCAGGCAAAGTATAATTTGTCCCTGATCTAATTGAAGTCACATGTCATCTTGTGTCTTGTATCGAGCTTTGCATGAACATATATTTTTTCAGTTAGATATAATACACATGGCTCCACGATGATCCTGTCTCACACATATACTGTAACACTGTGGTTTTCTCTAAGGAAACTATCATAACATTAAGAGTTTTTGTGGGTATACAGTAAAACCTGACTAGGACCTCAGCATGGGACAACATGGCAGCCAGCAACGATATTAGAAAAAAATATAGCTTGCATTTCATTTCTTCATCACTGACAATAAACTTTAAACCAACTGCTTATTGGAAATGATGGAAAAACATACAGATGACACCACATGTCAATGTTAAGGGAAGGGGGTGTCTTCGGGCATGTAGATGGGTGAGGTTTAAGGATGTTCCTTCTATTTGATGAATACTGACTTAACTAGTAGGAGATATCATCTACTAAAATGTATTAAAAATGGTAATTCTTTAATAAAAAGTAGGCTTTTCATATATAGAACCCAGGTTATGGTACTGGCGTTATAAAAGTTCCTTCAGCTACCACCATTACAAGTGTAATCAAAGTAACATTGAGTAAGTTAAATTTTCTAAAAGCCTTTTGTCTCGGGGATACCGCGACAGAGTGCGGTCAGACGATCGCACCGTCTGGTGACACATATACCCGCAGTAGTTAGAACCGGCCTATTAGCAATTCTGGCTTTCTTTCCCCTAGTGATGAAAGGGTTAAACTGCTTAGTTGGACTCCAGGAGTTCTCTGTCTTGAGTTGTATTAGCTGTTCTGCGTTTGTTACTCTCAGCAGTGTCGTGCAGCGGTACCCACACTGAGCAGTGATGAGGCCATGACCCAACAAAGTTCAAAACAAAAGTCTCTTTAATGTCCAACTCACAGCAATACAAAGCACACAATATCATCCATGTCACAGCCGGGAACCAAACCATATCCTCCAGTTTGCAGTCACTAAACATGCCAGTCCACCCCCGATCCACAGCCAGGCATAAAACAGTCCACCTCCGGATCACAGCAGGGCAGTCTATCTCTGAGACCAGTGGACGTGGGCGACTGCACTGACGTGTATGCTGTGGGTGCCAGGCCTTTCAGCTCCCTTGGCTATTTGGCTCCATTTGCCTGTATTCCCTCACATGGGTGAAGCTCTGCAGAGTCCTCTGCTCTGCACTCCCACAAACACCAAATTGACACTGACCCTGACCCTGACACACCCAAACCCTTTACTGCAGGGCTTTTAACTGGAATCTATGGCCGTAGGTCACATGGAAAACCCGGGCTGGAAATGAAATGGACTGCACCACTATCATTCTGTAGTCCGTTTCAAAACACAAAAGCCCAGAGCAGGTTTTCCCTAAATCTGCCTTGGACAACCAGCATGTCCAAGACCTATACTCACTTTTATCCTGTATTGCAATGCACTCCCAAGGCCTCAAAACATCTCTGTGCATGTTAGGCATCAGGTTCCTGTCGCTGCACAGCAGGAATCCCGAGCCTTGCATTTGGTAGTCTCCCATTCCTCTCCGGCCACAGAGGAGGCTGCTCAGCAGACTCGTCGATCCCGGCTCTCTGCTCAGACCAGCTCTGTGGGTTTGGTTGCTGCTGCCACCTCTGCTCCAGCTATAGCAATGCATGCTGGTCAGCAGCGAGCTACTCCAGGGACTAAGTCCTACTTTCGGTCCACTGAGCATGCCCGTGGGACAATCTCTCATTGGAGATCGGAGGTCACATGCTCAGGTCCTTCTCCAGCTCGGATTGGACCATCAGGAGGGTCAGGAAGGTCCTGGAAGGCCGCTGCTATAAAAGGTTCGCATGGCCGCTAGTATAGACTGCATTACCAGACTATGAGGAGTGAGTGTTGTATGCATGTATGAATGTCTCTGGTGAATGACTCATTAAGAAACCCCGACCCTTGGTACGCATGTGTTGTGCAGCCTAGCCTGTTATGCGCTCAGGCTTACTTATAGGTAGAAGGCAGAGTCTGAGATGGGCATCAGTGTCCACCGGTGGCTCTGCATGCCACGATGCACGTGCTCGACACTCCACCATAGTCAGCGTCTATAGTGGCATCCGCAGGTGCAACGCAGCGCGCTCAGAACGTCTAGAGGGACTCTGACCCCGTGTCCTTGGGGCAGAGTTCTGTGACCGCATTCTGTGCGCTCCGCTGCCGAGCTCTGTGAGCTAAACTGGCTCTGGCATTTACAGTATATTCTGCGGTAGTGCGGCTCTGTGAGGTAACAGAGTTCGCCCTTTTCACACTGGGTAGCGATAACTCGCATGTGACCTTTTGTATACTGCTTTATACTTATGCCATTACTAAGCAGCAGTTTACCACCCCTGCATGGTGGACCCCGGGCTGCGAACGCACCTTACTATTATTTTATTATTTGGTGCGTTCCGTTAGTACTAACAGTGCACATCCTGGGAGGTAACACACAGTGACACTTACACGTGACACCGGTCACTGCCTCACAGCATGTATAAGAACCCTCCTTGCTTTTGACTTTGCTAGTGATCGTTACCACTACCTGGTTTGTTGTTGAAGTGGAGAGTTCAGTGTTTGTAGTAGGTGGTTGGAGAGTTTTTCAAGGGATTACTGCATGGAGTAGGTTTGCATTTCTTTCTTTATCCTCTCCTATTTGGTTTCTTTCTTCCTATTTCTCCCCAATTTCTCACTCTGTTGATTTGTGAGTGTATTTGTATGATTGTAGGGTTTTTTTCTATTCCTGTCTGTTTACCTCTGCCTGTCTGGTTAGTGTTTTTCTACACTCTTCGGCTTCACACCTTCCTGGGTTGTGGAGGAAACAGATAAGGGTAAGATAGGAGAAAAGCAAGGTGCAAGACCATGTCATTGCCACCATCCAGGATAATCAAGGGGACAAGGATACCCTAGGGTGCCCCTCGTTTGAGGGATCAGGTAGGTGCTCGCAGACTCTTGTCACTACATGACATTATCATTGGCAATATCTTTTTGGATTTATTATGGATCATTTGGCTGCTCTGGCAGGGCAGCTACAACAACACAGCCTGAAAATGGCAGACTTGCACTCAGTTGCTTTGCAGTGCCCATTAACTTCAAGCATGATCCTGACTGTATCTCTCTGGCTGAGTCTAAACTACATCAGCTTCCGCAGCCAGAGAAGGAGTGTCATGATCCAGGACAGGTTTTGTATCCTTTCTCCCTTTCACGGTCTGATCATGTCAAGGGTTAACTTTTCTCTGCCTTGTTCTGACAACAGGCTGGCTATTTCTCTTCACTGCATCCTGCAGGCGGTGTCATTTATAGTTTTTGCCTACGGCTTGAGTAGCTAACCCATGTATACCCTGATTTGTCCTTCTGCTGTTGCTGACTTTACGCTTGTCTGTTTTGTTCCCCTCTTCCCATCCTGACTCAATGTTCCCCCTTTCATGTTTTGTACTCTCTTGTATTTGACTTGGCTTGGACCCTGACTTGCTGTTTGTCTCTTGTCTTTGGCATATCTGCTTCTGACTGGTACTGACCTATTTGGCTGGTTTCTGACTGTTTGTTTATTCCTTTGGTACTGTGCTACAGACTAATATCGACCCGGCTTGGTCGACTATTCTGCTGCTGCCTAGCACCTGGCAATTACTGACAAAATAACTGCATGACCACTCATTTATCCATGGTAACTACCAGTCTCTATTGGAGTATTTGTCTGATTATGAGGTTGTGTTTTCAGAATAAGGGTGTCAAGTACTACCACCTTACTGCCCTTATGATTGCTCAGTCAACTTGATTTCTGGGGTTAAGTTGCCTAAGTGCAGGTTTGTATAATATTTCAGGTCCTGATAGGTAGGTCATGAAAGATTATATTACAGAGAACTTTGCTAAGGGACATATCAGACCCTCCTCATCTCCTATGGCAGCTGGATTTTTCTTTGATAAGAATAATGATGGGGGGCTGCAACCCCTGCTTGAATTTCCAAAAATGAAATCGGATCACTGTTCAGGATTCATACCCTCACCCTCTCATTCTGGACCTCTTTAATCAGCTTATTGAAGCTAAGTGGTTTTCCAAAGTAGACCTTAAGGAGGCCTATAATCTCATCAGGAGGATGAGTGGATGACTGCTTTTAATACACCAAAGGGACACTACGAAAACCTCATCATGCCATTTGGGTTGAGCAATGCTCCTGCTGTGTTCCAACACTTTGTAAGTGACTTTTCCATCATCTGGCAGGTAAATTTATTGTAGTCTATGTGGATGACAAATTGATTTACTTGCCGGACCTTGAGTCACATCAGGTACATGTCAGGCAGGTCCTACAATTATTCAGGGAAAATAAACTTTATGTCAAATCAGAAAAATGTATATTTACTGTTCAGGAGATTCCTTTTCTGGTATATCAGGTCCTCCCATGTAGGTCTGGGCTTATTCCCGACTTTCACAGAATCATCCTTACCCCACGAGGTGAGATCTTGCATGAAGCCCAGAGGAAGATTTACAGTCATCTTGTGTTTCTTCCATTTTCTAATAACTGCACCAGTTGTTGCCTTCTCACCAAGCTGATTGCCTATTGTCCTACAGCCCATCCCAGCCTTGTGCAGGTCCACAATTTTGTCCTTGGCGTCCTTATGGTGGAGAGTTTGGAGTGTGATTGATTGAGTGTGTGGACTGGTATTGAGTTCAAAGTCCTCATCTACGAACTGTTCCAATATTTATGGACACAACTGTTTATCACTCTCCCATAATGACAGTTCTGTGCTGTCTTGTGCATAAATATGTGATTCTTCATATTTTGTATTAGTCAATGCCTGATGAAGAGACCTGAGTAGTCTGGAAAGCTTGCAATTTGTTACCATCTTTTCAGTTAGCCATTAACAGGTATCAACCACTGAAGACGCTCAATTCCAAAGATTTTTTTGTCCTAAAAATAAGTATCCTTTAATGACAGGTATAATTTAAAAAATAAAAGACACATATGAAAATCCAAAAACGCATCTCTACTTCAGCCAAGTCGTTAGTGTATAAAATCTTTTTTTTTTTAACGTTGAGTAAAAACATGTTGTAACAGAGAAACATCATAAAATGATATTCAGAGCCTGCATATGTCGAGCAGTTAACCCTCTCTTAATCATAGTACAATTAAAAGTGGAAGAAAAAAGTTTTTTTTAAAAAATTTATGTTTTTAATTACGCTCTCTCCGACCTGCTGCTGGATACTCACCTCCACAATTAAAAGTGGATCATCCCCTCAAAACGCGTGGGATCAGTATCTTCTTTCATGATGTTTCTCTGTTACAACATGTTTATACTCAATATTCAATAAAGAAGATTTTATGCTCCGTCCATGTGTCTAAACTAAAGATGCATGTTTGGATTTCCATTGGAATGCTGCGCAGGAGCACAGTCCGTGCCTTGGATTAAGTTTATCTACTCCCGGTGAGCTGGTACACTTTTTGCTCCCATAAATGCAACATTGTCAGTAGCATTCAGCCCTGGAGTTTTACTGTCAAGCACTTCTTTGTCTAGACGCTAGGGCTGTATAAATAGAGTTCTATGCATAGCTTTCTACAATAAACGTACAGCATCCTAAAAAAAAAACTTGTCATAGGAGGGCAATATTTACTTAAACATCCGCTTAAAACACAGCAATATTCCAGATGTGACACGCAGAACGATCCTTCTCGACCCCTCTTCGGATGAACTGGATTGCACACGAGAGCTGTGTACTAGGTGCCTGTTTTTATAGACCTTCATCCTGTTTCTGACTCTCTGGGTTAAATTCCCAGTTGCGGAATAACCACAAGCCAATTAGAATTTAAATTGTTGTGCAGCCCAGATCTAATTGACGTCTCTCTTTTTATTTTTAGGATTTGAATTAAACTGTATATCCATGCAGGGTATAATCATGTTTATTTAAGAGCAATGCATTTCTCATTGAAAGAAAAAAACAGAGTCAAAAATACTAGACCTAACTTCTAAACTGGGAAAGTGGGCGGTGTGTTGTGCGTATTTGTAATTGAGAATTTCATCCCAGTTTGCTATTTGTATGGTACATTACAAAAACAAAGATTTAGATGGCACGCACCTTGCATGAATCAGTAGCACCTGCTAGACACATGCAGCCTCATGGTTATTGCATCAATCACACATTTTAAAATGTATTATACAGCAAGAGAGAATCTTAAGGGGGTTTTACACATAGCGATATCGCTAGCAATATCACTAAAACGTCACTGATTTTGTGATGTTATAGCGATATTGCTAGTGATATCGCTATGTGTGATACTTACCTTCGACCGGCTCCCCCGCTGTCTGTCGCTGATCACGCGAGAATGTCCGGCTCCATTTCTCGTCGTCGGCTTCCTGCTGTGATGACGAGCGACGCGTGGAGGCGGGCGCGAGGACGTCTGGATCGCTGTGTGTGAAAGGTGAGTATCATGTGCTGCGTCGCTGCTGCATCGCTGTGAGATCTTTCTGTGTGAAAGCTCACTAGCGATCATTTAGCGATGCATCAGCGATCCTGACCGGGTCGGATCGCTGGTCGGATCGCTGGTGCATCGCTAAATGTAAAAGGGCCTTTACTCTGCTCTGTCATTTCTTTACATTTACTTTCCTACCATGGAGAGATCTTATCCATTGTTACTGTTTTAAATGAATATGTATTCAGATAATATTCAGTATATGTAATGTTATATTTCATGCCGTTTATGACTTTTTATGTCATAGTATTACACATATACTCGTTGATCAGGTTTTCCCGAGCATGCTTGGGTGTCCTCCGAGTATTTGGATGGGCTCGGAGATATAGTTTGTGTTGACACAGCTGCGTGATTTTCGGCTGCTGGACAGGCTGAATACATGTGGGGATTCCCTAGCAAACAGGCATTCCTCACATGTATTCAGCCTCTCCAGCAGTCACAAATCATGCAGCTGCGTCGACACAAACTAAATCTCCGAGCACGCCTAAATACTCGGAGGACACCCGAGCAACGAGTATACTCGCTCATCACTAGTCACCAGTGATCAGCATTTCATCAGTGTTTGGTCAGTGTCAGTTTTTACATCAGTGATTTTCACATATGGATAAATTAATAACTAAATTTCAAAGCTTCTCCTGTTCATTGCCATGTTAATCACAGATAGCACACATACTGCCTGCGGATGCCTAAGACTATCCTTAAAGGGAACCTATCATCAGTTTTGGCTGATATAAGTTACGGCCATCACCTGTCAGTGCTAATCTACAGCATTCTATAATGCTGTATATCTGCCCCCAACCCTATCTGTAAGAGTAGAAAAATAACTTTATTATACTCACCTGCGGGGTGGTCCAGTCCGATGGGTGTCGCTCTTCTTGGTCTGGCGCCTCCCATCTTCACGAGATGCTGTCCTCCTGCTTGCTTCATGTTGCGCTTCTGCATAGGCGTACTTCTCTGCCCTCAGGAAGGTCAAAGAGCCCCGGCACCTGCTCACTGCAGTATTTTGCTCTGCACTCAGCAGGGCAGAGATGGCGTATGATGCCGTGTAGCCTGTGTGGCTGAAGTAGGGATGCATCATCCACATGAAGCAAGAAGGAGGATGGAATCGCATGAAAATGGGAGGTGTTGGACCAGGACCAGCGACACCCATCGGATCGGACCGCGGGTGAGTATAATGAAAGTTATTTTACTTATTTTTCTACTCTTTTACAGGTTGGATTGGGGGAAGATATACAGCATTATAAAATGCTGTATATCGGCCCTGAAAGTTGATGGCCGTAATCTATATCAGCCAAAACTGATAACAGGTTCCCTTTGAAAATCACAAATAGAACACTTTCTTGAAACACAGATTTGTTTGAATGAGGCATAAGGGTTTGGTTTTAAAACAATGATGAGCCTAAAGGTACTGTCACACTTAGCGATGCACCAGCGATCCCGACCAGCAATATGACCCGGTCAGGATCGCTGGTGCATCGCTAAGTGGTCGCTAGTGAGCTGCCACACAGGCAGATCTCACCAGCGACATCACAGCGGTCAGGGGTCGCTGCTTACCAGTCAAAATAGGCGATCCTGACGTCCTCCCGCCCGGCTCCACGCTCGTTGCTCGTCTCTCCACAGGAAGCGCCGCAGGAAGCTGACGACGAGAAACAGTCCTGGACGTTCTCGCGCGATCAGTGATAACCAGAGGGGGAGCGGGTCGTAGGTAAGTATCACACACAGCGATATCGCTAGCAATATCGCTATAACGTCACAAGTTATAGCGATATCGCTAGCGATATCGCTTAGTGTGACAGGCCCTTAAAAGTTCCCTTACAAATTACATGAGAGTTGTCCAAACTCAATGATTTCAGAGGGACTGATGTGCATGGAAGCCCGATGACAATTTTTTTTCTGAGGAAGAGAGAGAAAGAGAAGACCCTGCTGACCATAAAGGATTATACTCTACAGAAGAGAGAGTACCCTGCTGAGCATATGGGACCTCGCTGATCATGACAGCTTACACTCAACAGGAGAGAGAGAAAGGATCCCGCTGATCAGAAGAGCTTACACATTACATGAGAGAGAGAGGACCATGCTGATCATAAGACGTTACAATCCACAGGAGAGTTAGAGAGGACCCTGCTGACCATAAGAGCTTACTCTCTACAGGAGAGATAGAGAGGACCCTACTGACCATAAGACCTTACACCCTACAGGAGAGATAGAGAGGACCCTGCTGACCATAAGACCTTACACCCTACAGGAGAAAGAAAATCCAGCTGACCATAAGAACTTATACTCCACAGAAGAGAGAGACTTGCCCAGTGATTGTGGAGATGAAAAACAAATCTGCCATACAAACTGTGCTCCACTGGGAACCACTGATGTGTGATGTCCCAGGTACTGACCACCACTTTATAAAGTATGATAATCTGTAAGATATAATAGCTGCAGGGCATTATGGGGAGATGTGCTGCAACGCAGATTATGTTAGTTCACTCTCTGATGCTTAGTGTGGAAAATGGTGTCCGGCAAGTTTTTTTTCTTTTTTTATTGCCAACCAATAATCAAATCTCAAAATAAAAATGTTCATATTTGTGGGAAACCATGAATTAATGAAAATCAGACTCAAACTCGATCCTCTGTAGGTTTATCTGCTCATCACTAGGTATCAGTATTTATAATTGAGAAAAATATTAATAAATATGGCAAACAAATATTTCTGTGAATTATGTGTTTCTTTGTTTTTACACCATACATGTGTCTTTTTCTATATTTATGCCATATGTCAGACAATAATACTAAGCTTAATGTGTTTCAATGCAGTGATTATATCTGCATAAAAGCAGAATTGCGAGTCATGACCAATATTTCAGTCCAAATACTTTCAGCGGCTGCACATTCTGCAAAATGCTTGGTCACTGTGAGTTAAATGGATTTACAATCTCAATTTTAGATTCTCACTTTCCTCAAATGCCAAGTGTTGTCTCGTTTTCAGGAAGTGTTTTAGGAAAACATCCTTCCTGAGTCTGGACTTTCTGAACTCCAACTTCTGACTCACACACAGTCTTAAGAATTTACTTATTGTCATTATTGCAATGTGTTGATTTTTTTTTTTAACGTATTCTTTATTTTTGGATAAATAAAAACATGTTAACATTTAATTATAAAAGACATAAGATAATACTAATTATGTGAATAGTAACTGTTCTGAAAACAATAAATATACAAGGGATTAGGAGAGGTAAGGGTATGGGGTGTTAAAGGGAATCTGAAAATTGTAGATAGGTAAGAGTTAGTTACCGTATTTTTAATTTTAATCTAGTCCTAAAATTTTCCTGTGAGAAAGAACCACATTCTTACACTTACACTATGTTCACTGCACTTTTTTCAGAAGTTCTCTTTTAGACTGCTCAAAACAGGGTCATCACTATTAGTGATGGGCAACCCCAAACAGTAAAGTTCAGGGTCAGTACTAAGCATGTGTCCGTGTCCATGCACAGCGCCTGAACACTTCTCTAGGGAGTCCGTGTTACTGTTCGGGTTCGGTAGCTCGAACATCAGGTGTTTCCCAATCTGTAATCTTTGTGACTGCCTGAGAAACACCCGCTCTGATCGATGCTAACCTTTCAAATTACCAACTGTTAAAGTGCTGCTGTTCCAATTCTGCAGCTCCCAGTTGTCAGATTTATATTGGCTGGTTATCAAAAATAAAAGCATCCCCAGGCTGTCTTTTTTAATTATTTAAATAAATAATACATTAAAAAACGGCATGAGGTCACACCCATTTTTGAAAACCAGCCAAGCTAAAGCAGACGGCTGGGGGCTGATATTCTCAGACTGGGAATGGGCCATGGATACTGACTCTCCCTTGCCTAAAAATAGAAGCCCGCAGCCACGCCAGAAAAGTCGCATTTATTAGATGCGCCAATTCTACTGCTTTGCCTGGCTCTTCTCACTTGCCCTGGTGTGGTGGCAAGTGAGGGAATATTTGTGGGCTTAATGTCAGCTTTGTAATTACAGCTGACATCAAGCACACAGCTTAGTAATGGAGCGGAATCTATAAGACACCTCCATTCCTAACCCCATAGTCAGATTGTAAAAAATACACAGCCAGAATAAAGTACTTTATTTGAAATAAACACACAGACTCCTTTATTTAAAATAAAAACTCCCCACCCTCTTTTACCCCTTTACTACTGTAAAATAAAAATAAAGAAACACCATATTCCTCACTTGTATGATGATGATCCATTGGCCATGTCCCATGACAATCTGAATGGTGTGAAGAGCAATCACATCAGTGACACACTGAGCAGAGCGTAAGACACTTTGCTTGTGACTGGTGGTAAACTTAATGATGTCACTACCGGTCACACGCAGCCACGTTCTCACGGTCTGCTCAGTGTGAGCCGGCTGGCGTGGAGAACGGTCAGTTTACTGATGTGATTGCTCTCCAAACCATCTGGATCATTGTGGGGCGTGGCATTTAATGGATTGTTGTTGGACAGATGAGGAATATGGTGTTTTATTATTTGTTTATTTTAAGTAATAAATGGATTAAAGATGTGTATTTCACTATACTTAATGAATAAAAAATAATTAATGAAAAAAATACTGTGGGGTCCCCGTATTTTTCATTACCAACATAGGCAAAGCTGATGCTTGGGGGTCGATGTTAATATTCTGGGAACGGTCCAATAGCCATTACATTTTCCAAGCTATTAATATGAACTCACAGTTGTTTGCTTAGCTTTTACTGGTTAATAAAGGGGAGAGCCCCAAATAAATTGACATGGGGCCCCCTATATTGAATAATCAGCAAAGGCTAATCAGAAAGCTTCAGAATTGATAATAATAGCCTAGGAAAGGGCTAGGAATATTTGCCCCTCCCGGACTAAGAACTGCAGCTCCCAGCCACCCCAGGAATGACGAATCCATAAGATGAGTCAATTCTAGTGCTTAGTCTCTGCTCTTCCCATTTGCCCTGGTGTGGTGGTAAGTGGAGTAATAGGGTTGAGGTTTATATCAGGTGATGCAGCATGGTGGCTCAGTGGTTAGCGCTGCAGCGCTGGGGTCCTGGGTTCGAATCCCACCAAGGACAACATCTGCAAGGAGTTTGTATGTTCTCCCCGTGTTTGCGTGGGTTTCCTCCGGGTACTCCGGTTTCCTCCCACACTCCAAAGACATACTGATAGGGAATTTAGATTGTGAGCCCCATCGGGGACAGTGATGAAAATGTGTGCAAACTGTAAAGCGCTGCGGAATATGTTAGCGCTATATAAAAATAAAGATTATTTATTATTATTATAAAGATTATTATAAGACATCCCCATTACTAATCCCATAATGATAAAAATAATTGTAAAAAATGCACAGCCAAAATATAGCCCTTTAATTTAAAGAAAGACACAAATGCCTTTATTTGAAATAGACACTCCCCACCCTCTTTAACCCATTTATTGCTGTAAACTAAATTATAATAAACCACCATATTCCTCACCTATCCAATGATAATCCATATCTGTCCTACGATGCGCTCCAACTCTGCTATATCTGGATTGCATTGCTGAGCTCAACTTCTCCATTATTATCCTGTGGGCTTGATGTCAGCTGACATTACAAAGCTGACATCAACCCCACAAATATTACCTCACTTGCGATCACACCAGAGCAACTAGGAAGAGCCAGGCAAAAGTGCCAGAATTGGCACATCTAATAGATGTACCTTTTCTGGGGTGGCTGCAGGCTGCTATTTTTAGGCTGAGGAAGGCCAATATACATGGCCCCTTTCCAGTCTGAGAATACTAGCCCCTAGCAGTTTGATTTAGCCTGGCAGGCTGAAAAAAATGGGAGGGATCCTACACCATTTTTAAAAATTATTTATTTAAATAATTTTTAAAAAAATGGCATGGGACCCCTCTATTCTTGATAAACAGCCATGATAAATCTGACAGTTGGGGGTTGCAGCTAGCAGCTGTCGGTTTTCCCTGCCCTTGTTACCAAGAATTAAAGAAACCACACGTCACTTTTTTATTATTTATTTATTGCACAGGCGCTGGCTGATGAATATTCTCATCGGCCTTGCCTGCTCTCGCTACTAACAGCGAGGCGAGGTGTGGGATGATGAGAGTAGTACTCTCATCAGCCGACGCCTGTGAAAGCTACTGGCTCACATGCTGTCATCTGTATGACAGCTTGGGAAATGAAGCATTCTGACTGATCGGTAACCTTTAACCTTTATACAACAGATCACAACTGCTGGCTTACACGCTGTCATATACTGTATATGACAGTGTAGGAAACGTAGCGCTCTGACAAGCGGAAACTTGAAAGATTACCGCTGATCAGAACTGTTTTTACTTTCACTATCACACAGATGACAGCATGGGAAACACTGGATTTTTGGGCCCCCTATTCATTGGAATGGAATCGGGAGTCTGGGTTCCAGTACCATTCTGGTACCAGAACCAAACAATAGGCAAGGGAAGAGCTGGTCGTGCAGTGGTTTGGGTGATTGGTGGTTACTGCAGGTTGTAGACTTGTCAGAAGAAGTGAGTCTTCAGGTACCTTTTGAAGGTTTCCATGGCAGGCAAGTGTCTGATATGTTGGGGTAAAACATTCTAGAGTAGGGGGGATGCGCGGGAAAAAGCTTGTATTCGATTGTGGGAAAAGCAAATAAGAGGGGAGTAGAGAAGGAGATCTTGTGAGGATCGGAGGTTGTGTGTAAGTAAGTACCGGGAGACAAGGTCACAGATGTATGGAGGAGACAGGTTGCGGATGACTTTGTATGCCATGGTTAGAGTTTTGAACTAGAGTCTCTGGGTAATAGGGAGCCAGTGAAGGGATTGACAGAGAGGAGAGACTGGGGAATAGTGGGGGGACAGGTGGATTAGTCGTGCAGCAGAGTTTAGGATTGTTTGGAGGGGTGCAAGAGTGTTAGTGGGGAGGCCACAAAGTAGGAGGTTGCAGAAGTCCAGGCGGGAGATGATGAAGGCATGCACTAGCGGTTTTGCAGATTCAGGAAATATTTTAGAGTTGAAGTCGGCAGGGAGTGGAAAGGGCTTGGATATGTGGTTTGAAGGAGAGATCAAGGTCAAGGATTACCCCAAGGCAGCGAGCTTGTGGGACTGGGGAGAGTGAGCAGCCATTTACTTTAATAGATAAGTCTGTTTGGGAAGTCGAGTGAGGTGGGGTAAAGATGATGAATTCTGTTCTATCCATGATAAGTTTCAGAAATCTAGTGGAGAAGAAGGCTGAAATAGCGGACAGGCATTCTGGAATTTTGGTCAGTAGGGAGGTGATATCTGGTCCAGAGAGGTAGATCTGTGTGTCATCAGCATAGAGGTGATAATGTAAGCCGCGAGATTCTATGAGCTGTCCCAGGCTGAAGGTGTAAACGGAGAAGAGAAGGGGTCCTAGGACTGAACCTTGCGGGACTTCGAAAGATAGGGGTCGAGGTGAGGAGGTGGTGTGCAAGTGGGAGACACTGAATGTCCGGTCTGTTAGGTATGATGCGATCCAAGATAAGGCCAAGTCAGTGATGCCAAGAGATGAGAGGGTCTGTAGTAATAGGAAGTAATCCACTGTGTCAAAGGCAGAGGACAGGTCCAGGAGGAGGAGGACAGAGTAGTGTTGCTTGGCTTTGGCAGTCAGTAGGTCATTGGTGACTTTTTTGTTAGGGTAGTTTCAGTGTAGTGATGAGGTCGGAAACCAGATTGAAAGTGGTCGAAGAGGGAGCAGGAAGAGAGGTGGGAGGACAGTTCGAAGTGAACATGTTGTTCCAGGAGTATTGAGGCATAGGGGAGAAGTGATATGGGGCAATAGCTAGATACAGAGGATGGGTCAAGTGAGTACTTTTTAAGGATGGGTGTGATTGAGGTATGTTTGAAGCATGAGGGGAAAACACCAGTTGTTAGGGTTAGGTTGAAGAGATGGATTAGGGTTGGGATGAAGACTGTGGTGAGGTTTGGGATGAAGTGAGATGGGATCAGGTCAAGTGCACAGGTGGTGAGATGTGATGTCGATGTCGAGAGTAGGGTGGAAAGTTGGTCTTCTGTAATGTTCGAGAAGCTGGTTTTGTAGGAGGAAGGCTGAGTAGTTAGGAGGAGGGTCTCTGGGGGTTGTTGGCCAAAGCTTTGTCTGATGTTACCAATCTTCTGTTTGAAGTTTGTGGGGTAGGGATTGTGGACTTGGAGAGGAAAGGGAAGAGAATATGAGTATGTTGTGGTCAGAAAGAGGTAGAGGTGAGTTAGAGAGATTACATAGGGAGCAGAGGCGGGTGAAAATGAGGTCCAGTGTGAGGCCATCTTTGTAAGTGGCTTCAGAAGACCATTGAGTGAGGCCAAAGTAGGCAGTGAGAGATAGAAGTTAAGTGACAATTGAGTGGGATGTATCAATGGGTATGTTGAAGTTGCCCATGATGATAGTGGGGATGTCAGCGGAGAGGAAATTAAGTAGTCAGGTGGTGAAGTGATCAATAAAAGTGGTGGCTGGCCCTGGAGTGCAGTAAATTACAGCCAGTTTGAGGTTGATGGGGGAATAGATGTGCACAGAGTGCACCTCAAAGGATGGGAGGGTACCAGTGGAAGTGGAATGTGAGTGAAGGAGCAGAAGAAGGCAAGGGAGGGCTGTCTGTGTTTGGAATCAGAGGATTGTATGTACAGGAACAATTCTAAGGAGGAGGTGAGATGGATCGGGAGGATGGAGGAAAAGATAACCAGTTCCTAACTTGGTGCAGAGATTAGGGGGGTTAGCAGAAACTGAGGGATTATAGGGGTGAGAGTGAAAATAAACAGAAACATTGTTTACAGTTACTTTCCAGTTACCTTCAGTTCTAGAGTTGAGCGACTTTTGGTTTTTTAGGGTCGCGCCGACTTTTCCAAAAGTCGGGTCGAGCAAGATCGTCCGATTATAGGGAAAAGTCGGGGTCGTCCCGAAACAGGAAACCCAATGTAAGTCAATGGGGAATAAAAGTCGGCAGTGAGAGGAGGACAGGAAACACACCTACAGTGCCCATTTGAATGCCAAAAGCATCAATTCTTCTTACTTAAGCTTGTCAACCTTAATTAACTTCATAATACAAGTTACGCACTGAAAAATGGGGGTTATTTGGCTAAAGTTGTGGGGGGGGGGCTGGCTCCAGGTTTTCATGTGCCCTGGGCGAAAGAGCGCCCCTTTAACACATACCAAAACTCATCATGCTCCGATACGGCAGAGAAATAGCGGTATAGTACAATGAAAAATACTTCACTTTTTACATCTCATGACGAGGCCCATCTATTTCTCCATACAGAATCATTGGTCCCATATAATGTTTGAAACAGTATATGATGAGCTCCACATAATGCTACAGTATATGTTGGTCCCCATGGATGAAGCTCCACTGTCTTATGGGCCCAAATAATGCTCCAAACATAATGGGCCCCATTTCTAATGCTCTAGTGTATAATGGGCCCTGTAAATGCTGCTCCAGTGTCTGATGTCCACCTTTGGAATGTTCCAGTGTATGGTGGGCCCCATCTATCATTCTCCAGAGTAACGTGCTCCCCAAAAATTGCTGTCCCAACATTGAAAACAATCAAATAAGTCTCCTCGCTAGGGAATCCCTGTACTAGTCTGGACTCCTCGTCGTCCCCATCTTCCATCTCACTGCACAGTATTTCAACCTTGCAAGTGCTGTGATCCTGAGCAAGCAGGGGGGGCCCACTCGTTGGCGACGGCACTGGCACAGGGCCCCTGATAGTACGGTGGTGTGTCTGATGGCGGGTGGGCCGAACCTGCACTTTCATCTGCAGCTTCCTCTTTGTCACCGTGTAAGATGGAACTGTATATGGGAAGGGTAACCTGAGTTTCATCAGGGTCAGATTCAGGCCGTGTAGCGTGCGAGGGGAATGTAGTGGTCTGGGTCAATGTACCAGCAGATTCATCGAGCAGTGGCTGGGCATCAGTGCACTTGTGTCGCCCCCAGGAGTACGGTCGCCACAGTGGCATTACCTTCCTCCTAGGGAGTGTGATGTCATGCTTGGGAGCAACGAAGGATCTCTCTAGCAGGTTAACTGATTGGGCGGCGTTATTCCCACAAGTCATGACCCTCCAAACAGCGTTCATGAAGGCAAATTGTTTGTTTTACGTGGGCAGTATGGTTGCAAAGCTGAACCTTAAAGGAATGTCCAGAAGGGCACCACCAGGAGTGGAGCCTACGGTTAAATTCGACTCCACCTGGGAAACCTCAACCATGCCAGCTACAGAACAGATGCACACATTGCAAGCTTAATTCCGTTAACGAACGAGACTCCGTCATGCCCCGCGGTCCGAGTCCGGCTTACTAGAGGGACACGTGAGGCTCTGGAACATGAGATTGGCCAATAACTGGTGTGTCATGCCCTTACATGTCCGTGGCTGCATGTGCGCTACACTGAAAAGGCCAGCGTTTGTCGCTTACAGGTGCAGATAACCCGCTGAACAACGTTAGTGATGGGGATCACTGATTACAATTATTACCCGCGAACAATGATTTCCCAGTAAGTGCAGGTCAACTGCAGTTCCGGAATTAGGCCTAACCGTCATTCCTGAAAAAATGAAAAACTTACGTGTGCAAACCACAGGTGCTTTAGCTTGCTTAACAGCTCGCCAGCCGTTCTCACGCCCAGTATGGATTACACGTGATTGCACAAAGGTTAGAAAGGGTACCGTATCCCCAGATAACATGTATGGATAGCGTACACATTCAAAATATATGTCTCAGGAGGCAGGCTCAGACGGTGTTAGGCCCAGTATGGATTGCACGTGATTGCACAAAGGTTAGAAAGGGTACCGTATCCCTGGATAACATGTATGGATAGCGTACACATTCAAAATATATGTCTCAGGAGGCAGGCTCAGACGGTGTTAGGCCCAGTATGGATTGCACGTGATTGCACAAAGGTTAGAAAGGGTACCGTATCCCCGGATAACATGTATGGATAGCGTACACATTCAAAATATATGTCTCAGGAGGCAGGCTCAGACAGTGTTAGGCCCAGTATGGATTGCACGTGATTGCACAAAGGTTAGAAAGGGTACCGTATCCCCGGATAACATGTATGGATAGCGTACACATTCAAAATATATGTCTCAGGAGGCAGGCTCAGACGGTGTTAGGCCCAGTATGGATTGCACGTGATTGCACAAAGGTTAGAAAGGGTACCGTATCCCCGGATAACATGTATGGATAGCGTACACATTCAAAATATATGTCTCAGGAGGCAGGCTCAGACGGTGTTAGGCCCAGTATGGATTGCACGTGATTGCACAAAGGTTAGAAAGGGTACCGTATCCCCGGATAACATGTATGGATAGCGTACACATTCAAAATATATGTCTCAGGAGGCAGGCTCAGACGGTGTTAGGCCCAGTATGGATTGCACGTGATTGCACAAAGGTTAGAAAGGGTACCGTATCCCCGGATAACATGTATGGATAGCGTACACATTCAAAATATATGTCTCAGGAGGCAGGCTCAGACGGTGTTAGGCCCAGTATGGATTGCACGTGATTGCACAAAGGTTAGAAAGGGTACCTTATCCCCGGATAACATGTATGGATAGCGTACACATTCAAAATATATGTCTCAGGAGGCAGGCTCAGACAGTGTTAGGCCCAGTATGGATTGCACGTGATTGTACAAAGGTTAGAAAGGGTACCGTATCCCCGGATAACATGTATGGATAGCGTACACATTCAAAATATATGTCTCAGGAGGCAGGCTCAGACGGTGTTAGGCCCAGTATGGATTGCACGTGATTGCACAAAGGTTAGAAAGGGTACCGTATCCCCGGATAACATGTATGGATAGCGTACACATTCAAAATATATGTCTCAGGAGGCAGGCTCAGACGGTGTTAGGCCCAGTATGGATTGCACGTGATTGCACAAAGGTTAGAAAGGGTACCGTATCCCCGGATAACATGTATGGATAGCGTACACATTCAAAATATATGTCTCAGGAGGCAGGCTCAGACGGTGTTAGGCCCAGTATGGATTGCACGTGATTGCACAAAGGTTAGAAAGGGTACCGTATCCCCAGATAACATGTATGGATAGCGTACACATTCAAAATATATGTCTCAGGAGGCAGGCTCAGACGGTGTTAGGCCCAGTATGGATTGCACGTGATTGCACAAAGGTTAGAAAGGGTACCGTATCCCCGGATAACATGTATGGATAGCGTACACATTCAAAATATATGTCTCAGGAGGCAGGCTCAGACGGTGTTAGGCCCAGTATGGATTGCACGTGATTGCACAAAGGTTAGAAAGGGTACCGTATCCCCGGATAACATGTATGGATAGCGTACACATTCAAAATATATGTCTCAGGAGGCAGGCTCAGACGGTGTCAGGCACAGTATGGATTTGACGGCCCAGATTACACAGCGGAGGAGCAGGGAGAGGTAAAGATTGCAAATGCTGGGGCCCTGCCCAAGCAAGGGGGGCCCACTCGTGGGCGTCGGTACTGGCACTGGGCCCCTCATAATACAGCGGTGTGTCTGACGGCGGGTGTGCACCACCACCGTCAGAGACACTTGATTGCACTATGAGGGACCCTGTGCCAGTGCCCACGCCCAAGAGTCGGCCTACCCACCTGTCCAGGGCAACGGCACTCGCACGGTGTCGTGCGCTAGGTGGTGACCCCGGCCATGGGGGGGAGGCAGCACAGTTAGGGAGTTTTAGAAAGTGGCATATGTTGATGTTGGACATTCAGCTGATGCAAAAGGCGAAATAGGTCAAGTCCCATGAAGAGGTGGACCAAAGCAAGCCATTTTTCTGTCACCCTATGTGTCATCAGGGGAAGGTGGGACAAAATCCTTGGAAACCCATGCATGGTTCATTTTAATGAAGGTTAGATCATCCACATTTTGGGTTGACAGACGGGTCCTTTTTTCTGTCAGGATTGATCCAGCTGCACTGAAGACTCTTTCCGATAGCACACTTGCAGCTGGGCAAGCGAGCTCCTGTAAGGCATATTGGGCCAATTCAGGCCAGGTGTCCAGTTTAGCGGCCCAATAGTCAAAGGGGAATGACCTGTGTGGGAGAACATCGATATGGGAGGAAAAGTAGTTTGTAACCATGGTTGACAACTGCTGTCTCCTGTCACTTTCCATCGATGCAGTATTACCAGTTGTGTGAGCGGTATTTGAAAAATCAGTCCACAACATTGTCATGAAACCCCTGTCTCCAACGCCACTTCTGCTGTGTGCACCACGAACACCTCTGCCAAGCTGCCCCCGGCCCGTACGGCTCGTGTGAGAACCATCACCGCTGCTGTGTGCGGGGAATGCCTCAAGCAACCGATTTACCAGAGTTGCTTGTTTATTAGCCAATATTAGGTCAAGGTTCTCCTGTGGCATGTTTTGTAATTTGCCTTTATAGCGTGGATCCAGGATGCTGGCCAACCAGTAGTCGTCATCGTTCATCATTTTGGCAATGCGGGGGTCCCTTTTTAGGATCCGCAAGGCATAATCTGACATGTGGGCCAATGTTCCCGGTGTCAATGATGCACTGCGAGTGCTGGTTGGAGGAGCACTTTCTGGCAAATCCACATCCCTCCAGTCACGCACAAACCCTGTACCAGACCTTGCCACGCCAACATTTTCACTTGCCCCACGAGATGCATCCTCCTCCCCTAAGTAATCATCCCCATCATCATCCTCCTCCTCCTCTTCTTCCTCCACCTCGTCCAGGAGAGGTCCCTGAGCAGACAATGGCTTAATGTCATCAAGGATTCCCTCCTCCTCTTCCTCCTCATCAACATTGGCTGCAGACGCCTGCTCCTTAAGGTGCGTCAAAGTTTGCATGAGCAGATGCATAAGTGGGATGCTCATGCTTAGGATGGCGTCGTCTGCGCTTACCAGCCGTGTGCATTCCTCAAAACACTGAAGGACTTTACAGAGGTCTTTCAGCTTCGACCACTGCACACCTGTCAACTCCATGTCTGCTCTCAAAGTGCCTGGCCGTGTATTCTCCCACAAATGCATTATGGCCTGCCTCTGCTCGCACAGCCGCTCCACCATGTGCAGGGTGGAGTTCCACCTTGTTGCAATGTCGATAATGAGGCGGTGGTTGGGAAGGTGGAGCAATCGCTGCAGCTTCTGCATACGAACGGAGTGTACAGGCGACCGGCGGATGTGCGCGAACAGTCTTCGCACCTTCTGGAGCAGGGCTGTTAACTCCGGATAATTTTTGAGGAAGCACTGCACCACCAGGTTCAAGGTGTGAGCCAAGCAAGGTATGTGGCTGAGTTTTGAAAAGGCTATGGCTGCCACAAAATTACGGCCGTTATCACTAACTACCTTGCCTGCCTCAAGATGTACACTGCCCAGCCATGACTCAGTTTGTCGCTTCAAGTACTCGGCCAGCACCTCGGCGGTATGTCTGTCGCCCAAACACATCATCTGCAACACAGCCTGCTGACGCTTTCCACTAGCTGCTCGATAGGGGGACACATCGTGTGCAACAGTGGCAGCTGCAGATGGAGTGCTCGTACGACTGCGCTCTGTGGACGAGCTTTCGCTTCTGGAGGAGGAGGAGGAGGAGGAGGAGGGTGGAACGCCTACAGCCAACTGTTTCCTATACCGTGGGCTAGGCAGCACTGTCCCACCACCGCTGTCCCCTGTGGACCCTTCATCCACCACATTAACCCAGTGCGCAGTGATGGACACGTAACGGCCCTGGCCATGCCGACTGGACCATGCATCAGTAGTGAGGTGCACCTTTCCGCTCACTGACTGCTTGAGTGCATGGACAATGTGGTCTTTCACATGATGGTGGAGGGCTGGGATGGCTTTGCGAGAGAAGAAGTGGCGACTGGGTAGGTCATAGCGTGGTACTGCATAGGCCATGAGTTCACGGAAAGCTGTGCTTTCCACCAACCGAAAGGGCATCATCTCAAACGAGATTAGTTTGGCAATGTGGGCGTTCAAACCCAGTGTACGCGGATGAGAGACTGAGTACTTTCTTGACCTACTCATAGTGTCTGGGAGGGTGAGCTGGACTTGAGAGCTGCATATGATGGAAGTAGCGGTGGACAGGGAGGACTGAGAGAGGGTTGATGATGGTGATGGAGTTGGTGTTCTTTCTGATGGCCTAGAATCAGTCTTTTGTTGATATAACAGTGGGATTCCCTGACTGCTGTGGCCTTGCAACGACACCTCAACATTTGCTGCTGTGCTAACCGGTGGGCTTACAGTGGGGGAAACAATGTAGCGTTGCTGACTACCTTCGTTGTGATCAGTTGCACATGTGGCACTTGAGGTTTGGTGTTGTGTCCACGCTTGCAAGTGCATGCTGGTTAAATGTCTAAGCATGCAACTGGTATTCAAATTTTTCAGATTTTTCCCTCGGCTAAAGGTCTTTGCGCACTTCTTACAGATAACCTTGGCCTGATCATGAGGATTTTGTTCAAAAAAGTGCCACACGGCACTCTTCCTACTTTGGCAGACATTTTGCGGCCTAGCACGCTGTGATCTTTTGACCTTCTGGACAAGCTGTCCAGCAACTCTTTTGATGTTTGGAACCTGTCTTTGGAGTGCTCCGGGCCTGCCAGATAACAGCTGTTGCGATGTCGATGTCTGCTGTGGATGCTCCTCATCTGAGCTATTGGAAGCAGCACCCTCTTCCCCCAATGGATGCCAATCTGGGTCAACAACTGGGTCATCCATCACCTCCTCTTCTATGTCATGTGCACCTTCCTCTGTGTCACCGTGTATGGTGGTATAGTGTGCGGGAAGGGGCACCTGAGTCTCATCAGGGTCAGAATCTGGCTCTGTACACTGCGAGGACAATGTAGTGCTCTGAGTGAATGTACCAGCAGAATCATCCATCAGCGGCTGTGCATCAGTGCACTCCATGTCAGATTCATCTTGGCCTGGGTAATTCACCATTTCACTTGATAATCCAGGCATGGTATGTGAAAACAGCTCCATGGAGTAATCAGTAGTATGGCCTGCGTCATCCTTCAATCTTGGTTGGGGTGAAGGACACAAGGAAAGGTGTGGTTCATGAACATGAGCCTCCAATGATGACTCAGTGCTTTTACTTTTTACAACTGAAGAAGAGGAGGCGATAGAGCTGGAGGCTGAGTCAGCAATGTAAGACAAAACTTTTTCCTGATGCTCTGGCTTTAAAAGCGGTTTGCCAACTCCTAGAAAACTAAGCGTTCGAGGCCTTATGTAGCCAGACGATGACGCAGGCTCAACACCTCCTGCATTCGGTCCTATTTTGCTCTTGCCACTACCATCAGATCCACCACCAACACCATCATTACCAGCTGCCAACCCCCGCCCAATTCCATGGCCTCTTCCACCATCCTTCCTAATTTTTGGTAGAAATGTAGACAAAATCCAACAAACTATATAGTATGTAAAACAAGGTACAAGGTGTCTATAGGACAGGGGAGATTTTGAATTTCTGCGCACACTTTTGGACACTGGACACTTTTGGATTGTGTGAGACCCACTGATATCTGAGCTCTATGTGACAGGCTCGATGGCACAGCTGTGACCTAAGTGACTAGAGAATAAGTGAGATTTTGAATCTCTGCACACACTTTTGGACACTGGACACTTTTGGATTGTGTGAGGCCCAATGAATATCTGAGCGCTATGTGACAGGCTCGATGGCACAGCTGTGACCTAAGTGACTAGAGGATAAGGGAGATTTTGAATCTCTGCACACACTTTTGGACACTGGACACTTTTGGATTGTGTGAGGCCCAATGAATATCTGAGCACTATGAGACAGGCTCGATGGCACAGCTGTGACCTAAGTGACTAGAGGATAAGTGAGATTTTGAATCTCTGCACACACTTTTGGACACTGGACACTTTTGGATTGTGTGAGGCCCAATGAATATCTGAGCGCTATGTGACAGGCTCGATGGCACAGCTGTGACCTAAGTGACTAGAGGATAAGTGAGATTTTGAATCTCTGCACACACTTTTGGACACTGGACACTTTTGGATTGTGTGAGGCCCACTGATATCTGAGCGCTATGTGACAGGCTCGATGGCACAGCTGTGACCTAAGTGACTAGAGGATAAGTGAGATTTTGAATCTCTGCACACACTTTTGGACACTGGACACTTTTGGATTGTGTGAGGCCCACTGATATCTGAGCGCTATGTGACAGGCCCGATGGCACAGCTGTGACCTAAGTGACTAGAGGATAAGTGAGATTTTGAATCTCTGCACACACTTTTGGACACTGGACACTTTTGGATTGTGTGAGGCCCAATGAATATCTGAGCGCTATGTGACAGGCTCGATGGCACAGCTGTGACCTAAGTGACTAGAGGATAAGGGAGATTTTGAATCTCTGCACACACTTTTGGACACTGGACACTTTTGGATTGTGTGAGGCCCAATGAATATCTGAGCGCTATGTGACAGGCTCGATGGCACAGCTGTGACCAAAGTGACTAGAGGATAAGGGAGATTGGATTGCTTTTAAAAAAGCAGTTTGTGGAGCAGTGGGAAAACAGCAATGCCAGCCTGTCAGGAAGCCTTAAAAGGCAGCCCAACAACCAACACTACTGATACACCACAATATAGCCTCCCCTTGCACTGCACACACAGTGACTGGTGTGTTGTGCAGGCCAAATTGCTATCAGCAGCAGAAGCAGTTTTTTTTTCTTCTCAGCAGGACAAAAAAAAAAAATTGGGCTTGCTTTTAAAAAAGCAGTTTGAGGCCCAATGAATATCTGAGCGCTATGTGACAGGCTCAATGGCGCAGCTGTGACCAAAGTGACTTTGGCGCGTAAGTCGCCGACCTCGTGGCCGACCTCATCCTAGGGTCGGGTTTCGTTTCATGAAACCCGACTTTGCCAAAAGTCGGCGACTTTTGAATTTTTTCGACCCGTTTCGCTCAACTCTATTCAGTTCCCTTCTGGTTCAATTCAGGATTAATTAGTTCATTGCTCCACACACTTGTATGATACACTTTTTGGATGCACTGGGCAGACTGACTTCTTGGCAGACTTATGCTATGCAATATATGTGCTAGAAAGTGCATTCAGGTGTGAAGCAGAGAGGTGTGGTCTGTACTCATCTTGGTCAGATAATTAAGAGTGAGCCAGATGCATATGATCAAGGCAGGGTAAACAAGGTCATAAATAACATTGGGGATTTTGCAGGGGTTAGTTGAAATGCATATCAAGCGATTACAAGGAGCAGAGGTGTGGGAAAGTCAGTGTGGAAAAGCTGGGTCATGTACCAAGTGATTGCAAGGAGCAGAGGTATGGGAAAGTCAGTGTGGAAAAAGCTAGGTCACCAAGTGACCAAAACATTTTTTAAATGTTTGGCCGTACCCGCTGGACCCGAACATATATGGGTTCACCCATCACTAATCTCTATAGAATGTTATTGTATACCATACTGCAAATGATGCAGTTACTTTTGTGCTTGAACTGGAAGTACATCCCTTAAGTCTTAATCACAACTTACACAAGTTAAATTAAGGTATGAAGTAAAGATGACTCCCTGGAATTCACTATTTAAAGGGAACCTGTCACCAGTTTTTTAGTGTTTGAACAAATGCCACCACTAGAGTTGAGCGAAACGGGTCGAAAAAATTCAAAAGTCGCCGACTTTTGGCAAAGTCGGGTTTCATGAAACGAAACCCGACCCTAGGATGAGGTCGGCCACGAGGTCGGCGACTTACGCGACAAAGTCGCGTTTCAAAAGTTTGTTTTGCGCTCTTTTTCAGCCAATCAGGATCCACGGACACTGTGGGCAACGTGATGACCTAGGCACGGGTCACCACCATCTTTCAGAAGGGCATGCAAGTGATTGGCTTGCTTTGGTGGGCGTCACAGGGGGTATAAAAGGGCGTGCACGCCGACCGCCATCTTACTTCTGCCGATCTTAGTATAGGGAGAGGTTGCTGATGATTCTGTAGGGAGAGCGTTAGGCAGGGAAGAAGACAAAAAAACTGCTTCTGCTGCTAGCGATTTGGCCTGCACAACACACAAGTCACTGTGTGTGCAGTGCAAGGGGAGGCTATATTGTGGTGTATCAGTGGTGTTGGTTGTTGGGCTGCCTTTTAAGGCTTCCTGACATGCTGGCATTGCTGTTTACCCACTGCTCCGCAAACTGCTTTTTTAAAAGCAATCCAATCTCCCTTATCCTCTAGTCACTTTTGTCACAGCTGTGCCATCGAGCCTGTCACATAGCGCTCAGATATCAGTGGGCCTCACACAATCCACAAGTGTCCAGTGTCCAAAAGTGTGCGCAGAGATTCAAAATCTCCATTATCCTCTTGTCACTTTGGTCACAGGCAGCTGTGCCATCGAGCATGTCACATAGCGCTCAGATATCAGTGGGCCTCACACAATCCACAAGTGTCCAGTGTCCAAAAGTGTGCGCAGAGATTCAAAATCTCCATTATCCTCTCGTCACTTTGGTCACAGGCAGCTGTGCCATCGAGCGTGTCACATAGCGCTCAGATATCAGTGGGCCTCACACAATCCACAAGAGTCCAGTGTCCAAAAGTGTGCGCAGAGATTCAAAATCTCCATTATCCTCTCGTCACTTTGGTCACAGGCAGCTGTGCCATCGAGCGTGTCACATAGTGCTCAGATATCAGTGGGCCTCACACAATCCACAAGTGTCCAGTGTCCAAAAGTGTGCGCAGAGATTCAAAATCTCCATTATCCTCTCGTCACTTTGGTCACAGGCAGCTGTGCCATCGAGCCTGTCACATAGCACTCAGATATCAGTGGGCCTCACACAATCCACACGTGTCCAGTGTCCAAAAGTGTGCGCAGAGATTCAAAATCTCCATTATCCTCTCGTCACTTTGGTCACAGGCAGCTGTGCCATCGAGCGTGTCACATTGCGCTCAGATATCAGTGGGCCTCACACAATCCACAAGTGTCCAGTGTCCAAAAGTGTGCGCAGAGATTCAAAATCTCCATTATCCTCTCGTCACTTTGGTCACAGCTGTGCCATCGAGCGTGTCACATAGCGCTCAGATATCAGTGGGCCTCACACAATCCACAAGTGTCCAGTGTCCAAAAGTGTGCGCAGAGATTCAAAATCTCCATTATCCTCTCGTCACTTTGGTCACAGGCAGCAGAGCCATCGAGCGTGTCACATAGCGCTCAGATATCAGTGGGCCTCACACAATCCACAAGTGTCCAGTGTCTAAAAGTGTGCGCAGAGATTCAAAATCTCCATTATCCTCTCGTCACTTTGGTCACAGGCAGCTGTGCCATCAAGCCTGTCACATAGCGCTCAGATACCAGTGGGCCTCACACAATCCAAAAGTGTCCACTGTCCACAAGTGTGTGCAGAAATTCTAAATCTCCCCTGTCCTATAGACACCTTGTACCTTGTTTTACATTACTATATAGTTTGTTGGATTTTGTCTACATTTCTACCAAAAATGAGGAAGGCTGGTGGAAGAGGCCGTGGAATTGGGCGGGGGTTGGCAGCTGGTAATGATGGTGTTGGTGGTGGATCTGATGGTAGTGGCAAGAGCAAAATAGGACCGAATGCAGGAGGTGCTGACCCTGCGTCATCGTCTGGCTACATAAGGCCTCGAACACTTAGTTTTCTAGGAGTTGGCAAACCGCTTTTAAAGGCAGAGCATCAGGAAAAAGTTTTGTCTTACATTGCTGACTCAGCCTCCAGCTCTATCGCCTCATCTTCTTCAGTTGTAAAAAGTAAAAGCACTGAGTCATCATTGGAGGCTCATGTTCATGAACCACACCTTTCCTTGTGTCCTTCACCCCAACCAAGATTGAAGGATGACGCAGGCCATACTACTGATTACTCCATGGAGCTGTTTTCACATACCATGCCTGGATTATCAAGTGAAATGGTGAATTACCCAGGCCAAGATGAATCTGACATGGAGTGCACTGATGCACAGCCGCTGATGGATGATTCTGCTGGTACATTCACTCAGAGCACTACATTGTCCTCGCAGTGTACAGAGCCAGATTTTGACCCTGATGAGACTCAGGTGCCCCTTCCCGCACCCTATACCACCATACACGGTGACACAGAGAAAGGTGCACATGACATAGAAGAGGAGGTGATGGATGACCCAGTTGTTGACCCAGATTGGCATCCATTGGGGGAAGAGGGTGCTGCTTCCAATAGCTCAGATGAGGAGCATCCACAGCAGACATCGACATCGCAACAGCTGTTATCTGGCAGGCCCGGAGCACTCCAAAGACAGGTTCCAAACATCAAAAGAGTTGCAGGACAGCTTGTCCAGAGGGTCAAAAGATCACAGCGTGCTAGGCCGCAAAATGTCTGCCAAAGTAGGAAGAGTGCAGTGTGGCACTTTTTTGAACAAAATCCTCATGATCAGGCCAAGGTTATCTGTAAGAAGTGCGCAAAGACCTTTAGCCGAGGGAAAAATCTGAAAAATTTGAATACCAGTTGCATGCTTAGACATTTAACCAGCATGCACTTGCAAGCGTGGACACAACACCAAACCTCAAGTGCCACATGTGCAACTGATCACAACGAAGATAGTCAGCAACGCTACATTGTTTCCCCCACTGTAAGCCCACCGGTTAGCACAGCAGCAAATGTTGAGGTGTCGTTGCAAGACCACAGCAGTCAGGGAATCCCACTGTTATATCAACGAAAGACTGATTCTAGGCCATCAGAAAGAACACCAACTCCATCACCATCATCAACCCTCTCTCAGTCCACCCTGTCCACCGCTACTTCCACCATATGCAGCTCTCAAGTCCAGCTCACCCTCCCAGACACTATGAGTAGGTCAAGAAAGTACTCAGTCTCTCATCCGCGTACACTGGGTTTGAACGCCCACATTGCCAAACTAATCTCGTTTGAGATGATGCCCTTTCGGTTGGTGGAAAGCACAGCTTTCCGCGAACTCATGGCCTATGCAGTACCACGCTATGACCTACCCAGTCGCCACTTCTTCTCTCGCAAAGCCATCCCAGCCCTCCACCATCATGTGAAAGACCGCATTGTCCATGCACTCAAGCAGTCAGTGAGCGGAAAGGTGCACTTCACAACTGATGCATGGTCCAGTCGGCATGGCCAGGGCCGTTACGTGTCCATCACTGCGCACTGTGTTAATGTGGTGGATGCAGGGTCCACAGGGGACAGCGGTGGTGGGACAGTGCTGCCTAGCCCACGGTATAGGAAACAGTTGGCTGTAGGCGTTCCACCCTCCTCCTCCTCCTCCAGAAGCGAAAGCTCGTCCACAGAGCGCAGTCGTACGAGCACTCCATCTGCAGCTGCCACTGTTGCACACGATGTGTCCCCCTATCGAGCAGCTAGTGGAAAGCGTCAGCAGGCTGTGTTGCAGATGATGTGTTTGGGCGACAGACACACCGCCGAGGTGCTGGCCGAGTACTTGAAGCGACAAACTGAGTCATGGCTGGGCAGTGTACATCTTGAGGCAGGCAAGGTAGTTAGTGATAACGGCCGTAATTTTGTGGCAGCCATAGCCCTTTCAAAACTCAGCCACATACCTTGCTTGGCTCACACCTTGAACCTGGTGGTGCAGTGCTTCCTCAAAAATTATCCGGAGTTAACAGCCCTGCTCCAGAAGGTGCGAAGACTGTGCGCGCACATCCGCCGGTCGCCTGTACACTCCGTTCGTATGCAGAAGCTGCAGCGATTGCTCCACCTTCCCAACCACCGCCTCATTATCGACATTGCAACAAGGTGAAACTCCACCCTGCACATGGTGGAGCGGCTGTGCGAGCAGAGACAGGCCATAATGCATTTGTGGGAGGATACACGGCCAGGCACTTTGAGAGCAGACATGGAGTTGACAGGCGTGCAGTGGTCGAAGCTGAAAGACCTTTGTAAAGTCCTTCAGTGTTTTGAGGAATGCACACAGCTGGTAAGCGCAGACGACGCCATCCTAAGCATGAGCATCCCACTTATGCGTCTGCTCATGCAAACTTTGACGCACCTTAAGGAGCAGGCGTCTGCAGCCAATGTTGATGAGGAGGAAGAGGAGGAGGGAATCCTTGATGACATTCAGCCATTGTCTGCTCAGGGACCTCTCCTGGACGAGGTGGAGGAAGAAGAGGAGGAGGAGGAGGATGATGGGAAGGATTACTGAGGGGAGGAGGATGCATCTCGTGGGGCAAGTGAAAATGTTGGCGTGGCAAGGTCTGGTACAGGGTTTGTGCGTGACTGGAGGGATGTGGATTTGCCAGAAAGTGCTCCTCCACCCAGCACTCGCAGTGCATCATTGACACCGGGAACATTGGCCCACATGTCAGATTATGCCTTGCGGATCCTAAAAAGGGACCCCCGCATTGCCAAAATGAAGAACGATGACGACTACTGGTTGGCCAGCATCCTGGATCCACGCTATAAAGGCAAATTACAAAACCTCATGCCACAGGAGAACCTTGACCTAATATTGGCTAATAAACAAGCAACTCTTGTAAATCGGTTGCTTGAGGCATTCCCAGCACACAGCAGCGGTGATGGTTGTCACACGAGCCGTACGGGCCGGGGGCAGCTTGGCAGAGGTGTTCGTGGTGCACACAGCAGAAGTGGCGTTGGAGACAGGGGTTTCATGACAATGTTGTGGACTGATTTTTCAAATACCGCTCACACAACTGGTAATACTGCATCGATGGAAAGTGACAGGAGACAGCAGTTGTCAACTATGGTTACAAACTACTTTTCCTCCCATATCGATGTTCTCCCACACAGGTCATTCCCCTTTGACTATTGGGCCGCTAAACTGGACACCTGGCCTGAATTGGCCCAATATGCCTTACAGGAGCTCGCTTGCCCAGCTGCAAGTGTGCTATCGGAAAGAGTCTTCAGTGCAGCTGGATCAATCCTGACAGAAAAAAGGACCCGTCTGTCAACCCAAAATGTGGATGATCTAACCTTCATTAAAATGAACCACGCATGGGTTTCCAAGGATTTTGTCCCACCTTCCCCTGATGACACATAGGGTGACAGAAAAATGGCTTGCTTTGGTCCACCTCTTCCTGGTACTTCACCTATTTCGCCTTTTGCATCAGCTGAATGTCCAACATCAACATATGCCACTTTCTAAAACTCCCTAACTGTGCTGCCTCCCCCCCCATGGCCGGGGTCACCACCTACCGCACGACACCGTGCGAGTGCCGTTGCCCTGGACAGGTGGGTAGGCCGACTCTTGGGCGCGGGCACTGGCACAGGGTCCCTCATAGTGCAATCAAGTGTCTCTGATGGTGGTGGTGCACACCCGCCGTCAGACACACCGCTGTACTATGAGGGGCCCATTGCCAGTACCGACGCCCACAAGTGGGCCCCCCTTGCTTGGGCAGGGCCCCAGAATTTGCAATCTTTACCTCTCCCTGCTCCTCCGCTGTGTAATCTGGGCCGTCAAATCCATACTGTGCCTGACACCGTCTGAGCCTGCCTACTGAGACATATATTTTGAATGTGTACGCTATCCATACATGTTATCCGGGGATACGGTACCCTTTCTAACCTTTGTGCAATCACGTGCAATCCATACTGTGCCTGACACCGTCTGAGCCTGCCTCCTGAGCCATATATTTTGAATGTGTACGCTATCCATACATGTTATCCAGGGATACGGTACCCTTTCTAACCTTTGTGCAATCACGTGCAATCCATACTGGGCCTGACACCGTCTGAGCCTGCCTCCTGAGACATATATTTTGAATGTGTACGCTATCCATACATGTTATCTGGGGATACGGTACCCTTTCTAACCTTTGTGCAATCACGTGCAATCCATACTGGGCCTAACACCGTCTGAGCCTGCCTCCTGAGACATATATTTTGAATGTGTACGCTATCCATACATGTTATCCGGGGATACGGTACCCTTTCTAACCTTTGTGCAATCACGTGCAATCCATACTGGGCCTAACACCGTCTGAGCCTGCCTCCTGAGACATATATTTTGAATGTGTACGCTATCCATACATGTTATCCGGGGATACGGTACCCTTTCTAACCTTTGTGCAATCACGTGCAATCCATACTGGGCCTAACACCTTCTGAGCCTGCCTCCTGAGACATATATTTTGAATGTGTACGCTATCCATACATGTTATCCAGGGATACGGTACCCTTTCTAACCTTTGTGCAATCACGTGCAATCCATACTGGGCCTGACACCGTCTGAGCCTGCCTCCTGAGACATATATTTTGAATGTGTACACTATCCATACATGTTATCCAGGGATACGGTACCCTTTCTAACCTTTGTGCAATCACGTGCAATCCATACTGGGCCTAACACCATCTGAGCCTGCCTCCTGAGACATATATTTTGAATGTGTACGCTATCCATACATGTTATCCAGGGATACGGTACCCTTTCTAACCTTTGTGCAATCACGTGCAATCCATACTGGGCCTAACACCGTCTGAGCCTGCCTCCTGAGACATATATTTTGAATGTGTACGCTATCCATACATGTTATCCGGGGATACGGTACCCTTTCTAACCTTTGTGCAATCACGTGCAATCCATACTGGGCCTAACACCGTCTGAGCCTGCCTCCTGAGACATATATTTTGAATGTGTACGCTATCCATACATGTTATCCGGGGATACGGTACCCTTTCTAACCTTTGTGCAATCACGTGCAATCCATACTGTGCCTGACACCGTCTGAGCCTGCCTCCTGAGACATATATTTTGAATGTGTACGCTATCCATACATGTTATCCAGGTATACGGTACCCTTTCTAACCTTTGTGCAATCACGTGCAATCCATACTGGGCCTAACACCGTCTGAGCCTGCCTCCTGAGACATATATTTTGAATGTGTACGCTATCCATACATGTTATCCGGGGATACGGTACCCTTTCTAACCTTTGTGCAATCACGTGCAATCCATACTGGGCCTAACACCGTCTGAGCCTGCCTCCTGAGACATATATTTTGAATGTGTACGCTATCCATACATGTTATCCGGGGATACGGTACCCTTTCTAACCTTTGTGCAATCACGTGCAATCCATACTGTGCCTGACACCGTCTGAGCCTGCCTCCTGAGACATATATTTTGAATGTGTACGCTATCCATACATGTTATCCAGGGATACGGTACCCTTTCTAACCTTTGTGCAATCACGTGCAATCCATACTGGGCCTGACACCGTCTGAGCCTGCCTCCTGAGACATATATTTTGAATGTGTACGCTATCCATACATGTTATCCAGGGATACGGTACCCTTTCTAACCTTTGTGCAATCACGTGCAATCCATACTGGGCGTGAGAATGGCTGGCGAGCTGTTAAGCAAGCTACAGCACGTGTCCAGACAAGTACAGGGATTCCCTAGCGAGGAGACTTATTTGATTGTTTTCAATGTTGGGACAGCAATTTTTGGGGAGCACTATACTCTGGAGAATGATAGATGCGGCCCACCATACACTGGAACATTCCAAAGGTGGACATCAGACACTGGAGCAGCATTTACAGGGCCCATTATACACTAGAGCATTAGAAATGGGGCCCATTATGTTTGGAGCATTATTTGGGCCCATAAGACAGTGGAGCTTCATCCATGGGGACCAACATATACTGTAGCATTATGTGGAGCTCATCATATACTGTTTCAAACATTATATGGGACCAATGATTCTGTATGGAGAAATAGATGGGCCTCGTCATGAGATGTAAAAAGTGAGGTATTTTTCATTGTACTATACCGCTATTTATCTGCCGTATCGGAGCATGATGAGTTGTGGTATGTGTTAAAGGGGCGCTCTTTCGCCCAGGGCACATGAAAACCTGCAGCCAGCCCTCCCCCCCCCCACAACTTTAGCCAAATAACCCCCATTTTTCAGTGCGTAACTTGTATTATGAAGTTAATTAAGGTTGACAAGCTTAAGTAAGAAGAATTGATGCTTTTGGCATTCAAATGGGCACTGTAGGTGTGTTTCCTGTCCTCCTCTCACTGCCGACTTTTATTCCCCATTGACTTACATTGGGTTTCGTGTTTCGGGACGACCCCGACTTTTCCCTATAATCGGACGATCTTGCTCGACCCGACTTTTGGAAAAGTTGGGTTTCACGAAACGAAACGCGACCCTAAAAAACCAAAAGTCGCTCAACTCTAGCCACCACCTTTTGCAGCTCCTGCACTGCATTTCAAAATGTCTGCATTTCTAATGTCTCCTGACTTTCCCTGTATGCTTAAAAAAAACATTTTGAATTGCCCCACCCTTTATGTAGATCAGATGGTCCATCACTGTGGCCTCTCTGCTCCTAATGTTCTTCCTCAGGTATTGATTGATGTAGATGATGTGTCCTTCGTTATCACCATAGCCCAACAAAGTCTCGCGCAATAGCATCGCCGGCTCGCACAGGCATAAAACATAACTGCACATATGCCAAGACACGTCATGCTGACTCTTATGTACCAGAACAAGTAGGGTAGAGCAAAGTGCACCTGCTACAGCTGATGATGCTACTGAACAGAAGCGTGATTTTGGTGGGCTATGTAGATGATGCATCAATCGAAGCCAGAGGGCGGCGATTAGGAGCAGAGAGGAGGTACAGACGCTGCGGCAATGATGCCCATCAGACCAGACCATCTGATTTACATACAGCATGGAAGCAATTCAAAAGGTATTTTGGGGTTTATACTGAGGGAGTCAGGAGACAATACACAACTTTGTGGAATGCAGCACAGGTGCTCATAAAGATAGTGGCATTTGTTCAGATGCTAAAAAACTGGTGACATGTTCCCTTTAACCCTATACTGGAACATTGCTACAAGGAACCTGCAGGTACAGATGCCAAAAGTAGTTGTGAATTGGCTGTACAACTTAAAAAACAGCAATGGGTAATTTGGGGTTAAATAAGGTAAGTAAAATGTCGACTTTAAGTAACATCAGGAGAAAATTAAAGTTCGGTGGTTAAGGAAAGTACTCAGATACCTTTAAACTTTTCACTCTTTGTTTCATTGTAGCCATTTGGTAAATTCAAAAAAGTTCATTTTTGCCAATAAAGTACACTCTGCACCCCATCTTGACTGAAAAAAACAGAAATGTTGAAATTTTTGCAAATTTATTAAAAAGAAAAACTGAAATATCACATGTTCATAAGTATTCAGACCTATTGCTCAGTATTGAGTAGAAGCACCCTTTTGAGCTAGTACAGCCATGAGTAGAGTTGAGCGATACCGTCCGATACTTCAAAGTATCGTATCGGATGGTATCGGCCGATCTTTAAAAAAAGTATCGGTATCGCCGATTCCGATACCGGAAGTCCCATTCAAGTCTATGGGACTTCCGGTATCGGAATAAGAAAAACCCTTTCCTGCCCTTGTACAGCCTCTCTGGGGTCTGTACGGGCCTTTCGGGGGGCTGTGCCGGCCTGCCAGGGGGTCTGTGCAGGCTCCGGTGGTCTGTGCCGGCCTGCCGGTGGTCTGTGCAGGCTCCGGGGGGCTGTGCCGGCCTGCCGGGGGGCTGTGCCGGCCTGCCGGGGGGCTGTGCAGGCTCCGGGGGGCTGTGCCGGCCTGCCGGGGGGCTGTGCCGGCCTGCCGGGGGGCTGTGCAGGCTCCGGGGGTCTGTGCAGGCATCGTCCGATGGGACTACAAATCCCATCGGGCGATGCCTGCTACCATGACAGTGATTGACACATTAGCCAATGATGGGACAGTAGTAGTCCCATCATCCGGCTAATGTGTTAAATGTAAAAAAAAAAAAAAAAAAAAAAAATTACATGCTACATACATACTACATACATGCTACATTCATACTACATAAATACTACATGCAACATACATACTACATATATACTACATGCATGCTACATACATACTGCATGCTACATACATACCACATACATACTACATACATACTACATGCATGCTACATGCTACATACATAACACATATATACTACATGCATGCTACATACTACATGCTACATACATACTACATATATACTACATGCATGCTACATACATACTGCATGCTACATGCATGCTACATACATACTACATACATACTACATGCTACATACATACTACATATATACTACATGCATGCTACATGCATGCTACATACATACCACATACATAACACATATATACTACATGCATGCTACATACATACTACATGCTACATACATACCATATACATACTACATGCATGCTACATACATACTACATGCATGCTACATACATACTACATGCTACATACATACTACATATATACTACATGCATGCTACATACATACTACATGCTACATACATACTACATATATACTACATGCATGCTACATACTACATGCTACATACATACTACATATATACTACATGCATGCTACATACATACTACATGCTACATACATACTACATATATACTACATGCATGCTACATACTACATGCTACATACATACCACATATATACTACATACAATACATTCATACAATACATACATAGACATACAGTACATATAACATAGAGTAACATACTTACCAATACTTGTCACATTGTTCCCCGAAGCCATTGTCGTCTACGGAATAAATATTAACATAACAAACCACAAAAATACTCACCCACGATCTGAAGCAGTCCACGAGTGTGTCCCACGACGATCTTGGGTAGAGAACTGCAGCATCAGCTGTTGCTGCCGTTCTCTACGGGCTGCAGGAATCCAATGACGGAAGGTAGGTATCCTTCCGCACTGTATTCCTCCGCCACTTAAAAAAAAAAAGTCCCTAGTCTCACTTTATGCCATTGCTGTGTGGGAATTTCCCACACAGCAATGGCATAAAGTGAGACTAGGGACTTTTTTTTTTTAAGTGGCGGAGGAATACAGTGCGGAAGGATACCTACCTTCCGTCATTGGATTCCTGCAGCCCGTAGAGAACGGCAGCAACAGCTGATGCTGCAGTTCTCTACCCAAGATCGTCGTGGGACACACTCGTGGACTGCTTCGGATCGTGGGTGAGTATTTTTGTGGTTTGTTATGTTAATATTTATTCCGTAGACGACAATGGCTTCGGGGAACAATGTGACAAGTATTGGTAAGTATGTTACTCTATGTTATATGTACTGTATGTCTATGTATGTATTGTATGAATGTATTGTATGTATGTAGTATATATGTGGTATGTATGTAGCATGTAGTATGTATGTAGTATGTATGTAGCATGCATGTAGCATGTAGTATGTATGTAGCATGCATGTAGTATATATGTAGTATGTATGTAGCATGCATGTAGTATATATGTAGCATGTATGTAGTATGTATGTGGTATGTATGTAGCATGTAGTATGTATGTAGCATGTATGTAGTATGTATGTAGTATGTATGTAGCATGTAGTATGTATGTAGTATGTATGTAGCATGTAGTATGTATGTAGTATGTATGTGGTATGTATGTAGCATGTAGTATGTATGTAGCATGCATGTAGTATGTATGTAGCATGCATGTAGTATGTATGTAGTATGTATGTAGTATGTATGTAGTATGTATGTAGCATGTATGTAGTATGTATGTAGCATGTAGTATGTATGTAGCATGCATGTAGTATATATGTAGTATGTATGTAGCATGCATGTAGTATGTATGTAGTATGTATGTAGTATGTATGTAGCATGCAGTATGTATGTAGCATGTATGTAGTATATATGTAGTATGTATGTAGCATGCATGTAGTATGTATGTAGCATGTAGTATGTATGTAGCATGCATGTAGTATGTATGTAGCATGTATGTAGTATATATGTAGTATGTATGTAGCATGCATGTAGTATATATGTAGTATGTATGTAGTATGTATGTAGCATGCAGTATGTATGTAGCATGTATGTAGTATATATGTAGTATGTATGTAGCATGCATGTAGTATGTATGTAGCATGTAGTATGTATGTAGCATGCATGTAGTATGTATGTAGCATGTATGTAGTATATATGTAGTATGTATGTAGCATGCATGTAGTATGTATGTAGCATGCATGTAGTATGTATGTAGTATTTTTTTTTTTTTTTTTTAACATTTAACACATTAGCCGGATGATGGGACTACTACTGTCCCATCATTGGCTAATGTGTCAATCACTGTCATGGTAGCAGGCATCGCCCGATGGGACTTGTAGTCCCATCGGACGATGCTTGCACAGACCCCCGGACATCAGCACAGCCCCCCGGCAGGCCGGCACAGCCCCCCGGCAGGCCGGTACAGACCCCCACAGGGTGCACAGACCACCGGCAGGCCGGCACAGCCCCCCGGCAGGCCGGTACAGACCCCGGGCAGTCCACACAGCCCCCCGGCAGGCCGGCAGAGACCCCCGGAAGGCCCGAAATGACGGCGCATCATGATGCGCACACACCGCGCATCATGATGACGTCAGGCCGTCAATCAACTGAACTTCCGATTCCGATGCCGAATTCCGATATTGAAAAAATATCGGAAGTCGGTATCGGAATTCCGATACAGCAAGTATCGGCCGATACCCGATACTTGCGGTATCGGAATGCTCAACACTAGCCATGAGTCTTCTTGGGAATGATGCAACAAGTTTTTCACACCTGGATTTAGGGATCCTCTGACATTCTTCCTTGCAGATCCTCTTCTGTTCCGTCAGGTTGGATGGTGATCGTTGGTGGACAGCCATTTTCAGGTCTCTCCAGAGATGCTCAATTGGGTTTAGGTCAGGGCTCTGGCTGGGCCAGTCAAGAATGGCCACAGTCAGAGTTCTTCTGAAGTCACTCCTTTGTTATTTTAGCTGTGTGCTTAGGGTCATTGTCTTGTTGGAAGCTGAACCTTCGGTCAAGTCTGAGGTCCAGAGCACTCTGGAAGAGGTTTTCATCCAGGATATCTCTGTACTTGACCGCATTCATGTTTCCTTCAATTGCAACCAGTCGTCCTGTTGCTGCAGCTGAAAAACACCCCCATAGCATGATGCTGCCACCACCATGTTTCACTGTTGGGATTGTATTGGGCAGGTGATGAGTAGTGCCTGGTTTTCTCCACACATACCACTTGGAATTATCACTAAAAAGTTCTATCTTCATCTCATCAGACCAGAGAGTCTTCTTTCTCATAGTCCACGAGTCCTTCATGTGTTTTTAGCAAACTCTATGCGGGTTTTCATATGTCTGACACTGAGGAGAGGCTTTTGTCGGGCCACTCTGCCATAAAGGCCTGACTTGTGGAGGGCTGCAGTGATAGTTGACTTTGTAGAACTTTCTCCCATCTCCCTATTGCATCTGTGGGCTCAGCTACAGTGATCTTTGGATTCTTCTATACCTCTCTCATCAAGGCTCTTCTCCCACAATTGCTCAATTTTGCTGGACGGCGAGGTCTAGGAAGACTTCTGTTGGTCTCAAACTTCTTCCATTTAAGGATTATGGAGGCCATTGTGCTCTTAGGAACCTTGAGTACTGCAGAAATTCTTTTGTAACCTTGGCCAGATCTGTGCCTTGCCACAATCCTATCTTTGAGTTCCTTGGCCAGTTCCTTTGACTTCATGATTCTCATTTGGTCTGACTTGCACTGTAAGCTGTGATGTCTTATATAGACAGGTGTGTGCCTTTACAAATCAAGTCATATCAGTTTAATTAAACACAGCTGGACTCTAATAAATGAGTAGAGCCATCTCAAGGAGGATCACAAGGAAATGGACAGCATGTGACTTAAATATGAGAGTCTGAGCAAAGGGTGTGAAATACTTATGACCATGTGATATTTCAGTTTTTCCTTTTTTTTTCCTTTTTTAATAAAATTGGAAAAAAATGTAGATTTATGTTTTTTTTTAGTCAAGATGGGGAGCAGAGTGTACCTTAATGGGAAAAAAAATGAATTTTTTTGAATTTACCTAATGGCTGCAATGAAACAACGATTGAAAAATGTAAAGGGGTCTAAATACTTTCCGTACTTACTGTAAATAAAACAGAAGGAACTAAAACTAGAGAAGAACTACAAATACCAATCATCATGATAAAGGGTAACTTTAGAAACCAGGCCTAGGACAGTAACAAGCACAGCACACAAGAAAAAGCACAAAACACTGAAAGAAAAATAAATCTATCTTTCGAAAAATGTCCTAGAACCGTAAACAGTATATAGCTTGGCTAACCAACGGCTCAGAACGAGAGAGCTTAAAACAGAATTTCTCATTACTCTTCTGCAGCAAAACCTGAAAAACAATAAGAACTACACAGGGACCTTGGATGTATGCAACAGAGGTGGAATAAGGTGTAAAAGATCAGACATAGTGAAATCAGACATGCATGATCAATTTGACGGGAGTAAAATTATCCACACACACATTAGACAGTGGACTCTACTGAAATGTGCATAGACAGCACCTTTATTTTTTAAAGGGAACCTATCATGCAAAAAAGCTATTACCCTGCTGATTGGGGTTTATCTGCAGGTTAGAAGCATTCTGAAGTTGCCCAGTGGCGGCACTGAGATCCCCACTGCCGGGAGGAAATGAACTTTATTCCTCCCGGTAGTCTCGAGCTTTTAATTACAGGGGTGCGGCCGGCGTGGCTTCAGTCACTGCTCAGTTGATAATGTACGACAGCTGCAAGCACACCACTGATAGTGATTGCCAGTCGGGACATTTTTTTACATGATGGTGTCCCTTTAATTTTTAGCTGATGTGTATGAGGATGTGGGTCTTATTCAATACTAGATTATGGCCCGATGCCATCGCATTGGGAGGATGCGATAGCATCACACCTCTTGCCATGCTAACCCTCAACACTCACACTCCTCTCACCTTTCACCATCTCCACTCACTCTTCCACTCCACATACGACCCCTTCTCTCACTCCGTCTCTCATACTCATGCTGTGTGTTGAGGGTTAACATGGAAAGAGGTGTGCGGTGATGTCACCGGTTACAACTGGACGGAAGTTGTTACAACCGGAAGCTGCTTAGGGCATTTATTATTATAGATGACTTTCAGACTAAGCAGTAGCTGAAGGTTCCCTTTATTGGCTCCCAGACAAAGTCCCTTAACCCCTTCACGACCTATGACGCCTACGTAGGCGTCATGAAAAGCAGTGCCCAATCGACCTATGACGCCTACGTAGGCGTCATGCTATAAATAGCCCCCCTGCGGGTCGGGTGACCGGGGTCACTGAAAGGTCACCAGACCCGCACACAAAGGACCCTTCAGAGTTAACACCTGGGGGTGTGGCTTAGCCCCCACGTGCCTACGATCGCTCTGATTGGCTGTTAAAAGTGAAACTGCCAATCAGAGCGATTGTAATATTTCACCAATGAAAATTGGTGAAATATTACAATCCAGCCATGGCCGATGCTGAAATAGCATCGGACATGGCTGGACACCGAGACCCGACCCCCCCCACACCGACTGACGGCACCGATCGGCTGCCGCCACCTTCTGACGGCACCGATCGGCAGCCGCCGTCATGATCTGCCCCCCCGCCTTCTCTCCTCCCCCCCAGCCCTCCGATCATCCCCTCTCACCCTCCGATCACCCCCTCACCCTCCTTTGTGCCTCCGATCTCCCGCTATCCGTCCCGGTGTCCTGCCGTCCAGCGTCATGGGCGCCGCCATCTTGCAAGATGGCGGGCGCATGCGCAGTGCGCCGAATCGAATCTGCAATGCTGCAGATTCATTTATTTTGATCACTATGATAAACTTTCATAGTGATCAAAATAAATAAAAAGTAAATCACCGCCCCCTTTATCACCCCCATAGGTAGGGACAAATAATAAAATATTTTTTTTTTTTTTTTTTTCCATTAGGGTTAGGTCCAGGGCTAGGGTTAGGGCTAGGGTTAGGGTTAGGGTTAGGGTTGGACTAAGGGTTAGGGTTGGACTAGGGGTTAGGGTTGGACTAGGGGTTAGGGTTGGACTAGGGGTTAGGGTTGGACTAGGGGTTAGGGTTGGACTAGGGGTTAGGGTTGGACTAAGGGTTAGGGTTGGACTAAGGGTTAGGGTTGGACTAAGGGTTAGGGTTGGACTAAGGGTTAGGGTTGAATTTAGGGTTAGGGTTGAATTTAGGGTTAGGGTTGGAATTGGGATTAGGGTTGGGGTTGGGATTACGGTTAGGCTTGTGGTTAGGGTTAGAGTTGGGATTTCGTTAGGGGTGTGTTGGGATTAGGGTTGTGGTTAGGGTTATGATTAGGGTTGGGATTAGGGTTAGGGGTGTGTTGGCGTTAGGGTTGGAGATAGAATTGAGGGGTTTCCACTGTTTAGGCACATCAGGGGCTCTCCAAACGTGACATGGAGCCACCATTTATTCCAGCCAATTTTGCGTTCAAAAAGTCAAACGGTGCTCCCTCCATTTCGAGCCCCGACGTGTGCCCAAACAGTGGTGTACCCCCACTTATGGGGTATCAGGGTACTCAGGAAAAATTGCACAACAACTTTAGGGGTCTAATTTCTCCTGTTACCCTTGGGAAAATAAAAAAATGGGGGCGAAAATAATTATTTTTGTGGAAAAAAAAGATTTTTTATTTTCACGGTTCTGCGTTATAAACTTCTGTGAAGCACTTGGGGGTTCAACGTGCTCACCACACATCTAGATAAGTTCCTTGGGGGGTCTAGTTTCCAAAATGGGGTCACTTGTGGGGGGTTTCCACTGTTTAGGTACATCAGGGGCTCTGCAAACGTAACATGACGCCCACAGACCATTCCATCAAGTCGGCATTTCAAAACGTCACTACTTCCATTCCGAGCCCCAACGTGTCCCCGAACAGTGGTCCCCCCCCATATATGGGGTACCAGCGTACTCAGGACAAACTGGACAACAACTTTTGGGGTCCAATTTATCCTGTTACCCTTGGGAAAATAAAAAATAGTGGGCTAAAAATCACTTTTTGAGGAAAAAAAAATATTTTTTTATTTTCACAGCTCTGCGTTATAAACTTCTGTGAAGCACTTGGGGGTTCAACGTGCTCACCACACATCTAGATAAGTTCCTTGGGGGGTCTAGTTTCCAAAATGGGGTCACTTGTGGGGGGTTTCCACTGTTTAGGTACATCAGGGGCTCTGCAAACGTAACATGACGCCCACAGACCATTCCATCAAGTCGGCATTTCAAAGCGTCACTACTTCCCTTCCGAGCCCCAACGTGTGCCCAAACAGTGGTCCCCCCCCATATATGGGGTACCAGCGTACTCAGGACAACCTGGACAACAACTTTTGGGGTCCAATTTATCCTGTTACCCTTGTGAAAATAAAAAATAGTGGGCTAAAAATCACTTTTTGAGGAAAAAAAAATATTTTTTTATTTTCACAGCTCTGCGGTATAAACTTCTGTGAAGCACTTGGGGGTTCAAAGTGCTGACCTCACATCTAGATTAGTTCCTTAGGTGATATAGTTTCCAAAATGGGGTCACTTGTGGGGGGTTTCCACTGTTTAGGTACATCAGGGGCTCTGCAAATGTAGCATGACGCCCACAGACCATTCCATCAAGTCTTCATTTCAAAGCGTCACTACTTCCCTTCCGAGCCCCAACGTGTGCCCAAACAGTGGTCCCCCCCCACTTATGGGGTACCAGCGTACTCAGGACACACTGGACAACAACTTTTGGGGTCCAATTTATCCTGTTACCCTTGTGAAAATAAAAAATAGTGGACTAAAAATAATTTTTTGAGGAAAAAAAAATATTTTTTTATTTTCACGGCTCTGCGTTATAAACTTCTTTGAAGCACTTGGGGGTTCAACGTGCTCACCACACATCTATATTAGTTTCTTGGGTGATCTAGTTTCCAAAATGGGGTCATTTGTGGGGGGTTTCCACTGTTTAGGTACATCAGGGGCTCTGCAAACATAACATGACGCCCACAGACCATTCCATCAAGTCGGCATTTCAAAACGTCACTACTTCCCTTCTGAGCCCCAACGTGTGCCCAAACAGTGGTCCCCCCCACATATGTGGTACCAGCGTACTCAGGACAAGCTGGACAACAACTTTTGGGGTCCAATTTATCCTGTTACCTTTGTGAAAATAAAAAATAGCAGGCTAAAAATTTATTTTTTGAGGGAAAAAAATATTTTTATTTTAACGGCTCTGCGTTATAAACTTCTGTGTAGCACCTGGGGGTTCAAAGTGCTCACTATGCATCTAGATAAGTTCCTTAGGGGGTCTAGTTTCCAATATGGGGTCATTTGTGGGGGAGCTCCAAAGTTTACGCACACAGGGGCTCTGCAAACACAACATGGTGTCCGCTAATGATTGGAGCTAATTTTCCATTCAAAAAGTCAAATGACGCTCCTTCCCTTCTGAGTCATGCCGTGCGCTCAAACAGTGGTTTTCCCCCACATATGGGGTACCAGTGTACTCAGGACAAACTGGACAACAACTTTTGGTGTCCAATTTATCCTGTTACCCTTGGGAAAATAAAAAATAGCGGGCTAAAAAATCATTTTTGAGGAAAAAAAATTATTTTTTTATTTTCACTGCTCTGCGTTATAAACTTCTGTGAAGCACTTGGGGGTTCAAAGTGCTCACCACACATCTAGATAAGTTCCTTCGGGGGTCTAGTTTCCAAAATGGGGTCACTTGTGGGGGAGCTCCAATGTTTAGGCACACAGGGGCTCTCCAAATGCGACATGGTGTCCGCTAACGATTGGAGCTAATTTTCCAATCAAAAAGTCACATGGCGCTCCTTCCCTTCCGGGCCTTGCGGTGCGCCCAAACAGTGGTTTATGACCACATATGAGATATTGATGTACTCAGGAGAAATTGCCCAACAAATTTTAGGATCCATTTTATCCTGTTGCCCATGTGAAAATGAAAAAACTGAGGCCAAATAAAATTTTTGTGAAAAAAAAAGTACTTTTTTTTTTTTACAGATCAATTTGTGAAGCACCTGGGGGTTCAAAGTGCATACTATGCATCTAGATAAGTTCTTTGGAGGGTCTAGTTTCCAAAATGGGCTCACTTGTGGGGGAGCTCCAATGTTTAGGCACACAGGTACTCTTAAAACAAGACATGGCAACCGCTAAACATTCAAGCATATTTTACATTCAAAAAGTAAAATGGCGCTCCTTGCCTTCTGAGCCCTGCCGTGCGCCCAAATAGTGGTTTATGACCACATATGAGGTATCAGTGTACTCAGGAGAAATTGCCCAACAAATTTTAGGATACATTTTATCCTGTTACCCATGTGAAAATGAAAAAACTGATGCTAAAATAAAATTTTGGTTGGAAAAATTAAAATGTCCATTTTTTCATTCCATGTTGCTTTAGTTCCTGTGAAGCACCTGAAGGGTTAATAATCTTCTTGAATATAGTTTTGAGTAGCTTGAGGGGTGCAGTTTTTAGAATGGTGACACTTTTGGGTATTTTCTGCCATATAGACCCCTCAAAGTGACTTCAAATGTGAGGTGGTCCCTAAAAAAAATGGTTTTGTAAATTTTGTTGTAAAAATGAGAAATTGCTGGTCAACTTTTAACCCTTATAACTTCCTAACGAAAAAAAATGTTGTTTCCAAAATTGTGCTGATGTAAAGTAGACATGTGGGAAATGTTATTTATTAACTATTTTGTGTCACATAACTCTCTGGTTTAACAGAATAAAAATTCAAAATTTGAAAATTGCAAAATTTTCAAAATTTTTGCCAAATTTCCATTTTTTTCACAAATAAACGCAAAAATTATTGACCTAAATATACCACTATCATGAAGCCCAATATGTCACGAAAAAACAATCTCGGAATCGCTAGGATGCGTTGAAGCGTTCCTGAGTTATTACCTCATAAAGGGACATTGGTCAGAATTGCAAAAAATGGCCAGGTCATTAAGGTCAAAATAGGCTGGGTCATGAAGGGGTTAAGCCACCCTCCTGACCTTTATATTGCTCACATAATCTGAAGACAAGAGGAGACAGTAGGAGATAAAATAAAAAGAGAACAATACTGAAGAAAACTATGTGACTTATTATTGTATTAGCCTTTTGGAATGCAGGAGTAATGATATCACTGTACATGTTGCTAGTTTATTTTTTTATTCCTTTTTCTTTTTTCTTTAAATTTAATTTTATTTCTGTATCTTTTTTAACCACATTTAGACATTCTAAATCCCTAACATTCCTGTACTTCTAATCAGATTTGATGCTGACTGCTGATCAATTAAGGCAAATTCTGTGGTTAGAAGCGAAGCTGAGAGTACACTGCCAGCTTTCACTAATACACAACAATCTCTTGCCAAAAGATGTCTGACTTATTTTGGTTATGAAACCACGGCTGATTGGCACTTTTTCCTTGAGGATTGTCTATTAAATTATCCTTCGTTTTAACCAATACGGCAGAATTTGCCAGGACTAATAATATGACCCTTGGGCAACAGAGTGAATCTTCTTTTAACTTTCAGCTTAAACCTTCTACTCACATTTGTTGTTTTTAATTTTAATGACATGTCACCAGACCTACCGCAGCTTAATATCAGAAATACTATTTCCCGTAGTTGTTTTCTGAGTCAGTAAAAAGTTTGTAATAGATACCACCTCACATGGAACAAGATTTTTTTTTTTTTTTGGAAAACAGAGATGCCTTTGAGGAAGTTTCATTTCATTCTGTTTAGATATTGGGTTTTCCAATTGATTCAGTATCTTGCCATTATTGCTATTATTTATGATCATAAAAGGATCATACAATCTACAGTGGGGAAAAAAAGTATTTAGTCAGTCAGCAATAGTGCAAGTTCCACCACTTAAAAAGATGAGAGGCGTCTGTAATTTACATCATAGGTAGACCTCAACTATGGGAGACAAACTGAGAAAAAAAAATCCAGAAAATCACATTGTCTGTTTTTTTTTCATTTTATTTGCATATTATGGTGGAAAATAAGTATTTGGTCAGAAACAAAATTTCATCTCAATACTTTGTGATATATCCTTTGTTGGCAATGACAGAGGTCAAATGTTTTCTGTAAGTCTTCACAAGGTTGCCACACACTGTTGTTGGTATGTTGGCCCATTCCTCCATGCAGATCTCCTCTAGAGCAGTGATGTTTTTGGCTTTTCGCTTGGCAACACGGACTTTCAACTCCCTCCAAAGGTTTTCTATAGGGTTGAGATCTGGAGACTGGCTAGGCCACTCCAGGACCTTGAAATGCTTCTTACGAAGCCACTCCTTCATTGCCCTGGCGGTGTGCTTTGGATCATTGTCATGTTGAAAGACCCAGCCACGTTTCATCTTCAATGCCCTTGCTGATGGAAGGAGGTTTGCACTCAAAATCTCACGATACATGGCCCCATTCATTCTTTCATGTACCCGGATCAGTCGTCCTGGCCCCTTTGCAGAGAAACAGCCCCAAAGCATGATGTTTCCACCACCATGCTTTACAGTAGGTATGGTGTTTGATGGATGCAACTCAGTATTCTTTTTCCTCGAAACACGACAAGTTGTGTTTCTACCAAACAGTTCCAGTTTGGTTTCATCAGACCATAGGACATTCTCCCAAAACTCCTCTGGATCATCCAAATGCTCTCTAGCAAACTTCAGATGGGCCTGGACATGTACAGGCTTAAGCAGTGGGACACGTCTGGCACTGCAGGATCTGAGTCCATGGTGGCGTAGTGTGTTACTTATGGTAGGCCTTGTTACATTGGTCCCAGCTCTCTGCAGTTCATTCACTAGGTCCCCACGCGTGGTTCTGGGATTTTTGCTCACCGTTCTTGTGATCATTCTGACCCCACGGGGTGGGATTTTGCGTGGAGCACCAGATCGAGGGAGATTATCAGTGGTCTTGAATGTCCTCCATTTTCTAATTATTGCTCCCACAGTTGATTTCTTCACTCCAAGCTGGTTGGCTATTGCAGATTCAGTCTTCCCAGCCTGGTGCAGGGCTACAATTTTGTTTCTGGTGTCCTTTGACAGCTCTTTGGTCTTCACCATAGTGGAGTTTGGAGTCAGACTGTTTGAGGGTGTGCACAGGTGTCTTTTTATACTGATAACAAGTTTAAACTGGTGCCATTACTACAGGTAATGAGTGGAGGAAAGAGGAGACTCTTAAAGAAGAAGTTACAGGTCTGTGAGAGCCAGAAATCTTGATTGCTTGTTTCTGACCAAATACTTATTTTCCACCATAATATGCAAATAAAATGAAAAAAAACAGACAATGTGATTTTCTGGATTTTTTTTTCTCAGTTTGTCTCCCATAGTTGAGGTCTACCTATGATGTAAATTACAGATGCCTCTCATCTTTTTAAGTGGTGGAACATGCACTATTGCTGACTGACTAAATACTTTTTTTCCCCACTGTATATGACTAAATAGTATGAAGTTCATCTTGTAATATCACCGGTTGAATCTTTAAAACAAATAGGCACAGGTATTAGATTTCTTGACCAAGTCTATTCGGTGGTAGCTTTCTAATATCCTATCAGCAGAGTCTGTGGCACATTCATTATAACCAGGCATCTTCTTGTTCTTCTTCAGGACAAGCCAACACTTTTCTTCAGGACATTCCCATGCTCTTCTTCAGGACTATACCACTTTCCCAAAGTACACAGGCACATGACTAGTAATGGTTCCACTATGTTAGCCTAGGGGGCAACACCCTATGTCTCAAACATAGAAGCCAAGGCCATTTTTAGTGTCTTGTACACAAAACAACCCTTTTATCAAAACTTTGGCCACAATGCTAGACTAACGAAGAAGTAGCATTAGCTTTCTAGACTTTTTCTGACTTTAGCATGACCATTACTTATTGGAAGCTGCTTAATTTTCTCCAAAACCTTCATTACTCTTCACAAAATAATTTGCCATAGCTAGTATTGTCTTAGCTGTCTAGATGGACACCAGCCTAAAGTTTAGAAAGGTCATAGTGAAAGTCAAAGAGGTAAGTTTAAAAGGATAGTCCGGTTTAAATTGATAAGTGTGCAGTCACTCTGTGTGACTGCGAACTTAGGGGCCTTTTACACATAGTGAGATCGCTAGCGATATCGCTAAAGTGTCACTGATTTTGTAACGCAACAGCGACATCGCTAGCGATCTCGCTACTTGTGACACGTACCTGCGACCGACCCCCCGCTGGATACCGCTGATCGTGCTCGAATGTCCTGGGCCATTTTTTACTTGTTGGCGTCCCTCTGGCGCTGACTAGTGACGCATGGACGCAGGCGGAAGTCGTCATCATCGCTGCGGTGTGAAAGGTAAGAGCTACCGCCGACAGATCGCGTATCGCTGCTACGTTGATGGTGAGATCTGCCTGTTTGGCAGCTCACTAGCAACCATTTAGCGATGCACCAGCAATCCTGACCGGGTCGTATCGTTGTCGGGATAGCTGGTGCATCGTTAAATGTAACGGGACCCTTATGAATCTCCCCAGTGGTCACACTGCAAGGATTCACATGTCTCTAAGCTGGAATCGGAGGGTATGTATTTGTTATGCATACCCCTTGCCTGAGCCCGTCCAGTGGGTGCGTCCTCGCGCCTTAAACTTATATTGAGCAATGCTGTGCCCCATCTAGTGACGGTCAATCAATTTTGACAGGACAACCACTTTAAAGTATTTAGACACCAATGCAGAATCTGTAACAGGACCATTAAAATGTACACATCTAATGTATTATTACTTAGCAGCTTTCGTCTAGATCTAGAACCATGGTAACTTGATGGATGCATGATCTGTAGGAAGATTGATCTCGTACAAGTCTAGACAGATCTAACAGGGTCTTGACTAGAGGTGCCCAAACTTTTACATGCCACTGTTAGCAGTGTAGAGTATTAGAATATCATGAAATTTCATAGGCCTTCTGTGCGGGGATCTGGAGTCACATTCTCTGTATAAACATGCTGTTTTATCCTTTCATAATAATCAAAAACTAAAAGGTCTCTGCAAGAAGTTAAAAAAACAACAGTGAGATTTACTTCAAGAGATAACTCTACAGAACCTGAGCAAAAGGAATGATCAAACCTTATTATAGCAATTTCGTCTCTAGTTTTAACTTACCCTGAAGGTATTAGTAGCTGAGTACCTTGATCTGTAATATTACTCTGAAATATTGTGTTTAATCTACAAACGTCCTACTTACACGTCTCGTACATGTGTCATTACAAAATCTACATTGTAAGCAGGAAGATCTCCAAATTGTACATTAACACAGACACTTACTTAGAAGGCAGGTTCATTAGTCAGCAGCGTAGGACGGTTAACGTGGCAAGCACTGGCGACAAGAATCAGCATTTCTTGATGACACTCCTTTCATCAGGATTAACACCACAGTGTGTCTCAGGAAAGCTTTGCAAAGCTCAATAGCCCTTGGCATTTCTCAGTACAGGTGTCCTTACATTGAACAAGCTGAGCTAAATGCTACATTTACCTGTATCGGAATCCCAAACAAAACAGCAACCACAATTCCTCTGGAATATGAAGATCAAAGATGGAAAAAAAAAAGTGCATTTTGAAATGTTTCAATATCATTCCCTCTAGCAGTCTTTTAAAAGCTTTAATTATGGATGCAAATAGGATAAAAGCAAAGGAAGTAGCACTACAAAATACAAAAGGATAAGGCCCACAAACACCACCTAAGATTAGAAGGTAGGAAGATTTCCTTTAAAAATTGAATAGCAATGTTTCCTTAAGAGTTAAAGAGAATTAGAGATTATTCACTTATATGTGGCTCATTCTTGTCATCTGAGAATTGGGCAATATTCCCTCATAAATGGTTTGTTATTGTAAAAGTACAAAAGTCTCCCGTAGACAATGGCAATTTTATATTTTCACAATAAAAGGTACAAAACCATGATATAGAAAAATAACAAACATTTGGTGTAGATGGAAATAATGTCTGTCACCCAGATGAATGGTTTATTTTGGTTTATTTAGGTCTCCTCTATTTATTGCATATAAAAGTTCATAACTAAAGATGGGCAGATCGATTAGCAGGATTCTGGTCCAATAGGCCAAGTCAGAAGTGTTGACCTGTTGGACGGGAGGCTCGTGAATCTTGACCTTCCGAGATTTCTAGCCGAGCTTTTGATTAGTTGGCCTGGTACAACGTCATCTGTAGATCACTCCCCTTCCACCTCACTCAAAAGCCAAGCAGGGAATCCCGGAAGGTAAGAGATTTGTGAGCCTCCTGCACAGCGACCAAAGCCTACTGACATGGTCAAACGAAAGGAGTCAGAAATCAATCCCCTCATATCTACTCAAAACCATCACTGCTAGGGCTTGTGCACACAACAGTTTATATTGTACTTATGCTATCCATGGTTTCTACGGATAGCGCCTATACCCATGATATTCTAAGGGGCTGTGAACATGTCTGAATTGAAGATATATCTGACTTTGATCCTAATGTTTGATCAGAATCAGCAATTCAAGTCTATCGGTCCGTGAAAAACATTGGACCCACTCGGATGACTTCCGAATGTGGTCTGATTTTCATAGACTAAAAGAATCGAAAGAGTGGAGAGGTTTTTTTTTTCTCTCCACCTCCAAGAAAAACTGATGTGATGTCACTCTGACCAAACCCTGGTCAGAGCCTGGAGTCTTTCAGATGGAGAGAAAATGATCTTGAGCACTCCAAACCCTGGTCGGAGTTTGGAGTCTTTCAGATGGAGAGAAAATGATCTTGAGCACCCCAAACCCTGGTCAGAGTCTGGAGTCTTTCAGATGGAGAGAAAAAGGTCTTGTGCACCCCCAAACCCTGGTCAGAGTCTGGAGTCTTTCAGATGGAGAGAAAATGGTCTTGTGCACCCCCAAACCCTGGTCAGAGTCTGGAGTCTTTCAGATGGAGAGAAAATGGTCTTGTGCACCCCCAAACCCTGGCCAGAGTCTGGAGTCTTTCAGATGGAGAGAAAATGGTCTTGTGCACCCCCAAACCCTGGTCAGAGTCTGGAGTCTTTCAGATGGAGAGAAAATGATCTTGTGCACCTACCCTAACAGCCAAAACAAGAGAGCGGAGTAGCAAAAGAACCAAACCCAGGAAGGGAAAGTAGCTGCTGTGTTTGTTATTTTAAGTATTTTAGAAAGTTTGGGGCCCACTTCCTGAATGTGATCAACCCTTTTAAGAAGGCAATGCCATGAGATGATGAATGTTATTCACTTCACTCACTAGATATTTTCATGTTATGGTTTATTGGAGTAGACCCTTCCTATTTTAATTTGGCTTGTTGTAGAATAAATATTTTCTGAAGGCTTGGTACTTCCATATGACTTTCCCCAGTCCCTGACTCTTCTTTTCTTTTCTACCTTTGTTCTTAGTGAATGCCCTGTGAGTCACCTGCTATGTTTCTAGCCGAAAATTATGAATACAATTTAGATATTGAACAATAAACATAGTATGAGCATAGTATATCTGGTGCAGAAGGTACTGTTCATACTATATTAATCATAGAGCATAATGGTTTTATGTATACTAGTAGCTACAATCTCTATATATAAAAATCAACGTGTGTGTGTATCACCAACCAATCATGAAGCATCTTTCTTTTCACCAGAGCTGTTCAAAAGAAGCTAAGCTGTGATTGGTTTCTATGACCAACAGTTTTCCTTGCAACCAATCACTAAGCATCTCTCATTTCACCAGAGCTGGTTAAAAGCAGCTGAGCTGTGATTGGTTGCTATGCGCAAGTTTTCCCACTTGACAACACCTCAGTAGACACTGACATAGTGGGAGAAATCTAGCATCCCCAGGAACATAAGCTCCAGCCATCTTCTGTCCCCCACAAAGGAGCAGTGAGTACATGACAGAAATGAATCCCCCCTCCCGTGTGGTATCATTAAGCGACACACATGAATGTAGGAAAGTGCACATATTAAATGTCATGTGGAATTAATATTTTCTCACAGACACTTTTATGCATTATTGATGTGTTACTGTGCTCTGATGTTGTGAGTTTTTTTAAAGTGCCACTTTCCCCATAATTCACCTGAATATACCCATATAACACGTAATGCTTTTCCCATAACAACACATTAAATATGATACTATACTGCATACAGATGCTGTGCATCCATGAGCAACTCAGCCGGACAAATTACAAGTTGACCTGAGATCTTAGTGAACCATGTTTCTGTGCAATTTCAGTATTCTACTTTTACTGGCTTTGACGGGATAATGTGGGATATTATAGTGAATGTGGCTATGCGGAGTGGGCGGGGCTCTACACTCAGCTTTATATATATAAGGATGTAGGATATTAGGGGTAGTAGTCCGGTGGCTCTGACTGACGGGATGATGTGGGATATTAGGGATAGCAGTCCTGTAGCTCTGGCTGACGGGATAATATGGGATATTATAGTGAATGTGGCTATGCGGAGTGGGCAGGGCTCTACACTCAGCTTTATATATATAACGATGTGGGATATTAGGGGTAGTAGTCCGGTGGCTGTGACGGAATGATGTGGGATATTAGGGATAGTTGTCCGGTGGCTATGGCGTAGTAGTCCAGCGGCTTTGACGGGATGATGTGGGATATTAGGGGTAGTTGTCCGGTGGCTCTTGCTGACGGGATGATGTGGGATATTAGGGGTAGTTGTCCGATGGCTGTGACGGAATGATGTGGGATATTAGGGGGAGTAGTCCGGTGGCTCTGGCTGACGGGATGATGTGGGATATTAGGGGTAGTAGTCCAGCAGCTGTGACGGGATGATGTGGGATATAAGTAGTCTGGTGGCTCTGGCTGACGGGACAGTATGGGATATTAGGGGTAGTAGTCCGGTAGCTCTGGCTGATGGGATGATGTGGGATATAATAGTGAAGGTGGCTATGCGGCGTGGGCGGGGGTATACACTCAGCTTTGCACACTAACTAACCGTAACCGTAGTTAGTTACTATGCCCGGGCAGCGCCGGGCTCTTCAGCTAGTGCTAAATATAAGTGATACAATTTAAATGCCGACCCTCTATATATCCTTTAATACCATTGAGGAGGATCTTTGTTTAACCCCAGGTAAACCTAGTTAATACTTTTTCACAAAATGCAAACAGTCAGATCGATTTATCTGAAACCTACTTTGTCTCCATGAAAGGCAAGGAGTGATGGGTGTCGCTCAAACCACCTTGCTTTACAATCACTTAGTTACTCACATTTCATTATTTGGCAACAACATTTCAAAGCAAAGTCTTTCAAGCAGAATGAATAGAGAGGTCTCTCTTTCCCCGAACCCATTAGAATTTCAAGGGCCATCATATCAAAAGACACAGCATGCAAAACGATATGGAGTTTTGCCCAAGGATAGGATATTATGGCACCAAAACCAGCAATAAATAAAAAGGAGGCACACTCCTCTCTTGGGTGTTTCTTCTTTTCAACCAGAAACAAAACATTAATTAACAATAGTACTAATTTAAAAATAAAAAGAAACACTATATAAGTTTTTCAATTGTAATCATTTTAAGTAGGAGTTTTTCAATAATCCAGCACTTTCAATTGAAGAGCAACCATCATTTTTTTTTTCCATAAATCAATTGTACATATGGAAATAAGAAAGTTTGCAATATATCTGATTTGAGACATCCACTTATTTCTTCTTCTGGATTGATCGTTTATGCTCCAAATTCTCAATTCATTATGGTAAAACGTATCTTCAGTGAAAACGGACTTTTCCCAATAATGACATAGGAGATGACAGTTGGTGCTTGTACAGTTCTATGGACAACTGTCATTTCAAGAGAATTTGCAGCAGAATGTCTTTCTCCCTCTCAACTTTCTGCATAGAATTTTAAAATCACCATCTGACATCTCCTACCTCAGCAATGAAGAAATCTTCATTGAATACAGCCGTTACTCCTGAGTTAAGCGTGAGAGATCAATCCAGGAGCAGAAAAAAGCCAATTTCTCTGATTAGATATCTTACAAAGTTGCTTATTTTCATGTGTACTATTGATTTATGAAACAGTGACTCTCTAAGCTTTATTTACACATTACATATGTTTGTGCTTTTGTTTTTACTCCCCTTCCATTGACACAGCCATAAGAAGGCTTGGGTTTCTTCATGGAACCTGTTGAAGTTTTGAATTGCACCCTTTATTTTATCATAGAATGCATTGGAAAAATTGTTTTGAAATCATGAAAAAGCAAACAATTCTTTCACTGTTTTTGGGGTTTTATTTTTCAAGTGTACATTGTGTGGCAAAAATGACCCTGCAAAATGATATTCCACGATGATATAATTATTCGATTGCGGCAATGCAAAGCTTGCATAAGATTTATTTATTCTTATTTAATGGGAATCAGTCACCAAAGTTTTCCCATATACAGTGGGTACAGAAAGTATTCAGACAGGGTGCAGAGTGTACATTAATGAGGAAAAAAAAGAACCTTTTTGAATTTATCAAATGGTTGCAATGAAACAAAGAGTGAAAAAAGGGGTCTGAATACTTTCCGTACCCACCGTATAGATATGTGTGTATATATATATATATATATATATATATATATATATATATAGGCCCGGATTGGCAATATAACCAACCGGGCATTTTCCCGCTGGGCCGCTGTCACGTGGGCCGCGGGTGGCCGCTTGCCAGCTGCTGCGGCCACTGTTGCTCCTGCCGCCGGCCCTCTGCGGCACGTGTGTGATAGTTTCCAAGTTCCTCCCGCACTGCAGGGAGATAAGCCGCCACGCCTCCCCCTCGCACCCCATCCTCGCCTTAGCATGAGACCCCCTCCCCCCCGCAGCCACTCACAGCGTCGCACTTGCTTGCCTGCTCGCTCTGTTCGCAGGACCTGTGATGAGGTCACAGGAGGGGAGGAGTCAGGGGGTCACATGATCAGGAGCCTTTGTCCAGACCCCCGATCATGTCACCCCTGACTCCGCCCCTCCTGTGACCTCATCACAGGTCCTGTGCGCTCAGCCTTTCCTCTACCGTCTGCAAGACTCTGCTTTGCTGTTGTCATGGTGCTGGTTGAGGTAAGTATGTGTGGGGTCAGGATTTACAGTGTGGATGTAGCAGAGCTGTGTGTGTACGAGGTGTACGGAGCGGAGCCGTGTGTGTACGAGGTGTACGGAGCGGAGCCGTGTGTGTACGAGGTGTACGGAGCGGAGCCGTGTGTGTACGAGGTGTACGGAGCGGAGCCGTGTGTGTACGAGGTGTACGGAGCGGAGCCGCGTGTGTATGAGGTGTACGGAGCGGTGCCGTGTGTGTACGAGGTGTACGGAGCGGTGCCGTGTGTGTACGAGGTGTACGGAGCGGTGCCGTGTGTGTACGAGGTGTACGGAGCGGTGCCGTGTGTGTACGAGGTGTACGGAGCAGAGCCATGAGTATGGAGCGGAGCCGTGTGTGTATGAGGTGTACGGAGCGGTGCCGTGTGTGTACGAGGTGTACGGAGCGGTGCCGTGTGTGTACGAGGTGTACGGAGCGGTGCCGTGTGTGTACGAGGTGTACGGAGAGGAGCCGCGCGTGTACGAGGTGTACGGAGAGGAGCCGCGCGTGTACGAGGTGTACGGAGAGGAGCCGCGCGTGTACGAGGTGTACGGAGAGGAGCCGCGCGTGTACGAGGTGTACGGAGAGGAGCCGCGCGTGTACGAGGTGTACGGAGAGGAGCCGCGCGTGTACGAGGTGTACGGAGAGGAGCCGTGTGTACGAGGTGTACGGAGAGGAGCCGTGTGTACGAGGTGTACGGAGCGGAGCCGTGTGTGTGTACGAGGTGGAGCCGCGCGTGTACGAGGTGTACGGAGCGGAGCCGTGTGTGTGTACGAGGTGGAGCCGCGCGTGTACGAGGTGTACGGAGCGGAGCCCTGTGTGTACGAGATGTACAGAGAGGAGCCACGCGTGTACGAGGTGTACGGAGAGGAGCCGTGTGTGTACGAGGTGTACGGAGAGGAGCCGTGTGTACGAGGTGTACGGAGCGGAGCCGTGTGTGTGTACGAGGTGGAGCCCTGTGTGTACGAGGTGTACGGAGCGGAGCCCTGTGTGTACGAGGTGTACGGAGAGGAGCCGTGTGTGTACGAGGTGTATGGAGCGGTGCCGTGTGTGTACGAGGTGTACGGAGCGGTGCCGTGTGTGTACGAGGTGTACGGAGCGGTGCCGTGTGTGTACGAGGTGTACGGAGAGGAGCCGTGTGTACGAGGTGTACGGAGAGGAGCCATGTGTACGAGGTGTACGGAGAGGAGCCGTGTGTACGAGGTGTACGGAGAGGAGCCGTGTGTACGAGGTGTACGGAGCGGAGCCGTGTGTGTGTACGAGGTGTACGGAGCGGAGCCCTGTGTGTACGAGATGTACGGAGAGGAGCCACGCGTGTACAAGGTGTACGGAGAGGAGCCGTGTGTACGGAGAGGAGCCGTGTGTACGAGGTGTACGGAGAGGAGCCGTGTGTGTACGAGGTGTACGGAGAGGAGCCGTGTGTACGAGGTGTACGGAGCGGAGCCGTGTGTGTGTACGAGGTGGAGCCCTGTGTGTACGAGGTGTACGGAGCGGAGCCCTGTGTGTACGAGGTGTACGGAGAGGAGCCGTGTGTGTACGAGGTGTATGGAGCGGTGCCGTGTGTGTACGAGGTGTACGGAGCGGTGCCGTGTGTGTACGAGGTGTACGGAGCGGTGCCGCGCGTGTACGAGGTGTACGGAGAGGAGCCGCGCGTGTACGAGGTGTACGGAGAGGAGCCGCGCGTGTACGAGGTGTACGGAGAGGAGCCGTGCGTGTACGAGGTGTACGGAGAGGAGCCGTGCGTGTACGAGGTGTACGGAGAGGAGCCGCGCGTGTACGAGGTGTACGGAGAGGAGCCGTGTGTACGAGGTGTACGGAGAGGAGCCGTGTGTACGAGGTGTACGGAGAGGAGCCGTGTGTACGAGGTGTACGGAGAGGAGCCGTGTGTACGAGGTGTACGGAGCGGAGCCGTGTGTGTGTACGAGGTGGAGCCGCGCGTGTACGAGGTGTACGGAGAGGAGCCGCGCGTGTACGAGGTGTACGGAGAGGAGCCGTGTGTACGAGGTGTACGGAGAGGAGCCGTGTGTACGAGGTGTACGGAGAGGAGCCGTGTGTACGAGGTGTACGGAGAGGAGCCGTGTGTACGAGGTGTACGGAGCGGAGCCCTGTGTGTACGAGATGTACGGAGAGGAGCCACGCGTGTACAAGGTGTACGGAGAGGAGCCATGTGTACGAGGTGTACGGAGAGGAGCCGTGTGTACGAGGTGTACGGAGAGGAGCCGTGTGTACGAGGTGTACGGAGAGGAGCCGTGTGTACGAGGTGTACGGAGCGGAGCCGTGTGTGTGTACGAGGTGGAGCCCTGTGTGTACGAGGTGTACGGAGCGGAGCCCTGTGTGTACGAGGTGTACGGCGAGGAGCCGTGTGTACGAGGTGTACGGAGAGGAGCCGTGTGTGTACGAGGTGTACGGAGAGGAGCCGTGTGTGTACGAGGTGTACGGAGAGGAGCCACGCGTGTACGAGGTGGACAGAGTGGAGCCGTGTGTGTATGGAGTGGAGCCATATGTGTACGGGATGTACGGAGCGGAGCCAAGTGTGTACAAAGCATAAGAAGCGTGCTTTTCCCACGGACACAGGAGTACACGGTGGAGCCCCGAGGAGCATTTTAAAACACACACATGACGTTCCACCTGAAGTGATGTGCTGGAAGCTGACCGGAAATGAGATAATTTCTTGAGGAGATTGTAATGGAACTAGGAATGCTTCAGATCCATCACTGTGTCCTCCTCCGACAGCGCAGACAGCAGGATCGCCTTGGAATCGGGGATGCCGGCCATGTGAGCGGATCATGATAGGTCCTGCATCGGGAGGCTCAGGTGGGCACTACAATGGGAGCCGGGCTGCTATAGTATCTTTGTAGAATCTTTCTTTCTTTCTTTCTTTCTTTCTTTCTTTCTTTCTTTCTTTCTTTCTTTCTTTCTTTCTCTATTTTTCTTTCTCTCTCTGTTCTTTCTTTCTCTCTCTGTTCTTTCTTCCCCTCTTTCTTTTTCTTTCCTCTCTTTCTCTCTGTTCTTTCTTTCTTTTCTTTACTTCTTTCTTTCTCTCTCTGTTCTTTCTCTGTCTCTCTCTGTTCTTTCTTTCTTTCCCCTCTTTCTTTCTCTCTCTGTTCTTTCTCTGTCTCTCACTGTTCTTTCTTTGTCTCTCACTGTTCTTTCTTTCTTTCCCCTTTCTTTCTCGCTCTCTCTGTTTTCTTTTTTCTCTCTCTCTCTGTTTTCTCTCTTCCTTAGTGCCAGTCAGTGTGCCCATAATGCCAGCCACTGTGCCCTCAGTACCAGTCAGTGTGATCAGCAGTGCTAAATGGATGCGATTAGGTGTGGACATGGGTGTGACTATTTGTGAAATGGGTGTGGCTGGGAGTGGCCAAAATTTGCAGCGGCGCGCTTTGCGCGCCGCAGTCTTTGTCCGTCTTTCCCTTCTTCAAAAGTTGGGAGGTATGATAGGGGCGGCTATGACCAGGGGGTCTGGTTGCCCAATAGAGAGCAGTTCTGCCAAGAATTCTGTAATCATGCATACAAAAGGGGACAGAGATTTGGGAGGAGTACTGTACCTAAAAGCAATAAATAGGACTGAGCTGAAATACTGGGCACAGCTGTGACTACATGTTATATAGTCGTGTTAATCTCCTCTCACTTCTTGTAAACTACAAGTGTACAAAGATATTATACAGTCACCATGTGACTAGTGGGCCTATGTAACTTCAAATGCCAGGGCTGAATTTTAGTCCCAGTCCGGCCCTGTATATATATATATATATATATATATATATATACATATACAGTATATATATTTGTGTGGTTCACTTTAAATAAATAAGCAGCAAGTGACAAGCGTAACTTAACTGGTGGTTTGAGAGGGTATAATTTGCAGGATGCGATCTGGAGAAAGACAGCTATAATCTCCAGGGAGAGAAATAATACATTCTCTAAACAAACTGCATGTTGTCTGCACACTGTGCTTTAAAGCTCTGGAAAATGAAAGGTGTGTTTATGTATAAGCCGATTTAATATGTAGACAGAGTTAAAGCTCTGATTTATGGAAGTACATGCCAATGGTGTTTTGCCATATTACATAACATTTTTGTTTTCACTTTGTTGTTGACACAACACTAGAAAAGTAGATACACTGTTCATGTAGCTACAGCTTTTAAGTACTGCAGTCACCCAAAAAAAATCAGTTTTAGGCTGTGTGCCCACGATGCGATTTTTAAGCCTTTTTGCCGCGATTTTCGGCTCGAAAACATTTAAAAATCGTGTACAGAACGCCCCCCATGCAATCCTATTGCATTCCGCACATGCTGTGCTAATGCGCTTTTTTCCGCGGCGGAATCGCATCACGGAAAAAATCGCAGCATGATCATTCTTTTGTGCGGAATCGCAAAGAATTGCCGCGATTCCGCACCCATAGGAATGCATGAGAATCGCTTACTTCCCGCATGTGGCTATGCCCACCATGCGGGAAGTTAAGCGTCTCATGTGCGGTTGGTACCCACGGTGTGGAGGAGAGGAGACTGTCCTCCAGGCCCTGGGTACCATACCCCTGTAAAAAAAAATAAAAAATCCGGGTATATTTACCTTCCGACGTCCCGCGCTGCCTTCCCGGCCTCAGCGTTCCCAGTAATGCCTTGCGGCAAGGTCCTGTGATGACGTAGTCTCGCGTGACTCTAGTGGTCTCGTGAGATCGCTATAGTAACGCGAGACCAACGTCATCACAGGTCTCGCAAGGCATTACTGGGAACGCTGAGGCCCGGGATGGCAGCGCGGGACGTCGGAAGGTAAATATACCCCGATTTTTTATTTTTTTATCATTTTTAACATTTTATCTTTTACTATTGAGGCTGCATAGGCGGCCTCAATAGTAAAAAGCTGCTCACACTTGTCAAACACTATGTTTGACGAGTGTGACCAACCTGTCAATCACTTTCCAAGCGATGCTTCAAATGGCTTGGAAAGTGCTTGAGAAAATCGCGGCAAAATCGCGAACAGAATCGCGCGGAAAAAAACGCGCGATTTCTGGGAAGGAGTCCGGTTTTCAGTGTGCGTTTTAAACACGCAACGTGGGCACATATCCTTAAAGTTGTTTTACATAGAATATTCTGCCACAATGCAGTCAGGTATCTTATTTTTCTCCTGGCAGTCCTCAAACCAAACCTTATCAAATGGATGACAGATAGAGAAGTGCAATTCATCACTCCACAAAACACATTTCCAGTCCTTCAGAGTCCAAAGGCGGCCACTTTACACCACTGCATCCAACTCTTGGCTTTGTGCCTGGTGATGTAAGGCTTCCATGCAGCTGCTTGACTATGGAAACCCATACAATGAAGTTCCAGGTGTACAATTTTTGGGTTGATGTTAATACTGTAGAAGGTTTGGCGCTCCGCAGTTATTGAGTCAGCCGGACGCTTGTGACATTAATGTACCTGTATCTATACTTGGTCTGCCACTTTATTTGTGAAATATTCTGGCTCCAATACACTTCCACTTCTCTGTGATACTACACCCAGTTGATTGCAAATTGTTTTAGAGGGAAGAAATTTCACAAACTAACTTGTTAAAACTATAGCAACATCGTATTAAAGAACCACGCTCAAATTCAGTGATCTCTATAGAATGGGCCAATCTTCTAGTAATGTTAGTAAAGGCAGACGGCATTGGGCTGGATTTTATACGCCTGTGACAATGGGAACAAATGAAAAACCTGAATTTGTTGAATAAAAAGTGGGTCCAATGCATTTGCCCATATTTTGTACATGTAATAATATCTGTCCGCCTTTGCCTAGTGGAGCTGTTGTCTAACAAGAACTGCATTCTCCCATACACATGAGATTAATGCTGACCAAACATGCAGATTTTGGACAGTCCAAAGCAGATAACTTTTACAGAAAAAATGAGTCAGCACACTGTGATCAATGAATACATGAACACACCAATATTGATGCAAATGTTAAAAACATAAGACACTCAGCGGTTTTAGATCAAAGATCATAAAAGCAATCCAACCATGTCAAGGTGTACTCTTTAATATGGATGGTCAGTAAACACTAAATGTCCTACCTCTCCATGTGTCAAACCAGCCTCATCCTAATGAGGAAGCTAGGTGAAGCTCGTAAATAAAACCTTGTGTGGGAAAGATTGGTGGATAAGAGTGCTATGTCTTGAAAGGGGCCACACCAGGGGCGCGGCGGTTGTGGTCGTAGAGAGCGCTACCCGGCCTTTGCAGGACGGCGCTCACCTACGCCAACGCATACTTCAACTGGATGAGCGTTCGAGAACACGCACTCAGCTGAAGTATATTGCAGCACAGAGACCCGTCGGGATGGGCCCAAATAGAAAACATATATACTTATAAGAGACATATATATCAGGATGGGGATGTACTGTATGTACCAAGATGGGCTCATATAAAAGACATACAGTGGGTGCGGAAGGAATTCAGACCCTTTAAATTTTCCACTCTTTGTTTATTGCAGCCGTTTAATAAATTCAAAAAAAGTAATTTTTTTTCTCATTAATATACACTCTGCACCCCATCTTGACTGAAAAAATAAAACAGAAATGTGGAAATTTTTGCAAAATCTCACATGGTCATACAGGAAAGATGTATTGGGGTCTCCTAATGTGTTGTGATGCCCCCACACGGATTTATGTCTTTTTACATCAATTAAGGAATTTGCTCCTAAGACCTCGTGGGGGCATCACAACACGTTAGGAGACCCCAATCAGAGGACAATAAAACATCCAGACTCCTTATCTATGAACTGGTCCAATATTTATGTTTCTCCCTCTCCCATAATGATAGTTCTGCTTCACGTCACTTGTCTTATCCATTGCATTTTTTCTGTGTTGTATTGTTCATAAATATGTGACTCTTCAGATTTTGTATTAGTCAGTGCCTGAAGAAGAGACCTGAGTAGTCTCGGAAGCTTGCAATGTGTTACCATCTTTTCAGTTAGCCATTAAAAGGTATCAACCCCTGAGGACTCGCAATTCTGAATATTTTTCTCATGGTCATAGGTATTCAGACCCTTTGCTCAGTATTGAGTAGAAGCACCATTTTAAGTTGCTACAGCCATGAGTCTTCTTGGGAATGATGCAAAAAAATTTTCACACCTGGATTTGGGGATCCTCTGCCATTCTTCCTTGCAGATCCTTTCCAGTTCTGTCTGGTTGGATGATGAACGTTGGTGGACAGCCATTTTTAGGTCTCTCCAGAGATGCTCATTTTGGTTTAGGTCAGGACTCTGGCTGGGCCAGTCAAGAATGGTCACAGAGTTGTTCTGAAGTCACTCCTTTGCTATTTTAGCTGTGTGCTTAGGGTCATTGTCTTCTTGGAAGGTGAACCTTCGGCCAAGTCTGAGGTCCAGAGCACTCTGGAAGAGGTTTTCATCCAGGATATCTCTGTACATTCATGTTTCCTTCAATGGCAACCAGTTATCCTGTCCCTGCAGCTGAAAAACACCCCCATAGCATGATGCTGCCACCACCATGTTTCACTGTTGGGATTGTATTGGATGAGCAGTGCCTGGTTTTCTTTCTTTCATATATATCTAGATGGGAGACATATATACTAGGATGGGGGACATACACACGAGGATGGGGGACATACAGTGGCATGTAAAAGTTTGAGCAAAATTACTGTTATCATGAACAGTTAAGCCAGTAGAAGATGAAAAGTTCTCTAAAAGGCCTTAAGATGACACATTTTCCTTATATTTTATGCAAGTGTGTGTGGATATATATATATATATATATATATATATATATACATATATATATATATTTATTTATTTATTTTTTTCATAGCTTATATTTTGAAAAATGCAAAAAGAAAAATGGACCAATGCAAAAGTTTGAGCCCCCTGCATGGTTAGTACCTAGTAGCACCCCCTTTCGAAAGTATCACAGCTTGAAAATGCTTTTTGTAGCCAGACATGAGTCTTTCAATTCTTGATGGAGGGATTTTTTTCATCCATTTTTTCTTGGAAACTTTTTCCAACTCAGTGACATATCTGTGCCGTCTTGCATGCACTACTATTTTGAAGTCTAACCACAGATTTTCAATGATCATGGGATTGTGAGGGCCATTGTAAAACCTTCGGCTTGCGCCTTTTGAGGTAGTCCGTTGTGCAATTTTGAGGTGTTTAGGATCATTGTCCATTTTTAGAAGTCATCCTCTTTTCATCTTCATCTTTTTTGCAGATGGCCTGTCATCACTACAGAAATGCCAAACATGTGGATGCTAAATATGGTGTTGGCACACTGGGGCTCATAAGGAAGGGAGGGGTGCATTTGGATTTGGGAGCACAGAATGCACTGACTTTATTTTGGGGTGTGAGGATCCATTTTGCTTTTCCAGAGCATTTATACTACCAGTAACGTGGAAGCCCCCTATATTTTCCATAACAGATGATGCACCTGAGTGGAGACTAGCTTTTCTTGTGGATTGATTTGAAGATTTTATTGGGAACATTTTACATAACGTTTGGCATCACATTTATCCTGCGCACTACGTTAAGCACTTACCACTTGCCACTTTCCAACTAAATCTCAGGGTGACGTGAATCAGATGAAACCCCCAAGGGATCCATTAACTATAATGAGGCAGAAAAGTTACTCTGGACTCCGTCTGGCACAAAACTGTGGCTGACCTCATTTTTATGCACGCCTAAATAGGTGGCCAGATGGAGTCCACAATGCCTCCATCTGCCTCATTATGCGGAAACTCCAGCATAAAGTGTAGGATAAATGTGTGCCACGCCTTACTGCAATCTTTGGGAGGCCAAATGAAAAAATCAGGTGAAGAATTGGTTTTATTTATTTTTACGCTGTTCCTTGTGTGATATAAGTGATTAGAAGACTTTATTCTTCGGGTTGGTGCTGTTCCAGATTTATATAGTTTTTTTCTCTTTGGCTGTTATCACACACTAAAAGATGCTTTTTTTCCATTGCCATATTTTGAGAGCTATAATTTTTCCACATTTTTGCAGATAGAGTCATGTGAGGGCTTATTTTTTGTGGGACAAGTTGACATTTTTAATGGTACCATTTTCACGCACATGGCAATTTCGATTTTTGGGAGGCAGAATAAACAAAAACCAGCAATTCAGGATTTTTTTTTTTTTATGCCTTTCCACATGTGGTAAAATTGATAAGGTATCTTTATTCTTTGGGTCATGATTACAGTGATACCACATTTATTTTTTTCTTTTTTACGTTTCGGTGCTTTTACACAACAAAAATTATTTTATAGAAAAAATAATTGTTTTTTCATCGCTTTCTTCTGAGAGCTATAACTTTTTGTAATTTTTCAGCTGATGGAGCTGAATGGTATCTTGTTTCTTTGCAGTATAAGATCATGTTTTCAGCTATACCATTTTTATTTACATTAGTTTTTTTCACGTTTTATTCCAGTTTTTGTTCAAAGGTATAATAAAGCATCATGTTTTGCCCTTTTTTTATGGTGGTCACTGAAAGGGTTAACTGATGGGACAGTGTTATATGTTGGGTCATTCGAGACATGGCAATACCAAACATGTGTACTTTTATTATTTTGTTTTTTTCCATAAAAATATTTATTTATGGGTACAATACAGTGGGGAAAATAAGTATTTGATGCACTACCGATTTTGCACGTTTTCCTACCCACAAAGAATGCAGAGGTCTGCAATTTTGATTGTAAGTACACTTCACCAGTGAAAGACAAAATCTAAAAGTAAAAAAAAAAACAGAAAATCGCATTGTATGGTTTTCAAATAATTAAATTTCATTTTATTGCATGAAATATGCATTTGATCACCTATGAATCATCAAGAATTCTGGCTTTCATAGACCTGTTAGTTTTTCTTTAAGAAGCCCTCCTACTCTGCACTCATTACCTGTATCAATTGCACCTGTCCACACACACTCAATCAATCACACTCCAACCTCTCCACCATGGCCAAGACCAAAGAGTGGTCTAAGGACACCAGGGACAAAATTGTGGATCTGCACAAGGCTGGGATGGGCTACAGGACAATAGCCAAGCAGATTAGTGAAAAGGCAACAACTGTTGGTGCAATTATTGGAAAATGGAAGAAACACAAGATGACTGTCAGTCTTTCTTGTTCTGGGGCTCCATGCAAGATCTCGCCTCGTGAGGTAAGAAAGATTCTGAGAAAGGAGAGGAATCAGCCCAGAACTACATGGGAGGACCTCATCAATGACCTGAAAAGAGCTGTGACCACAGTCTCAAACATTAGTCAGTAACACACTATGCCGTAATGGATTAAAATCCTGCATGGCACAGAAGGTCCCCTTGCTCACGCCAGCACATGTTCAGGCCTGTTTGAAGTTCACTAATGACAGTCTGGATTATCCAGAGGAGACTTGGGAGAAGGTCATGTTGCTATATAAAAGCAAAATAGAACTTTTTGATATCAACTCCCCTCGCCGTGTTTAAAGGAAGAAGGATGAGTACAACCCTTAAGCCCCCATCACACTAAGCGAGATCACTAGTAAGATCGCTGCTGAGTCACAAGCTTTGTGGCACGCATCAGCGACCGCCCCCCGCCAGGTATCGCTAATCGTGCTCTAATGTCCTGGGCCATTTTTGATAATTGGTCTCCTGCTGGCCAGCGCGCATCGCTGCGTGTGGCAGCGGGAGACCATCGATCAGTGAGATACCAGCGCTGTAAGCAGACGCTGGGAGCTGGTCTCCAAGGTAAACAGCGGGTAAGTAAGCGCGCGAGTCACTTAGTAACCCGCTGTGTTCCCTGGATATCAGCGAGCCGGTATCCAAGATAAACAGTGGGTAACTAAGCCCCACACGCGCTTAGTTACCAGCTGTTTACTCTGGATACCAGCTCCCAGCACGAGCACGCTGGTATCCAGGGTACACAGCGGGTAACTAAGCGACTCGCGCGCTTGTTACCCGCGTCGTCGTTGGTCATGATCACTGGTAAGATCTGCCTGTTTGGCAGCTCACCAACGATCATGTAGCGACCCACCAGCAATCCTGACCAGGTCATATCATTGTCGGGATCGCTGGTGCGTCTCTTAGTGTGACAGGGGCTTTAGGAAACTGTCCCAAATGCCAAGCATGATAGGGAAAGGTACTCTGGGTGTGCTTTTCTGTAGAGGGGACTGGATGACTGCACCGTATTAAAGGGAGGATGAACGGGATCATGTATCACAAGATTTTGGACAACAACCTCCTGCACTCAGTAAGTGTATTGAAGATGAGTCGCGGCCGGGTCTTCCAGCGTGTCATTGCTACAGGAAACATCTGACCTCTGTAATTGCAAACAAAGGTTTCTGTATCAAATATTAAGTTTTATTTTTCTTTTGTTTCAAATACTTATCTATATATATTAAAATGAGTGTATGTATGTGTGTGTGTATCAGCCACGCCCACTCCACATAGCAACCAATCACTAAGCATCTTTCATTTCACCTGAGCTGTTTAAAAGAAGCTGAGCTGTGATTGGTTGCTATGAGCAACAGTTTTCCTTGTAGACAGTTGTGGTAACTGAGGTCTATTATTCTTATCATTTCTATGGTGTTATCATCCTTCTGTAAAGCTGGAAATAACACAATTTATTACCGTGCCAACACAGATGACCCTCTGACACAGACTGCAGGGGGGGGCCCAAGGAGAGCCCAGTATCACACAGAATAGGATTAGATACACGGCTCAGAATACTGTATCACACAAGATAGGATTAGATACACAGCCCAGTATCACACAGGATAGGATTAGATACACAGCTCAGCAGTCAGTAACGCAGGATAGGATTAGATACTCAGCTCAGCAGTCAGTAACACAGGATAGGATTAGATACATGGCACAGGAGACTGTATTGCAAAGGATAGGATTAGATACACGGCTCAGCAGACTGTATCACACAGGATAGGATTAGATACACAGCTCAGCAGTCAGTATCACACAGGATAGGATTAGGTACACAGCTCAGGAAACAGTATCACACAGGCTAGGATTATGTACACAGCTCAGGAGACAGTATCACACAGGATAGGGTTAGATACACAGGTCAGTAGTCAGTATCACACAGGATAGGATTAGACACAAAGCTCAGCAGACAATAACACACAGGAGAGGATTAAATACACGGCTCAGTAGACAGTATCACACAGTAGAGGATTAGATAGATGGCTCAGCAGACAGTATCACACAGGATAGGATTAGATACAGAGCTCAGCAGACAGTAGTACACAGGATAGGATTAGATACACGGCTCAGCAGACAGTATCACACAGGATAGGATTAGATACACGGCTCAGCACACAGTATCACACAGGATAGGATTAGATACACGACTCAGCAGACAGTTTCACACAGGATAGGATTAGATACACGACTCAGCAGACAGTATCACACAGGATAGGATTAGATACAGAGCTCAGCAGACAGTATCACTCAGGATAGGATTAGATACACGACTCAGCAGTCAGTATCACACAGGATAAGATTAGATACACGACTCAGCACACAGTATCACACAGGATAGAATTAGATATACGACTCAGCAGACACTATCACACAGGATAGGATTAGATACACAGCTCAGCAGACAGCAATACACAGGATAGGATTAGATACACAGCTCAGCAGTCAGTATCACACAGGATAGGATTAGGTACACAGCTCAGCAAACAGTATCACACAGGATAGGATTAGATACACAGCTCAGCAGTCAGTATCACACAGGAGAGGATTAGATACACAGCTCAGCAGCAGGATTTGCCAAAGGAGAGGATAGTTTCCCCTTGAGTGGCATTTGTAATGTCCATTAATAAGGCTCAGGGACAGTCCTTGAAAGTAGTAGGGATTGATTTGCAATCTCCATGCTTTTCTCATGGACAACTTTACGTTGCCTGTTCAAGAGTTGGAACTGCCAAAAATCTGTTCATCTTTGCACCGAAAGGAAAAACCAAAAGTCTTGAATGAGTTGAAAATAAAATACTATCAATACTTGGGTAATCATTTAGTTAATTTGTGTTGCAAATCTGTAGTGTTGAATATATGATGTGAAATGTTTTTATGTGCAATATAATCATTATAATTTGTTATAACTAACCACAGTTAGTATCTATACCCAGGCAATGCCGGGCTCTTCAGCTAGTTCATTCAATAAAATGCAAATTAATTATGTAAAAATCATACAATGTGATTTCCTGGATTTTTTTTCGATTCTGTCTCTCATTGCAGAAGTGTACCTATGATAAAAATTACAAACCTCTCCACTCTTTGTAGGTGAGAAAACTTGCAAAATCGACAATGTATAAAATACTTATTTTCCCCACTGTATAGATAGATAGATAGATAGATAGATAGATAGATAGATAAATGCACGACCATTGTAGTGATTTATAACCCGTAAACCCTGCAGACACAAGGTAGGTACGGTAGATCATGCACTGCTTATGATCTAACTATCTTGCTAGTGCCTAGTGACCCGAATGTCGTTGTGACGACATCTGGTCACCATGGCAACGATCGGGCCCCGCGATGACATTGCAAAGACGCCGATTGGAGGTCAGAGGGGTCTCCCTCCCTCTGCCTGCTTTATAAATGCTGCGCTCAATATCGACCACAGCATTTAGGGGGTTAAAGTGTTGTAAGCAGTGTGGGCACCACTCTTAGCACTGAGTGCTTGGTGTTGGCTGTCAGAGTCAGCTGACACCTGGTGGCCATTATATGTATCTAAAAGCCCCAATTTTGATACACCTTGATGCTGGTGGATGGCTTGCACGCTTTTTTTTTTAATCAAAAATGGTGTTTACTAAGTCCCCTATTTTATTTATATTCACTATTGCCTGTACTTATTTTCTTACAGCAGGGTATTTGTTCATTTTGTTTCTGCTTTAGGTTTTGTCTGTATAATGGCCAGTGTGAGTATGATACTAAATTTTGCATGAATACCAACTTATACCCTAGTATACTGCAGTTCAGAAAAAATATCTGACCTGTATGGAGGCGTCCTGAAGATGTTAGAAGGGGGAAGGATTGTACAGATGGAAATTCAACACCTGATCCGTGTTCTGCCAGGAGCTGCTTGCATTAAATTACATGCATGCTCATATGAACAGAGCATGCATGTGTGTATATGAAAGGGTGGGGGATCAGAAGCACCTTTACTGCAGATTGGTAAATAGCAGAGTGCCAAGCATACTGTGAGATTAATAGCTATTGCAGACTCCTAGACTTTTCATTTAGAGTGCAAATAATTGAGTTTTATATTAATACATGGATTTATTTGTATGACCCTGAAACCAAGGATTAGTCAAAAGAGTGGAGGCACAGTGGTTCTCCTCGTTCAAAGTAATTCAAAGTGCAAAATTCAGCCACTAAGGTGATGGCATCTGTGTTCTGGGATAAGGAGAGCATGCTGCTAGTGGACTACCTTCAGAAGGGCTCCACCATCAATGCAAGGTATTACATTGAACTTTTGGACCAATTGAAGGCAGCTCTGAAGGCCAAAAGGCACGGCAAGCTGTCCAAAGGAATATTGTTCCTGCAAGACAACGCCTCCGCTCACACTGCCTAAGCGACCAAGGCAAAACTGGCGGAGCTGGGCTTCCAGATGGTTGATCATCCACCTTATTCACCAGATCATGCTCCCTCCGACTTTCATCTGTTTCCAAACCTGAAGAAACACCTTAAGGGTACCAAATTTCACACCAAGATGCTATGGCTGTTATGGATGTGTGGTTTGAGGCACAACCGAATTCCTTTTTGCAAGGGTTACAGAACTTTGAATACCGGAGTGTGTTGACATCAATGGAGAGTATGTGGAATACATGAAAATTTTCATCTTCCCATCTCGTCTCTTTCTGGGTAAAGCCAAAGACTTATCAGCAGCCCCTTGTGATTGTTGAAAACAAAGCAAATCACCCCGGTGTTATGTCAGTACGGTAAAGTTAGTTGCTAGCGGTTATTTTTTCCACCTCTAGCTATTGAAGCCAATGTTTGCTCAATGAACTAAGCAGTAAGTGTTGCCTTAGGACGCTCTCTGCCCCCTCTCTTTATCAGCACTAACATTTCATTGTCTACCGAATATTATCTCCGACTGTTAGATAATACCATAGTACAATGTCTCCAAATAATAGCTTCCTCATTCCCGGACGACTTCCCAGTGCTTTGTTTTTTGTGTTTATCTTGCTGTGCTTGGTATCCTATTATTTTATATCTCCTTTTGAAGATTGAAGGGTAATAAGAGAGGAGAATCAAGGAAAGTCTTTAACATGAAAATAAGCCACACATTCCACTAGCCACACAGAGCAAATGATGGAAGGAGAGGAGACGAAAAGACAACTTGTGTTCTAGAGAAGGCAGCAATTCCATGGATACTGATAAATGTCATCTTACTTTTATAAATAAAGCCGCTGTAGAAGATATCAGGCGGCCAGCTAGCATAATAGGTTACCGCTAATGCATTAATTTGCACTGCTCAAGTATGATGAGAAGGATAAAAGACATTGGGCGCACATTCATGTGAAATGTATCGTGGTGAAAAAAAAAAAAAAGCACCAGCTTCCTGAGCTGCAATACACGCCGCCGACCTATCAGAAGCCAGAAGTTGAGGTCAGCTTGACATTGACGAGCAGCGCATGGCGGTGATGTCCATACAGACATGCGGAAGTCCACTGGTGGCTCCTGTGCTAGCTACAGAGGAGGATGGTGGTGGGAGCAGAGGAAGGTGAAAATAATTGTTGCTTTTTAAAATGTGCTGGAGAAAAATGGACGGTGACCATCATGGGGGATATTAAAGCAGCATGGGGACATTATACCATCGTGGGAACATTATAACAACATGGGGAATGTTATCCCAGCAGAGCTGATATTATGCCAGAATTGGGGATATTATACCAGGATGGGGGACATTATGCCAGAATTGGGGATATTATACCAGGATGGGGGACATTATGCCAGAATTGGGGATATTATGCTAGGATGGGGACATTATGCCAGGAAGGACACTATAACAACATGGGGAATGTTATGCCAGCATGAGGAACATTATACCAAAATTGAGATATTATACCAGGATGGGAGACAGTATGCCAGAATTGGGGATATTATACCAAGATGGAGAACATTATACTGTTAAGGTAGGGCTAAATTAACCCTTCACGGTTGAGCCAGTGATTTCCAAATTAATTTACAGGGCGTTGCTAGCAACTGGTTATGACCACACGGAGACGGGGGTCTCTGAACGGGAGGATCGAGGCAGATCACTGAGCCCCTTTACTGAATCTCACATTACATAGCATTCTGCTTAATTATGCAAAGTATACAGCTACCAATAGAATCGTAATACATGTAAGCCAATAGTATTGCAAGAAAATCAGAATATGTCCCCAGCTGCGTGAATATAGAACAATAGCACATTCTTTTAGGGTCTCATCTCATATCTCATATCTTGTACAAGCTGGAACAGTCTGGTTTCATAACAGCTGTGAACTTTCATCTAGTTAAGTTACAAAATTTAACTCGTAAACAGCAAAATGGCGTCGCAAGCACAAAGATGGAGTCTGGAGAACAAGATGTCCCGTACATCTGAATACTGTACTTCACAATTCCCCCCTAGATAAAATTTGATAACACATGCAGCATCAGAGGTGCTATCCCAAGCTAACAGCTTGAGGGGTACTGGTCTTCACATGACTGATGCCGTGTTACCAGTCATGGCTGTCGCGGCGCACCCGTCCCCCCTTTATACTACAGTTCACGAATAACAATTTTTGATGACAGTGGTGGGGATCTTTTGTAGGTAGCCATGCGCTTGGCTTCAACATCTTCATCAAGTAGCCTTTTAAGATCGGTGCAGAGAAGAGCAGGGGCAACGACACCTTTGGTATCATCATTATCTGGCTTAGTGTAGAATTTCCTAATACATACAGAAATACACCAAAGAACAAATTTTAGTATCACATATACAACAAGGATACGGGCAGCAATGTGTAACAAGCTCTGTAAGATCCCAGCTATCCAGCCCCCAATTCCCTTAAATCAATTGGCTGGATTGAGAAAGGAGAAGGTGTCTGACCACCAACTGTCCTTATTACGATCACTGTCTTTATTGTATTGCTCTCTGAGTCTTTGAATATCTTCTAACTTCAACTTTTAACTTCTACCAATAATAATATGAAAAATGCGGAAAACCAAAACATTATGTCCCTTCATTTGCTATTGACTTGTTGGGTGATGAGGAGAACTTGATAGAGACCGTCATACAAGGGTTCTAGTCCGTGCTTCCTGACATGCCTTTTCACGACTACCAAATCACCAGGCTTCAGGTTGTAACAGCTGTCGGTTTCTGTTGAATCTGGAGAAGAAAAGGAAACTAGAACATAGGTGTTAGCAAGATTTTTACTAAGCAGAATAACATTGAACAACACGATCAGTCTCTTCTGATAACTGCTGAGGCTGAAAATTTGCAACTGGGGGCCTAGCCCCAAACAATATCTCATATGGGGACAGGCCATATTTTACAATAGGGGTAGTACGGATGTGGTAGAGTACAATGGGTAGGAGCTCTGGCCATGGAGCCGTAGTCTCCTGCATCATTTTGGTCAATTGTCCCTTCAGTGTGCCATTCAACCTCTCAACTTTCTCACTGGATTGTGTGTGGTACGGAGTATGTAGGGCTACAGTGGATCCAAGCATTGTTAGAACTTCCTGGTACACATGAGAAGTAAAGGCCGGACCTTGATCACTTTCAACAACTTCTGGAACCCCATATCTGCATATAACTTCCATCACCAGTTTCTTCGCTGTGGTCTTTGCAGTCATGTTGGTAACAGGGAATGCTTCCGGCCAACTGGAGAACCGGGGCCCAGTAGAATTTTTGCTCCAGTGCGAGGGCCTGATTCTTTCCTTGATATATAGGTCCATGTGCCCATATGGCAATAACAGGGTACATCCGCTTAGGGAGACACACGAGTTGGTCCTTTTTCCAGAGACCATTATCCATACGTGCCCCATCAGTCTTCCATTGCTTCACCTCTTCCTTTGGAGACATTCTCTGCATTGTCATTAAGTGGTCTCGTGGGTCCAACAGAAAACTTCAGTCTGTTGTAGATCATCAGGTTCTTGTAGGGTCAGTGCTTCTTGTAACTGTTTACGCTGAGAGCGTGTGGTCACCATAGTTGGTATGGTTGGTTCAACGGGTAAAAGAGCGGCGGCTTTTGCTTGTGTTGCCAACAGTCTGTGGCCTGTTCCTAGGACCGTGCGCCTTAAATTTGATAATAGCCACCTGAGTAGGTAATTTGATCGAGTCCTTGAGGGTTTTAACAGCTTCAGCATTTTTCACTGGGGTTCCGGCAGTAGTAATAAACCCTTGATTGGCCCATAGAGCCCCAAAATCATGAGCAATACCAAATGCATACCGTGAGTCCGTGTATATATTAGCCCGTCTGTGCTTGGCCAAAGTACATGCAGTAGATAGAGCCTGGAGTTCTGCTTCTTGTGCTGACTGTGAGGGCGGGAGTGCAGCTGCGTGCACTATAGTGTCCTCTGTGGTAACAGCATATCCCGAGTGGAATCTATCAAACTCGTCAGCATCTCTTGAACCATCCGTGTATCACACCAGATCAGGATTTGGGAGTGGGTTCTCACTGACATTTGGTGGAGTAGCTGTTTCTTCAGTCAGAAGTTGGGAACAATCATGTTGGAGGTAATCCTCATCACTGCCATCTTTCCTTCTAGTTCATTATACCGTCTTTCAAGGCGTTGTAAAGGGGTTGCATTATGTGGGATGCATCCGGTATCCACTGACAACAATAAGTGCATAGTCCAAGAAAACGCTGGAGTTCAGTTTCATCTTTTGGGAAAGGAAGGGAGCTGACAGCTATTATTCTTCTGCGAGGTGTCTGACACCCTGAAGGAGACAGTGATCCAAGAATATCACTTGACCAAGGCAGAACTGAAGTTTCGAGGCCGAAACCCGACAGTTCAGTGCTGCCAGATGCTTTAAGGAGGCCAACAATGGCAGAAATGGCTAAAGACACGTGCTCATATTTTTTTGCAAACTGGTTGGGACTGTTTTGGGCCCCTTGTGGCATAACTGTCCATATTAACTGTTGTTCCTGCTAAGTGAATGCAAATAGAAACTGGCAGTCTGGGTGTAACGGAATGCCAAAGAAGGCATTGGTAAGATCAATAACTGTAAACCAAGCAGCATCCTGGGGTATTTGGGACAAAAGAGTATGAGGATTAGGCACCAGGTTTGAGAAACACTTTTACTGGTTCTACAGGCATTTTCCCTATATCATTTGGCCCTTTTGACCAGAATTTAGATAGTATCTCTGAGAGGTATGGGGTGAGTCATTGATCCTCAGGCAATATTGGGGGTGGATCTGGGCCTATCAGGGCCATCATAACTGTAGGAAGGGCATGCAAAATACAGATTTCCTCACTGTCTTCATAACGTAAGAGCCATCTGACCATCATCTTGGAATTGTATTCTGGAGCGGAACTGTGATAATAAATCTGCCCCTAGTAAATTTACTGGACATGTGGGAGAGATTACGAACTGAACAGTAACCTTGGGAAAAGGTCCCACAGAAATAGGGTTTATAAAAGTATATTAATTGGGTCTGCCATCTACTCCGATTAAAATAGCAGGGGAATGACAATCTCTGAAAATGTTCGAGTCTGGCACAGCGCCATAATTAGCAGGGAGGGGCTGAGGAGTAAGGTTCTCAGTAGCTGAAGACTGGGGGGGCAGAGTTTGCTGTGTGGGCCGAAGGGCACACTGTGTGCTCGCAGCTGTGGTGGGGGTTGGAGGCTGCTGTTTGCTTTTGCTTTTTTTTTTTTTTCTGTACGCTGAACAGACGGGTTAAATACTTCTGAAAACTTTTTTTTTCTTTTTTTTTAGCGGGGACTGAGGCTGGCAGTGGTGGCACATAAGAGATACTGTGAGCGTTTAACAAAGAAAAGGTGGGGGCTGCGACTCTCAGTCTCCTTGTACAATTGTCATCTAGCAGGGAGACCTCTTCTTTCAAATCATCACTTTTAACTATTCGTCTGCCTGACTCATTAGTATCATTAATCTCAGTTCCTTCTTTTAATCACTTCCTCACACCACAGCCACTTGCTTGAACCACAAACAATCCATCTTTTCCATAATAATAGACAATTTTTCCTTCTTCAACATAGCAGTAACAGAAACAATCAGAATTCACTTTCTCGGTTCTTCCTAATACCTTCGTCACACAATTCATGTGCCAAGCCACAAAATTCTTCTTTTCCTTCCACGGATTCTCTCATTTAGAGCTAAATATTCTTTAGTTGTGCACAATACTGGAGCGGCCGTCTCAGTCTGTTCCACAGGGTCAATAATCCCCCTCTGGGATTGCCCAAAATTCGCGGTACTCAGTGAAAGGAGGAGGGCGTCTCAGACTATCCTTCCGGACACCTCTGGTTATATATATATATATATCTATATATACCTGAGCTACGTATCCTACCCATCTTCGATCACATGACCACGCCTGACTACTAACAATGAATTCAGGATTTAAGGATATTTTGACTATAAAGAGAGTCACAATCACTGGTCAATCCGGGGTGTCCGTCCCTTATGAGGTACGGTTCGAGCACTGGGCCCCCAACGAGACTACACCTGTATATGATTCCACCCATGAATCACCCCACCAGGGGACAAACCTCAGATCCTCTTTGCAGCAACAAGCACAGGAAAACCACACCAACGGTCAGTCTGAACAGTATAACTGCCAACTTACCGTGGTTGTGGGGGGGTGATCAGTCCCAATTTTCCAGCACCTGTGTCCGCTCCGAGGGTCCTTTGTCTTTGTTGTCCTCCGGGGGCAGAGGCGTCCCTACTCGGGGGCCCCACGTTTGGGTGCCAAGCTGTTGAGGTAGGGCTAAATTAACCCTTCACGGTTGAGCCAGTGATTTCCAAATTAATTTACAGGGCGTTGCTAGCAACTGGTAATGACCACACGGAGACGGGGGTCTCTGTACGGGAGGATCGAGGCAGATCACTGAGCCCCTTTACTGAATCTCACATTACATAGCATTCTGCTTAATTATGCAAAGTATACAGCTACCAATAGAATCGTAATACATGTAAGCCAATAGTATTGCAAGAAAATCAGAATATGTCCCCAGCTGCGTGACGTAGAATATAGAACAATAGCACATTCTTTTAGGGTCTCATCTCATATCTCATATCTTGTACAAGCTGGAACAGTCTGGTTTCATAACAGCCGTGAACGTTCATCTAGTTAAGTTACAAAATTTAACTCGTAAACAGCAAAATGGCGTCGCAAGCCCAAAGGTGGAGTCTGGAGAACAAGATGTCCTGTACATCTGAATACTGTACTTCACAATACCAGAATGGGGACATTACACCAGAATTGAGACATTTTGCCAGAATTGGAGATATTATATCAGAATGGGGGACATTAAACCAGGATGGAGGACATTATGCCAGAATTGGGTATATTATACCAAGACAGGGACATTATACCAGGATAGAGGACATTATACTTGCATAAAGACATTATAACAACATGGGGAATGTTATGTCAGCCTGGGGAACATTATACCAGAATTGAGATATTATACCATGATGGGAGACATTATGCCAGAATTGGGTATATTATACCAGGATATTAGATATTATGCCAGAGTTGCGGATATTACTGTATACCAGGATGAGGGACATTATGCCAGAATTTGAGACATTATATCAGAATGAGGGATACTAAACCAGGATGGAGAACTTTATACCAGAATACAAAGAAAAAAAAGAGAATTGTGCTTGATCCTTGAATTAAAAATAGCCTTGTTTTTTATTAGAAAATCATTTAAAAAATCACATCAGGGTAGACAGTAACCAGTTACTATCTACCCTGATGTGATTTTTAAATGATTTTCTAATAAAACCAAGGCTATTTTTAATTCAAGGATCCAGCACAATTCTCTTTTTTTTTTCTTTTTAATTTATAGTAGCTGAAGAGCCCGGCATTGCCCGGGCATAGTAACCAACTGTGGTTAGTTAAAAGAAATTATAATGATTATCCCCCATCCCATAGTCTCGTGCCCATATACCCATCATACATATCCTCCATCCCATAGTCCCGTGCCCATATACCCATCATACATATCCTCCATCCCATAGTCCCGTGCCCATATACCCATCATACATATCCTCCATCCCATAGTCCAGTGCCCATATACCCATCACACATCCTCCATCCCATAGTCCCGTGCCCATATACCCATCATACATATCCTCCATCCCATAGTCCCGTGCCCATATACCCATCACACATCCTCCATCCCATAGTCCCGTGCCCATATACCCATCACACATATCCTCCATCCCATAGTCCAGTGCCCATATACCCATCACACATCCTCCATCCCATAGTCCCGTGCCCATATACCCATCATACATATCCGCCATCCCACAGTCCCGTTCCCATATACCCATCATACATATCCGCCATCCCACAGTCCCGTTCCCACACAGCCATCATACATATCCTCCATCCCATAGTCCAGTGCCCATATACCCATCACGCATTCTCCATCCCATAGTTCTGTAGGTAACAGCAGGTACGCAGGATGCAGTGACGAGATGCGAGACTGAGTTGAACATTGGCTAGAGAACTTTTATAAATTTAAGCCACTAGGGCTATGCTAAACAACCAAAAAACACTAACAGCTAATGTCCTCGCCGGGACTCTGCACAAACAAACACTTTAAAAGAGAACACGACTAATCCGGCAAAAGCCGGTTGCTATAGGGCTGCGATATGGCCGACTACAGGTCCTTATTTCCTACAGTGTCACTTATCCATCCTGACGTCCCTCGGCGTCTCTGATGAGGCTGCGTTTGAGTCGCAGCCGCTGGGCCCAGCTGCTGAAGCTCTGTCGTAGTCTTCTGGCGCCTCAGCGCCCAGGAAGAGTTGAGGCACAACAGGCCCTGAGGAAGTCCTTTGATGAGATAACCCCCTGTAGAAACAGCGGGGTTCTGCTCATAAGTGAGTTCAATGAGACTCCAGTCTTCAAGCAGGGTTGTGTCGCAGTTACCAGGAGTGGCGGTTGGCAGGCCACATGCACGGCCTGGGACTAGGCAAGGAATTTCTCTGTAGGCGAGGAGTAGGCCCCAACTGCCGACTGCAGCGGGGTGACGTCAACTGCTGCCGATGATGAACAGGCCGCAGTCGCGGGCTGAGGCGGGGTGGTAGTGGGCAGGCCGCAGCCGCGGGCTGGAGTGAAGCGGCAGTGGCTGCAAGGGGCGGCGGACAGGCCGCAACAGGCTAGAGCACAACGGTAACAGCTGCAAATGACTGTGGGCAGGTAGTGACCCCAGATTGGAGTGAAGCGACCGTCTCTTGTTGGTGAGTTCGGCGCCTACTCTCCGCAGGCCACTGTAAGTCTCCCCTCTGCCGATGGTCTCCTCTCTGGTTACCGTCTGTCACTCTGGCTCTCTCCAACTCCCACAGTCTCTTACTTTGTGTCTGCCGTTCCGCCAACTGACTCCCCTGCGCGCTCCCTGTCCTTTGTATACTCGTCCCTCCCCTTGCTGTCCTGTCGCTCCCAGCAGTCCACTCTCCTCCTCCGATTGCCGGGTACAGTTCCCTTAGGAACCTAGATGACGGTCCTCTTGGTTCCGGCCCGGACACTCTGCGGTGGCCCTCCTCCCTACAGTCCTGTGCCCGTATACCCATTATCATTATGACATCATCATCACCATGGCAACCATTATGACATAACTGTCACCATTGCAACCTATTATGACATCATTGTCACCATGGCAACCATTATGACATCATCTTCGCCATTGCAACCTATTATGACATAAGTATCGCCATGGTAACCATTATGACATCATAATGAGGGGCGGGCCTTAAAACACACACACATACACTGGTTTTTATATACACCACTCAAAAAAAATAAAGGGAACACTAAAATACCACATCTTAGATATCTCTGAATGAAATATTCCTGTTGCAAACATTTTTATTCATTGCATAGTGGAATGTGTTCAGAACAATAAAACATAACAATTATCAATATAAATCAAAATGAATATCCTATGGAGGTCTGGATTTGGAATGACACTCAAAATCAAAGTTGAAAATCAAATTACAGGCTGATCCAACTTCAGTGGAAATACCTCATGGCAAGGAAAAGATGCTCAGTATTGTGTGTGGCCTCCACGTGCCTGTATGACCTCCCTACTGTACAACGCCTGGGCATGATCCTGATGAGGTGGTGGATGGTCTCCTGAGGGATCTCCTCCCAGACCTCAACTAAAGCATCCGCCAACTCCTGGACAGTCTATGGTGCAACGTGACGTTGGTGGATGGAGCGAGACATGATGTCCCAGATGTGCTTAAACGGATTCAGGTCTGGGAAAGGGCGGGAAAGTCCATTGCTTCAATGCCTTCATTTTGCAGGAACTGCTGACACACTCCAGCCACATGAGGTCTGGCATTGTCCTGCATTAGGAGGAACCCAGGGCCAACCGCACCAGCATATGGTCTCACAAGGGGTATGAGAATCTCATCTCGGTACCTAATGGAAGTCAGGCTACCTCTGGCGAGCACATGGAGGGCTGTGCGGCCCTCCAAAGAAAAGCCACCCCACACGGTTGCTGACCCACTGCCAAACCGGTCATGCTGAAGGATGTTGCAGGCAGCAGATCGCTCTCCACAGCATCTCCAGACTGTGTCACGTCTGTCACATGTGCTCAGTGTGAACCTGCTTTCATCTGTGAAGAGCACAGGGCGCCAGTGGCGAATTTGCCAATCCTAGTGCTCTGTGGCAAATGCCAAGCGTTCTGCATGGTGTTGGGCTGTGAGCACAACTCCCATCTGTGGACGTCGGGCCCTCAGACCATCCTCATCGAGTCTTTTTCTAACCGTTTGTGCAGACACATGCACATTTGTGGCCTGCTGGAGGTCATTTTGCAGGGCTCTGGCAGTGCTCCTCCTGTCCCTCCTTGCACAAAGGCTGAGGTAGTGGTCCTGCTGCTCGGTTTTTGCCCTCCTACGGCCCCCTCCACGTCTCCTGGTGTACTGGCCTGTCTCCTGGTAGTGCCTCCAACCTCTGGACACTACGCTGACAGACACAGCAAACCCTCTTGCCACAACTTGCATTGATGTGCCATTCTGGGTGAGCTGCACTACCTGAGCCACTTGTGTGGTTTGTAGAGTGCGTCTCATGCTACCACAAGTGTGAAAGCACAACCAGCATTCAAAAGTGACCAAAACATCTGCCAGAATGCATTGATACTGAGATGTGGTCTGTGGTCCCCACCTGCAGAACCACTCCTTTATTGAGGGTGTCTTGATAATTGCCAATAATTTCCATCTGTTGTCTATTCCATTTGCACAACAGCATTTGAAGTTGATTGTCAATCAGGGTTGCTTCCTAAGTGGACAGTTTGATTTCACAGAAGTTTGATTTACTTGGAATTATATTCTGTTGTTTAAGTGTTCCCTTTATTTTTTTGAGCAGTGTATATGTGCATATGTGCCCAGCCGATGGGTGGCTGTGTTTCCTGCTTACATGGATCGGTCAGGTCAGAGGACTTACTGATGAACAACATATTCCCTACTGACTTTTACATTATACCAGAAGACATTATACCAGAATGGTCAAGATTATACCGGGATAGGGTCATTATACCAAGAAGGGGCCCAAGAATGGGGGGAAAATGTATAGCATTTGGCCAATAATGGGGGAGATATTTACTGTATGAAGTCAGGACGGAGACGATATGAAATGTGGGGGTTGAAAACGTATGTCTTTATATAATCTAAAAAGCTGCAGGGGTCCATACATTTGACCAACATGCAGGTGGGGGCCTAGGTCCTAATTTTATACTGGGGCCAATCAGACTTTATTTACGCTACTGCTCCTATAGCAGTGAATGACGAGAGCTGCTCGTATTCTGGTATTCCTGGCGGGTGTATCTGACAAGTCAACTACACAGATCTGTTACATGGTAGTGGTAGGTGTCAGACATTTATAGATTTAGATGTTGGTTTAGGATTAAAAGCCATATAAAAGACGTTACTCTTTGGTCAAGGGTTCTGGATGGTATATAGTACAGCATATACTAGCTGGTCAGATTTCTTAATACATTCCCTACGATACCTTCTTCTCCATGATTGTGGCTCACAATTGTATGATGCGCCTGTTACGGAAAAACATACTTTTACATAAAGTGTAAATATGGCAAAAGAAAATGTAATCTTATCCCAATGTCTGTAGATAAGTTCCAATCCAATTCCTCGCACGGATCAGGCAGACCAACCAAAAAGTGCAATAAAAAAGAAAAAATCCAACGTGGAATGAAAAGGTAAAAAATAGACTTTATTACTAGTTACTAAAAGGGAAAAACATTTTCCAGACAAGCATGCAGGCAGCTACAGCTCCATGTAGGACAAGTGAGACAGATCTACGCGTTTCAAGATTTTGAAAAAGACTAGCGTCAAAACGTGTAGATCTGTCTCACTTGTCCTACATGGAGCTGTAGCTGCCTGCATGCTTGTCTGGAAAATGTTTTTCCCTTTTAGTAACTAGTAATAAAGTCCATTTTTTACCTTTTCATTCCACGCTGGATTTTTTCTTTTTTTTTTTTACATAAAGTGTGTTCAATAAAGCTTAAAATTATTGCTCTTCATGATTACTGCAGAATGCATATGGCCATTCATTTGTACAACTCACCACCAGAGTATTCTTTCTACCATGCAAAATAAATTACGGGTTAAATATGCCATGACTTTGAGTCGGACATTGCTGGATGCCCAGAGTTGGCCTGTTCTGCTGTAACCTATGATGAACAGATAAAGGGGCGTAAGATGTCCTGCAGGTGTAGAGGATGCTCCATGAGAGATCGGATGACCTCAGTTATCCAGGAAAGGCATCCGATTTTTCTTTGAAGCGGAAATATCTTCTTAGTAACTGTGCAAGTGATGGTTTTCTGTTTCCTCTCTCCCTTTTGTGTTTTTTCTGAGTCTACAGCTTTAGATGATCTGAGGGGCTGTTGCCAATAGAAAGGTGACAAAAGCTCATAAGGACATAGACAGATGGGGAGGGTGGTGTGCACAGGACCTGTATGATCAACCATCACTTTACATCCTGTCCTTTGTCCTCCACTTTAAATTGTAACCATGTTCTTCTTTGTGCCTTTGGCCAGTGTATGTATCATTGAATTCAGCCCCGAGTGTCTGCGTAACTACAAAGTTCTTTCATTTAAAAGTTTAGTCCTAAACTATCGTATGGCCAATAATTCACTGCATTTTTTCAGTGTTTTGGGCATGAATACTTCTCAAATAGCTACTTGTGGATTTGCGACACATTCCAAAGATTTTCACCTTTTTTAAAGTTGCCATTTGCTTTGATATTTTTCAGACTTTTGGGTTAATGTGACTTTTCCAGATGTTTCACACCGAGTCATCGAATACGACTTTATGAAAGTTGCAACATTTTTGTGGAAATCTACTACAGCCCTCCACTCCTGAGTGAATAATTTGGCATGCCAGGACTTTTGCTGTTCATGCACCAACAGGTACAAAAAAAAAAAATTAAAGACAAAAAATATGGATCATTTCTGGCTTTTTACAAAATGTATGAACTGCGTACGCCATTTTTCAGCAACAAATACCAAAATTATGTGTGTGTGAATTGATTGCATGGTATCCATTAGAGATGAGCGGATCGATTCTCAATCTTTGGCCTATAGAAAGGAAGCTTGTTAAGCTCTTTCCTTCTGGGATCAACAGTGCAGTTTTTGATTTTCCAGGGCTGACACAACGTCATCATTGCAGCATGATGTATAGTTGATGTCATGCCAGCCCTGGTTGGCCAAAATCCCAGAAGGTAAGAGAGTCATGAGCCTCCGTTCCAACAGTCAAAAACTATTGACCAGGACGTTGGGCAGTAGTCCATGAAGCGATCTACCCATCTCTGGTATCTCTTTTGCAGCAGTTCATTTGATCAGCACAGTAAAAAGAATAAAAAACACAAAAAAATGAATTTATATTTAAAATACCAAGGAGCATAAACTCTCATTACTGTTACTACTGCAATGGTTACGAGAGTTGCATTGACAATTATTCTAATAAAACACCTTTTTTTGCAATGTCACAGAGAGCTGCCATGTGTTTTAATCCTGACTGTGTGATCCACCCATGATGAAGTAGAAAACAAATTATAAAGTACAATAGTAGAAAAAAAAAAAATCAGAAGTATTTTCAGTCAATAGAAAGTAGTTATTGATATAACACCTTTGTAGAAATACAACAGACTAGGAATAACTAATTTCAAAATATTTTTATTAAAAATAAAAATGCTGAAATCCTAAGACCTAAATTCAATGTACAAAATAAAAAGGAGTAGGGGTTGTGTACAAATTTACACAATAGAAGCATAACGGCTGCAGTTTAGTAGCTTTCTACAATCATAAATATATACAACCGAGAGAGTTGCATTGTATTTACAACACAGTAATTTACTGCAAACACTGGGAATAAAGTGTAGTTCCGTAAAAAGAAACTTTTCAGGTGGCTATGGATCATACACGGCCTCCAGAGTACTTCATGTAAACTGTGAGAAGGTTACACGGTACATCCAAAGAGCGGATCATCTGTCAAGCAAAGTCCTAGCTTAACTCAGCAATAAGACATCCATCAAGAGCTTTCAAAGCCTCAGACAAGTGTGAAGTCTAGAGGTTTTAGGAACTGTTGTGAACTCTCCTTTCTGTAATTTGCACGACAGTCCGGCACCACAATGACAACGCTGGAATATCTCCAGGCCATGGGAACCTTTTCTCCTGTGCTTGGTGCACACTTGACCTTCCTCAAGGACAGGTTTACAGATCTTTGACCAAAAGTGACGTGCACAACAAAGTCCTGGTCCACAGTCCGATGATCTCAGACACACGTCACCATCACGACCTAGAGAGAAAAACATAAAGCACATGTGAGTGCTTGAGAAAGTACGTCATGGCTCCAAAAGCTGTTCTGGCTTGTGTAATGGATACCGGCATAACCTAAGGTACAACCCCTCTACCTTCCTATATAGTAGAGCCAATATTCATCTCGTGATAAAAACGGCTTATGACATCTCAGTAAAAGTAGTCTATTTACCTTTAAATGGCTGCATTCCGGAAGGCGACGTGGTAAATTTGGTGTTGGTATCCATAGTGGCTTGATCAGTATTATAGGTCTCCATAATAGCATCCTCCATATGGTGTGGAAAGCGTTCATGATCATGTTCAACAGGCACACAAATACCTGAAAAGGGCACAAGTCAGAATTCAGCATGGGTAATAAATACATAAGATTACGACACAGGCCATGTGTAAAAGGCATCACAAAGCAATCACCTGGCCCACTTGGACAATGTGAGACAACGCAGTACATCTGTATCTATAATGGCTTTACTAAAGAGTACAATCACAGTAGGTCACCAAGAACTGGCCAACCTAAAAACTGGCTGGTGGCTAAATTGTCATGGTAAGTGACCCTTTAGCATTTATGCTAAACCTATGGGAAGCTCCAACTTCCTCATCAGAGGTCGTTAAGAGTGTTTGTATAGATCCTCAAAGGCATTTCAATTTTTTTTTTGTTTAGCAAAAATATCCACTTAGTGGTACAGCTGTGGACAATGTTGTGTCCATTGTGCCCATACAATTGCTTCACATTTCAATCTGGATAGTTCAGCTGAGATTAAGGAGCTGTGGTTATTCTAGTTCCTGGCTCCTCAGGAGAAGGTCCAGTGTTCCTATCTTTAGTACACATGGTTGCTCAGATTGTTCTACAGCAAAATATTGTGATGTAGAAAGCCCTTCTACAAAGGACTCAAAGCCAGGTATTTATCATAGAAAAATGGAACTTCCTATGCCTTTCCCATCAACTAATCCATTTTCTGTAATTGACACTTGCATCAATCACTGATATCAAGGCTACCTGCCTAAATAAACAACAGAAGGTACTCACCATTACTACAGAAGTTGCCCATGCAGCACATGGCATCCCGGAGGCATCGTTTTCTGCGTTTCCTACACGCCAGACAGACCATGTTGTTGCCATTTCTAGAGCTGTGGCAGAATTCATCTAGGGCACAATCATCATCTTCTGTGCAACTGTAGAGCTAAAAAGGTACAGATGTCAGAACAGCACAGAGGAGACCATCCCATGCAATGGAGATGTCAGAACAGCACAGAGAAGACCATCCCATGCAATGGAGATGTCAGAACAGCACAGAGAAGACCATCCCATGCAATGGAGATGTCAGAACAGCACAGAGAAGACCATCCCATGCAATGGAGATGTCAGAACAGCAGAGAAGACCATCCCATGCAATGGAGATGTCAGAACAGCACAGAGAAGACCATCCCATGCAATGGAGATGTCAGAACAGCACAGAGAAGACCATCCCATGCAATGGAGATGTCAGAACAGCACAGAGGAGACCATCCCATGCAATGGAGATGTCAGAACAGCACAGAGAAGACCATCCCATGCAATGGAGATGTCAGAACAGCACAGAGAAAACCATCCCATGCAATGGTGACGTCATAACAGCACAGAGGAGACCATCCCATGCAATGGAGATGTCAGAACAGCACAGAGAAGACCATCCCATGCAATGGAGATGTCAGAACAGCACAGAGAAAACCATCCCATGCAATGGAGACGTCAGAACAGCACAGAGAAGACCATCCCATGCAATGGAGACGTCAGAACAGCACAGAGAAGACCATCCCATGCAATGGGTCTAGGCTTTACAACGATCCTCCTGGCTAAAAACCTCATTAAATGACTTAGCATTAAAAGCCATCTGTATAACAAGTTCCCATGGGTCATCTTAGGCACAGTATGGGGTTCTTCTACATATATGGCATAATTGATGGACAACTACTGTGGAAATGTCAAAAGCTCAGTGAAGGCACCTACCGGGTAGGCATCCAGGGGCTGGTACTTGTTGGCCATGTCATAGTAGGAGTCCGGGCTGACACTGACGGGGTAGAAGCCCATAGGTGGTCCAGCTGGGGCTGCAGGAGCGTTCTTGATGGAGTTGGAGCTTCCCACCACCACATAGGCAGAGGCTCCATGGAGAAGCGTGAGGAGAGTCATGAGCATCCTGGAGAGCCGGCGCATGGTCAGGCGCTAAGTCCCGGGCGGCGCTGCTGCTGTGTGCGGAGGCTCCGGCGCCGGCCTCTACTTATACCGGCCGCTTGTTTGCATCCACGCCCACAGCGCGGCACAACAAAGCCGGGGGATGGGACCCCAGAGCTGCGGGGTCCGGCCCGGGCACATCACACGGCAGACGGGCAGGGAGTGACACAATCAGGGCAATTAGCGGGGACAGTGTCTGATGATGGCGCACGTCAGGAGCCTCCGGGATGACACTGCTCTGTACACGCTGCACACGTGGAGGGGAGATAGTGCTGCTGCAGAGAATCATATAGACAGGAGGGATGCAGCTATAGTGTATATATATATATACCAGGCAGGTAGATTAGATGGATGGGTAGAATAAACATTACAAGCTGCATTATCTGTACCAAGAAGAAATGACCTGATGGAAAGATGAAACACAAATCAGATACCACTGAGGAGCGAACACTATCTAGAACTCTCTGTCTATACCATGGTATATATGCAGAATAGTTACAAAGAGTCTTGCTCAGGCTTCCACATATGTATGAGTAAAAGTTTCACTGGACTTTTCATAATTTTTACCATTTTTGAATGTTAGCTGCTTTTTCATTTATTTTATATTATCTGTATTTTGGGGGCTACAGGCAGTGAGTCGGCGCCGATACTCTGAGACTTGTGCTGCGTAATTTTTATGTTTATAGATGGATAGATAATTATGTAATAGACAACAGAAATATGATGAAAGAGATTATACACACTCCGATGCTATACATAATTGATTAGTTATATGTAAATAGAAACTAGATAGATGATAAATAGATAATATAATAATAACAATAATAATAATAAATTTTATTTCTATAGCGCCGACATATTCCGCAGCACTTTACATTTCAGAGGGGATTTGTACAGACGATAGACATTACAGCATAACAATAATCACATAGATCATAACAAATACCAAGAGGAATGAGGGCCCTGCTCACAAGCTTACAGTCTATGAGGAAAAAGGGGAGACACGAAAGGTGGGTGGTAACAACTGCCCTGATTGTATGGACCAGCCATAATGTTAAGTGTGTAACAGTACAGATGCAGAGGGCTAATGGATGCATAAAGCATGTGGGAACATGATGCGGGGTACCTGGTTATGGTAAAAAACTTTTGGCTGTGCCACACAGGGACAGATTACGTTAATGTGTTGAGGCGGTAAACCAGTCTCAATAAATGTGTTTTCAGGGCACGCTTAAAATTGTGGGGATTGGGGACTAATCGTATTGACCTGGGAAGTGCATTCCAAAGAATTGGTGCAGCACGTGTATAGTCTTGAAGACGGGAGTGGGAGGTTCTGATTATTGAGGATGCTAACCTCAGGTCATCAGCAGAACGGAGGGCGCGGGTAGGATGGTATACTGAAACAAGGGAGGAGATGTAGGGTGGTGCTGAGCCATGGAGAGCTTTGTGGGTGAGGGTAATAAGTTTGTACTGGATTCTGGAGTGGATGGGTATCCAGTGTAATGACTGGCACAAGGTAGAGGCATCGGTTTAACGATTGGCGAGGAATTTGATCCTGGCAGCTGCATTCAAGACAGATTGGAAGGGGGAGAGTTTGGTAAGAGGGAGACCGATTAGAAGGGAGTTACAATAGTCGAGACGAGAATGAATAAGAGAAACAGTCAGAGTTTTTGCAGAGTCAAAAGTAAGAAAAGGTCAAATTCTAGAAATGTTTTTGAGGTGCAGATGACAAGAGCGAGCCAGTGAACGGATGTGGGGGGCAAAGGAAAGCTCAGAGTCAAGTATGACCCCAAGACAGCAGGCATGTTGCTGGGGAGTAATAGTAGAACCACACACGGAAATGGCAGTGTCAGGTATAGGTACATTAGTAGTGGGAGGAAACACCAGGAGTTCAGTCTTTGACAGGTTCAGTTTCAGATATAGTGAGGACATGGTGTTAGACACAGCGTTTAGACAATTGCCAGTGTTTTCTAGAAAGGCTGGCGTGATGTTAGGAGAAGAAGCGTATAATTGTGTGTCGTCAGCATAGAGATGGTACTGGAAACCAAATCTACTGATTGTTTGACCAATAGGGGCAGTATACAAAGAGAAGAGGAGGGGGCCTAGGACTGATCCTTGAGGAACCCCAACAGTAAGGGGAAGGTGAGAGGAGGAGGAACCAGCAAAAGATACAGTAAAGGAGCGGTCAGAGAGATAGGAGGAGAACCAGGAGAGAACGGTGTCCTTTAAGCCAATGGAACGGAGCATAGTGAGGAGGAGCTGATGATCCACAGTGTCGAATGCTGCAGAGAGATCCAAGAGAATTAGCATGGAGTAATGACCATTTGATTTAGCTGTTAGTAGATCATTAGAGACTTTAGTGAGGGCAGTTTCAGTAGAATGTAAAGAGCGGAAACCAGATTGGAGAGGGTCGAGAAGAGAGTTTTCTGAGAGATAGTGGATAAGACGGGAGTGGACCAGGCGTTCCAGGAGTTTAGAGATGAAGGGAAGATTAGAAACAGGTCTATAGTTAGCGGCACAGTTTTGGTCGAGGGATAGTTTTTTAAGTAGTGGATGTATGATGGCATGCTTAAATGAGGAGGGAAAGATACCAGAAGAGAGAGAGAGGTTAAATATTTTAGTTAGGTGAGGGGTGACAGCAGGGGAAAGGGTCTGGAGTAGATGTGATGGAAATGGGTCACTGGTGCAAGTGGTTGGGCGGGAAGATGCAAGGAGCCTGCTTACTTCTTCTGTGACTGGTTCAAAGTCAGAGAGTGAGCTAGATGCAGTGGGGGAGGGAGGACAGTGCATGGTATGAGGTGACTGGGAGATAATTTCCTGTCGGATCTGGTCAATTTTTTCTTTGAAGTAATTGGCCAGATCGTCAGCTCGGAGCTCCGTGGTTGGGGCCTGTACTCTTGGATTGAGTAGAGAATGAAAAGTGTCAAAGACACGTTTCGGGTTATTGGACAGTGAGGTGATCCGAGGGTGTTGAAATAGGTTTGTTTGGAAAGGTGAAGGGCAGTGTGGTATGTTCGAAGCATAAGCTTATAATGGATGAAATCTTCGGGTAGGTTGGATTTTCTCCACAGACGTTCAGCGCACCTGGAGCACCGCTGCAGGAAACGTGTTTGCAGGGTGTGCCAGGGTTGTCGCTGTCTGTGTTGTGGTGTTCTATGTATAGGAGGAGCAAATTCATCCAGGGCACTTTGAAGTGTTACATTGTAATGCTTCAATGCAGAATCAGGACATGAAAAGGAGGAGATAGGGGCCAATGAACACTGCAAGTTCTTCATAAGTTTCTGGGTGTTAATGGCCTGTATGTTTCTATAAATATGGACAGTGGGGGTGACCTGAGCAGCCTGGCAGTTCTTGATAGAGAATGAAAGAAGGTTGTAGTCAGAGTGCGGGAGAGGGGAGTTTGCAAAATCATCCACTGCACAAAGCCGAGAGAAGACCAAGTCGAGGAAGTTCCCGTCTTCATGCGTTGGAGAATTAGTTAGCTGCAAAAGGCCAAACGAGGAGGTTAGAGATAAAAGGTGAGTAGCAGATGGGGAGAGGGGAAGCGCAATGGGGATGTTGAAATTGCCCATGATGAGGGTAGGGATGTCACAGGAGAGAAAATGTGGAAGCCGAGTGGCAAAATGATCCAGGAATTGATGGGAGGGGCCGGGAGGACGATACACCACCGCCACTCGCATGGAGAAGGGGGTGTAGAGTCTGACGGCATGGACCTCAAAAGAAGGAAAGACAAGTGAGGGTACTTGAGGGATAATCTGAAAGGTACATTTTCATGATAGCAGACCAACGCCTGCACCTGCTCTATTGTCTGATCTTGGGGTATGAGAGAAGTGTAGTCCCCCGTATGAAAGAGCAGCAGCAGCGGTAGTGTCTGACTGCTGGATCCAGGTTTCAGTAAGAGCCAGGAGGTTAAGAGAATTAGAAAGGAAAAAGTCATGAGTGAAGGAGAGTTTGTTACACACTGAGTGAGAACTCCAAAGGGCACAATTAAGAGAGACAAATGGCATGCAGGGAATAAATATTAATAAGATTAGAGGGGTTTCTGAGTGTAGCAGTTGGGGGGTTTGACTTTCTATAACATGGGGGACCAGGGTTGGGAGCAATGTCTCCTGCGACTAGGAGAAGGAGGATAGAAAGAGTGAGCAGATGGTTAAGTGATTTGTGAGAGCATCTCTTATGTTGAATGGTGGGACTGAATGGATCTGTGCAATTTAACAATGTGAAAAGAGCATGAGTGCTATACATAGGAGAGGAAAGAAGTGAGGGGCCAATATGGACGGAGTGTTGAGAGTTAATACCAGGGCGGTGGATGTGTGTGAATGCAGCGGCCAGGATATAAATTTTGCAAATGCCTATGGTAAATATTTGGGGTTGCCCAAGTGTACAGGGAAGAGATTTATTTATTTGTCTTACCTGTCTCCTGCCCTGTCTAACTGCCATGTTATAACTGCCAGTGTACTTTGATACATTATTTTCCGCTTTGTAAGACGCACTTTTTTCCCCCAAATTTGGAGGGAAAACGGGGGTGCGTCTTACAAAGCGGACATGCCTTACGTAGGCTGTGATCGGGGTCATCCAGTGGTTGCTGGCCGATGCTGCGGGTGTCTCCGGTGCCGCGTTGTGTGCCCGTCGATGCCCGGGGCTCTACCGACATTGTGCGACAGGCCAGAGTCCCGGCATTTCCTCGGTTCCCTGTGTGCCGGTAAAAAAATGGCCGCCGGCGCGTGCGCAGATGGGATCTCGGGACCCAGCTCTTGAGAGATTAGATTTCAGATCAATAAGCAATAAGTTGCAAGGATTATAAGAGGCACCACCATTTTATGAAAAAATATTTTTTTCTTATTTTTCTCCTCAGAATTTGTGGTGCGTCTTATAATCCGGAGTGTCTTATAAAGCGAAAAATACGGTACTTTGATTACATGTACATAAATGCCACCCCTGCATAAATGCCTTCCCCAGGCTAGCTCTGAATTTATAGAAGGCCACTTCTGAAATCTTCCTTTTTTTTTTTTTTTTTTTTTCCTCTCCTTACTCGTTAGCAATCAATCAAACTAAGTTAGGACAGCAGGACACAATAAATGTATTTAGCAGATAAACAAGTGACCAGGCCTACATGGATCATAAACCACTTTGAAAAGTTACTTGACCTCAATAGCATAAGGGGACAAGCAGGGTGAGTTGAAGTAACTATATACCATTATAAATGCTGCAAAGATGAATGATAGAGGTTGAACACATGCAGGATTCAGTGACGTTGCTGGAAAGAGTTTAATACCTGTATGAAGAGAATAGAGATGCATGTTAGATTCAGCCATGTTATAACTGCCAGCGTACTTCGATACATGCACTTTGATTGCATGTACATAAATGCCACCCCTGCATAAATGGATAGATAATGGATAGATATGGGATAGATCGATAGATAGATAGATGGATAGATAGAGAGATACATAGATATAGATGGATGGATGGATAGATAGATAGATGGATAGATAGAGAGATACATAGACAGAGATAGATAGATAGATAGATAGATGATAGATAGATAGATATGGGATAGATAGATGGATAGATAGAGAGATACATAGACAGATAGATAGATAGATAGATAGATAATGGATAGTTATGGGATAGATAGATAGATAGATAGATATGGGATAGATAGATGGATAGATAGATAGATATGGGATAGATAGATGGATAGATAGAGAGATGCATAGATAGATGGATAGATAGAGAGATAGATATGGGATTGATAGATCGATGGATAGATAGAGAGATAGATACATAGAGATAGATAGATAGGTAGATAGATAGAGATAGTTAGATGATAGATGATTAATAGATAGATAGATAATAGATAAGAGATGATAGATAAGAAATAGTTAGATAGATGATAGATAATAGATGTATAGATAATAGATAGATGGTAGATACATAATAGATGATAGATAAATAAATGGATAGATAGATAATACGTTAGGTGCAGATGACCGTTCTTGTTTCCATCCGAGAAAAATGGTCCGATTATGCTGATCAGAGTGTGATCCAATTTTCTCAGAAGTGGCGAGAAAAAAAGTTTCTCTGCCTTCTCTGTTATGTCAATCCATGAAAATGAGACCACACTTGAACTTGGATAACATCGATTTTTTTTCTCAAACCCATAGACATGCATAGGCTTGTGCCATCCGATTCTTGGATTCAAATCATATATGCTGCTATCTTTTCTCAGAGACCATTTGGTCAAGGAAAAAAAATCCTGCATGTGAACAACCCCATAAAATATCAGGAGCTTGAGTGCTGTCCATCACAGCTAGCACTTGTCCAACTTATATAGATAGATAGATAATAGCTAATGAATAGATAGATATAGATAGATAGATAATAGATAGCTAATAGATAGATAGATAATGGATAGAAAGACATATGGATCGATAGATAGATCATAGATACAATAGATAAATACATAGTAGATAGAGAGATAAATAATAGATAGATAAAGAAAACAAAAAGCAGCACAGGCAGATAGCATTGCTGGGTGCCATGCCTCCAAGGCAATAACCAAAACCTCCATGTACATAGAAAAAATGAAGGCAGCACACCAGGTCAGGGTGAAAAAATGTGGCTATTTAATTGCCCAAAATGGCGACATTTCGGCTCAGGATTGTGAGCCTTTCTCAAGCTGGAACTGGTGTGCTCTCTGTAGATAAATAGACAATAGATAGATATATAGATGATAGATAATAGATAGACAATAGATATATGGATAAATAGCTGATAGACAGATAGATAGATAGATAGATAGATAGATAGATAGATGGATAGATAGAGGATAGATGATAGATACAAGGTGGGCCATTTATAAAGTTGAATCCAAAATGGCCAACTTCAAAATGCCGCCATGGTCACCACCCATCTTGAAAAGTTCCCCCCTCCCATATACTAATGTGCCACAAAGAGGAAGTTGATATCACCAACCATTCCCATTTTATTTAGGTGTATCCACATAAATGGCCCACCCTGTAGATAGAAAGATATGCCAAAAAATGGAAAAGCACAATATTAATAAGCGGGTGCACAAGCCTCCTCTCAAAGCATCCAATACTTGCCCCAATCCAGATAATGAAAAAATGAAGGCAGCAAAATGTGGTTTTAATTCAGACCCTCATGGCACGGCGACGTTTCGGCTCACACTGAGCACACTAACGGTCACAAATCTATGGAGTGCTGCCTTCATTTTTTCTTTATCTAGATAGATAGATAATAGATATATAGATAGAGATGAGATAGATAGATAGATCATATATTTTACCATAACAGTTTATATGAATAGATCACTTAGTGGAGATGTTGCTGTTGTACTTACTCTGAATATTGATGACTGAATTGATATCAAATCCTGATATTTCTATGATAATCTTATTATGATATTATCAGCAGAAGAGAAAACTTTCAATAAGGATTATACAACCATTCTGACATGGATTTTCTAAGAAAGTCCACCAGCCTCACCAGGTTAAATTTATTCATTATCCATGGGTTTGTACTGTCAAATTTGATGACAAATTATTTGAATTCTGTTGGGCATGATTTTGTTTCTTTTGTTCGCCATTAAAAGTTTTCAACAAGCCCGGACCCTCAACGTTGGTTATTTTCTATCTACCGGCTAACACTGTACAAGATATTTTTTCCTGTGATTCTGGCGTCAATACAGTTACATGGGATCTTCTCCTTTCTTCTGGTCTCTGAATCATCAGAGTGAGTTACCTGTTCCTCCGTGACATGTTTTATAAGTAGAGAACTGGCGCCAACTTGTGGACCATTTGTGGTAATGATATTTATTGTGCTTTGCCTGGTGTCAAAGATCTATCAATTAAAAAAAAGTTGAACAAAATTAAAAAAAAATAATCTCCTACATAGACGGCGAACGGCATAAAAGGAATGGCGATTAATCTGAATTTTCCAAGAGATTGCGACCAACAGGGTCACCAGCCATCTGTATATTTCAGGCCACATTGTTTTTGCCCTGTATGTAAAAAAATGTTTAACGCGTCTGTGATTGTTTTGAAGTTGAAGAAAATGATACAGATTATTTTATAGTGTAAATCTCGCCATTTTATGGTTCACAGTGAGCGCAGGCGACGTCTTCACATCAGAATTATGGGCTCTAGACGTGGATCGCTGATAATCATAGCGATTTAGTTTCCCAATGTTTTCTGTTTCCGAATTTTTGGTAAATAAAAAATCAAGTTGGAGTCCCCGGAGAAAGACAGTAGATTTCTCTATCCATTTTTTTCCTATGGATTCCTGGAAAGCGAGAATGATATTTTGATATAAACATAATTACTTGAATGTCGTATTATCTTATCACATCCAAATATATTTTCACGTGTGATGTAACTCAGACTAATGTCCCAGTATTAATTACACACTGGACTCTTACCTGATTGACAGGAGGCTCTCACATATATACTGTGTATATATATATATATATATATATATATACTAGAGGTGGGCCCCATGCTATCGCATCGGGAGGGCAGTGTATGTGTGTGGGGTGTGCATCCCACTTCTGCCTGCCCACCCACCTCCGTGCAGTCACAGCCGGCAGGAAAGTCTGTGGTTTGCGGCCTGTGCTGGAGATGGGATGCGGCACCACCAGAGGGTGCCCGCACCCCCATCTCCAGCACAGGCTGTAAGCCGCGGTCCTTCCTGCCGGCTGTGACTGCACAGAGGTGGGTGAGCAGGCAGCGGCGGGATTCGGCGCATGTAGTCAGGCGGCGGGTCCTGGTGGGGGTCCAGCAGCGGGTTCAGCGGCACCTGCGGGGGGTCCAGCGGGGGGGGTCCCGGCAGCGTCCCGCTGGTGGTACTGCGGAAGAGCCTGGTACCATATTGGAATACCCATTACTTGGGTATTCCAATATGGCGGTCGGCGTACTTCCGATGCGGCGCGCTGGATTGTGGGATTCGAGATGTCCGGACGGAAGTGGATGACAGACAATTCTGGGTAAGTATATAATAGATATATCTATATATATAAAACTGAATGTATGCATGTGTGTATCACCAACCAATCACGAAGCTGAGCTGTGATTGGTTGCTATGAGCAACAGTTTTCCTTGCAACCAATCACTAAGCATCTCTCATTTCACCAGAGCTGGTTAAAAGAAGCTGAGCTGTGATTGGTTGCTATGAGCAAGTTTTCCCACTTGACAACACCTCAGCAGACACTGGGTGGGAGAAATCTAGCATCCCTGGGAACATAAGCTGCCAGCCATTATCTGCCCCCCCCAGAAAGGAGCACAGAGCACTTTGGTTTTGACCCCAGGCCTCTCTTAAAGGTATCCCTGGTATGGAAGTTAAAACCGTTCCACTCAGCTCTGTGGTTCTGACCCCAGGGTCTCTTAAAGGGATCATTGGTATGGAAGTTAGGGCAAATCCACTCTGCGCTTTGGTACTGACCCTTGGCCTTTTTTAAAGAGATCTCCAGTATGGAAGTCAGGGCAAATCCATCCAGCGCTTTGGTTCTGACCCCAGATCTCTCTTAAAGGGATCCCCGGTATGGAAGTCAGTGCAATTGCTTTCAAATGCTCAGGTACTGACCCCAGGTTCTCTTAAAGGGATCTCCTGTATGCAAGTCAGGGCAAATCCACTCAGCGCTGTGGTTCTGATCCCAGGCTCTCTTAAAGGGATCTCCGGTATGGAAGTCAGGGCAAATACACTCAGCGCTCTGGTTCTGATCCCAGGCTCTCTTAAAGGGATCCCCGGTATGGAAGTCAGGGCAAATCCACGCTGCGCTTTGGTACTGACCCCAGGCCTCTCTTAAAGGGATCTCCGGTATGGAAGTTAGGGTAAATCCCTCAGTGCTCTGATTCTCACCCCAGGCCTCTCTTAAAGGGATCCTTGGTATGGAAGTTAGGACCGTTCCACTCAGCGCTCTGGTTCTGACCCCAGGCTGACGGGATGATGTGGGATATTAGGGGGAGTAGTCCGGTAGCTCTGGCTGACGGGATGATGTGGGATATTAGAGGTAGTAGTCCGGTGGCGCTGGCTGACGGGATGATGTGGGATATTAGGGGTAGTAGTCCGGTGGCGCTGGCTAATGGGATGATGTGGGATATTAGTGGTAGTAGTCCGGTGGCGCTGGCTGACGGGATGATGTGGGATATTAGGGGTAGTAGTCCGGCGGCTGTGATGGGATGATGTGGGATATTAGTGGTAGTAGTCTGGTGGCTTTGACGGGATAATGTGGGATATTAGTAGTCCGGTGGCTCTGGCTGATGGGACGATGTGGGATATTAGGGGTAGTAGTCCGGTAGCTCTGGCTGATGGGACGATGTGGGATATTAGGGGTAGTAGTCCGGTAGCTCTGGCTGATGGGACAATGTGGGATATTATAGTGAATGTGGCTATGCGGAGTGGGCGTGGCTATACACTCAGCTTTATATATCTATAATAATAAATGCCCTAACCAGCTTCCGGTTGTAACAACTTCCGTCCAGTTGTAACCGGTGACGTCACCACACACACACGCACATGTTAACCCTCAACACACCACACCGCCTCAACACACACTCCTCTCACCTTTCACCTCCACTCATGTCCACTCACTCTTTCACTCCACATACGTTCCTTTCTCTCACTCCGTTTCTCATACACCGTCATCGTCGCTGCCCCGACATCTTCCTCCGCCGCCGCGATCCAGGATCCAGACGTTCTCCAAGCCGCCGACATGTTCTTGCGGGACGCCATCTTGGATGTCGTGAAATCCCGCGAGATTCAAGATGGCGTCGCCGCAACAACATGTCGATGGCGTGGACGACATCGGGATCCAAAAAGATGGCGTCGGAGAAATCTCGCGAGATTACGCCGACGCCATTTTGGATCCCGATGTCGCCCATGTCAGCGACATGTTGTTGCGGGACGCCATCTTGAATATCGCGGGACTTCACGACATCCAAGATGGCGTCCCGCAAGAATATGTCGCTGGCGTGGGCGACATCGGGATCCAAAATGGCGTCGGCGTAATCTCGCGAGATTTCGCCGACGCCATCTTTTTGGATCCCGATGTCGTCCACGCCAGCGACATGTTGTTGCGGCGACGCTATCTTGAATATCGCGGGATTTCACGAAATCCAAGATGGGGTCCCGCAAGAACATGTCGGCGGCCTGGAGAACGTCTGGATCCTGGATCGCGGCGGCGGAGGAAGATGTCGGGGCAGCGACGATGACGGTGTGAGTATGAGAAACGGAGTGAGAGAAAGGAATGTATGTGGAGTGAAAGAGTGAGTGGACATGAGTGGAGGTGAAAGGTGAGAGGAGTGTGTGTTGAGGCGGTGTGGTGTGTTGAGGGTTAACATGGCAAGAGGTGTTAACGACGTCGGCAAAATCTCGCGAGATTTCGCCGACGCCATCTTGCATTCGTGAAATTGCGTCATGTACCTCACGCCGACTTGCTGTGCGGACGCTTGGCATTGCCTGTACCACCATAACTACTGCTGCCTTGGTCCTATGCCTGTTTACTGCCGGTGTCTAATTACTGGACCAATTTGCCTGTACCGCCATAACTACTGCTGCCTTGCTCCTCTGCCGGTGTCTAATTACAGGACCAATTTGCCTATAACGCCATAACTACTGCCTTTGTCCTCTGCCGGTGTCTAATTACAGGGCCAATTTGCCTATACTGCCATAACTACTGCTGCCTTTGTCCTCTGCCAGTGTCTAATTACAGGGCCAATTTGCCTCTATCGCCATAACTACTGCTGCTTTGGTCATCTGCCTGTTTACTGCCGGTGTCTAATTACAAGGCCAATTTGCCTCTACCGCCATAACTACTGCTGCCTTGCTCCTCTGCCGGTGTCTAATTACAGGGCTAATTTGCCTCTACCACCATAACTACTGCTGCCTTGCTCCTCTGCCGGTGTCTAATTACAGGGCTAATTTGCCTCTACCGCCATAACTACTGCTACCTTGCTCCTCTGCCGGTGTCTAATTACAGGGCTAATTTGCCTCTACCGCCATAACTACTGCTACCTTGCTCCTCTGCCGGTGTCTAATTACAGGGCCAATTTGCCTCTACCGCCATAACTACTGCTGCCTTGCTCCTCTGCCGGTGTCTAATTACAGGGCCAATTTGCCTCTACCGCCATAACTACTGCTGCCTTTGTCCTCTGCCGGTGTCTAATTACAGGGCCAATTTGCCTATACTGCCATAACTACTGCTGCCTTTGTCCTCTGCCAGTGTCTAATTACAGGGCCAATTTGCCTCTATCGCCATAACTACTGCTGCTTTGGTCATCTGCCTGTTTACTGCCGGTGTCTAATTACAAGGCCAATTTGCCTCTACCGCCATAACTACTGCTGCCTTGCTCCTCTGCCGGTGTCTAATTACAGGGCTAATTTGCCTCTACCGCCATAACTACTGCTACCTTGCTCCTCTGCCGGTGTCTAATTACAGGGCCAATTTGCCTCTACCGCCATAACTACTGCTGCCTTGCTCCTCTGCCGGTGTCTAATTACAGGGCCAATTTGCCTCTACCGCCATAACTACTGCTGCCTTTGTCCTCTGCCGGTGTCTAATTACAGGGCCAATTTGCCTATACTGCCATAACTACTGCTGCCTTTGTCCTCTGCCAGTGTCTAATTACAGGGCCAATTTGCCTCTATCACCATAACTACTGCTGCTTTGGTCATCTGCCTGTTTACTGCCGGTGTCTAATTACAAGGCCAATTTGCCTCTACCACCATAACTACTGCTGCCTTGCTCCTCTGCCGGTGTCTAATTACAGGGCTAATTTGCCTCTACCGCCATAACTACTGCTGCCTTGCTCCTCTGCCGGTGTCTAATTACAGGGCTAATTGGCCTCTACCGCCATAACTACTGCTACCTTGCTCCTCTGCCGGTGTCTAATTACAGGGCTAATTTGCCTCTACCGCCATAACTACTGCTACCTTGCTCCTCTGCCGGTGTCTAATTACAGGGCCAATTTGCCTCTACCGCCATAACTACTGCTGCCTTGCTCCTCTGCCGGTGTCTAATTACAGGGCCAATTTGCCTCTACTGCCATAACTACTGCTGCATTGCTCCTCTGCTGGTGTCTAATTACAGGGCCAATTTGCCAATACCGCCATAACTACTGCTGCCTTGCTCCTCTGCCGGTGTCTAATTACAGGGCCAATTTGCCTCTACCGCCATAAGTACTGCTGCCTTGCTCCTCTGACTGTTCACTGCCTGTGTCTAATTACAGGGCCAATTTGCCTCTACCGCCATAACTACTGCTGCCTTGCTCCTCTGCCGGTGTCTAATTACAGGGCCAATTTGCCTCTACCGCCATAACTACTGCTGCCTTGCTCCTCTGCCGGTGTCTAATTACAGGGCCAATTTGCCTCTACCGCCATAACTACTGCTGCCTTGCTCCTCTGCCGGTGTCTAATTACAGGGCCAATTTGCCTCTACCGCCATAACTACTGCTGCCTTGCTCCTCTGCAGGTGTCTAACTACAGGGCCAATTTGCCACTACCACTTCATAACTACTGCTGGGCAATTACAGGGTCAATTAGTATCTGTTTACTCTACAATACTCCAGGACGCCTTCTTCACTGCCAGATAACTGCCAAATAGACTCCTTTACCTGTGCCAACATGAGTCATAACAAAAAGTATGCCAATGCCAGTGAAAGGAAAGCAGCTTTAGCACTAAGACAAAAACAACGCCATGCTAATGAGACTCCTGAGGAAAAACACCATCGCCTTGAGAAGATTAAGGCTTATAAACGCCGTCGCCTCACACACGAATCCCCTAACTCTAAATCCATAAGATTGGCTGAAGAAGCCTCTGCACGCCGTCACTGCCGACAACAGACGGCCTCTTCCTCATCATTATTATTAGACTCACAACAGGATGCTTCCACATCAGCATGTGGAACAATTTACTGCTACACTTCATCCCATATGCCGTTCACTGACATAACTAATCAGCAATCTGTTTCTGCCCTATCAATACCACCATTCAATACCGATGCACAGTATGCCAATGCCAGTGAAAGGAAACCAGCTTTAGCACTACGACAAAAAAAAACGCCGTGCTAATGAGACTCCTGAGGAAAAACAGCATCGACTTGACAAGATTAAGGCTTATAAACGCCGTCGTCTCACACACGAATCCCCTAACTCTAAATCTATTACATTGGCTGAAGAAGCCTCTACACGCCATCACCGCCAACAACAGACGGCTTCTTCCTCATCATTATTAGTAGACTCACAACAGGATGCTTCCACATCAGCATGTGGAACAAGTTACTACCACACTTCATCCTATATGCCGTTCACTGACATAACTAATCAGCAATCTGTTTCTTCCCTATCAATACCACCAGTAGTCAATACCAACGCACAGTTTCTTCACATACAAGCTGCAGTTAGCCCGCAGAAAGTGCAACCAAGACAAATATACGTTGGTCTCAAAACTAGGCGCACCCCATCGGTTGGACATGCACTTCTACTACAACCTCACATTTTCACTAATGATGAAAATAGTATTACCGAACACAGCTGTGGTGACATGACCCATGTATGTGAGCATTGCGAAGCTTTGCATTTTGTAGCAGAGATACCTTCTGATAACAACTTTACGCTCTGCTGTCAGAAGGGTAAAGTCCATGTACCCATACTACAATATCCTGATGTCTTTACACGTTTGCTGAAAGGGCAAAGTGAATTTAGCAAAAATTTCATGGATAATATTCGAAGTATTAACAGTTCCTTTGCTTTTGCCTCCATGGGTGCAAATATTTCACCACCTCCTGGATATGGCCCATACTGTTTCCGCATACATGGCCAGATCTATCATAGAACTGAAACACTACATCCCTCAGATGACCAGCAACGCGCATTTGCCCAACTTTACATTCTTGATACCACTACTGCAAACGAACAACGCTTACGATGTAAAGAAAATCAAAAATGTCATCCTACATTGATGAACATTATTGCCCTTCAAATCCAAACTATTAATCCTTTTGTGGAAGCTTATCAAATGTTACGTGATGTGGAAGAACAAGAAAAAATTAAATCTCTACAAAACGGAATTGTCATGCCAAACATCACTATGGCTATTAAACAAGATCGTACTCAAGACCCTCGACGCTACAATAATCCCACTGTCAGTGAAGTAGCAGTCGTGTTTCAAAATGACAATGGTGAGCCACTAATGTCCACTCGCAGGATTTCAGAATACTCAAGATGGCATGGCCGCAAGAACATGTCGCCGGCGTGGACAATGTCGGGATCCAGGATGGCGCCGGCGGAAGAAGATGTCGGGGATCGTGGAGCAGCGACGATGATGGTGTGAGTATGAGAGACGGAGTGAGAGAAAGGGTCGTATGTGGAGTGAAAGAGTGAATGGACGTGAGTGGAGATGGTGAAAGGTGAGAGGAGTGTGTGTTGAGGCGGTGTGGTGTGTTGAGGAGGTGTGTGTGTATTGAGGGTTAACATGGCAAGAGGTGTGTCACTATCCTCTCGATGCGATAGCATCGGGCCTTAATCTACTATAATAAATGCGCTAAGCAGCTTCCGGGTTGTAACAACTTCCGTCCAGTTGTAACTGGTGACGTCACAGCACACCTCTTGCCATGTTAACCCTCAACACACCACTCCTCAACATACACTCCTCTCACCTTTCACTATCTCCACTAATGTCCACTCGCAGGATTTCAGAATACTCAAGATGGCATGGCCGCAAGAACATGTCGCCGGCGTGGACAACGTCGGGATCCAGGATGGCGCCGGCGGAAGAAGATGTCGGGGATCATGGAGCAGCGACGATGACAGTGTGAGTATGAGAGACGGAGTGAGAGAAAGGGTCGTATGTGGAGTGAAAGAGTGAGTGGATGTGAGTGGAGATGGTGAAAGGTGAGAGGAGTGTGTGTTGAGGAGGTGTGTGTGTATTGAGGGTTAACATGGCAAGAGGTGTGTCACTATCCTCTCGATGCGATAGCATCGGGCCTTAATCTAGTAAAGATATAATCATTATAATTTGTTAGAACTAACTGTAGTTAGTTACTATGTCCGGGCAGCGCCGGGCTCTTCAGCTAGTATATTATATACAGTGGGGCAAAAAAGTATTGTCAGTCAGCAATAGTGCAAGTTCCACCACTTAAAAAGATGAGAGGCGTCTGTAATTTACATCATAGGTAGACCTCAACTATGGGAGACAAACTGAGAAAAAAAAATCCAGAAAATCACATTGTCTGTTTTTTTTTCATTTTATTTGCATATTATGGTGGAAAATAAGTATTTGGTCAGAAACAAAAGTTCATCTCAATACTTTGTAATATATCCTTTGTTGGCAATGACAGAGGTCAACCGTTTTCTGTAAGTCTTCACAAGGTTGCCACACACTGTTGTTGGTATGTTGGCCCATTCCTCCATGCAGATCTCCTCTAGAGCAGTGATGTTTTTGGCTTTTCGCTTGGCAACACGGACTTTCAACTCCCTCCAAAGGTTTTCTATAGGGTTGAGATCTGGAGACTGGCTAGGCCACTCCAGGACCTTGAAATGCTTCTTACGAAGCCACTCCTTCATTGCCCTGGCGGTGTGCTTTGGATCATTGTCATGTTGAAAGACCCAGCCACGTTTCATCTTCAATGCCCTTGCTGATGGAAGGAGGTTTGCACTCAAAATCTCATGATACATGGCCCCATTCATTCTTTCATGTACCCGGATCAGTCGTCCTGGCCCCTTTGCAGAGAAACAGCCCCAAAGCATGATGTCTCCACCACCATGCTTTACAGTAGGTATGGTGTTTGATGGATGCAACTCAGTATTCTTTTTCCTCCAAACACGACAAGTTGTGTTTCTACCAAACAGTTCCAGTTTGGTTTCATCAGACCATAGGACATTCTCCCAAAACTCCTCTGGATCATCCAAATGCTCTCTAGCAAACTTCTGACGGGCCCGGACATGTACAGGCTTAAGCAGTGAGACACGTCTGGCACTGCAGGATCTGAGTCCATGGTGGCGTAGTGTGTTACTTATGGTAGGCCTTGTTACATTGGTCCCAGCTCTCTGCAGTTCATTCACTAGGTCCCCCCGCGTGGTTCTGGGATTTTTGCTCACCGTTCTTGTGATCATTCTGACCCCACGGGGTGGGATTTTCCGTGGAGCACCAGATCGAGGGAGATTATCAGTGGTCTTGTATGTCTTCCATTTTCTAATTATTGCTCCCACAGTTGATTTCTTCACTCCAAGCTGGTTGGCTATTGCAGATTCAGTCTTCCCAGCCTGGTGCAGGGCTACAATTTTGTTTCTGGTGTCCTTTGACAGCTCTTTGGTCTTCACCATAGTGGAGTTTGGAGTGAGACTGTTTGAGGGTGTGCACAGGTGTCTTTTCATACTGATAACAAGTTTAAACAGGTGCCATTACTACAGGTAATGAGTGGAGGAAAGAGGAGACTCTTACAGAAGAAGTTACAGGTCTGTGAGAGCCAGAAATCTTGATTGCTTGTTTCTGACCAAATACTTATTTTCCACCATAATATGCAAATAAAATGAAAAAAAAACAGACAATGTGATTTTCTGGATTTTTTTTTCTCAGTTTGTCTCCCATAGTTGAGGTCTACCTATGATGTAAATTACAGACGCCTCTCATCTTTTTAAGTGGTGGAACTTGCACTATTGCTGACTGACTAAATACTTTTTTGCCCCACTGTACATATACATTGGTAGACTACACGGGCGTAAAGTATGTGACCGCTGTGTGTCCAAAGTACTTAGTCCTCATTTGAAGTTGGAATCATGTCTCGCAGTCATTTCTCATCATTGTGGCTGTAGGACATCACCCGTAATTAGAAGATGAGAAAGACACATGTCTCCACGTAATGTGAACAGCACACAAACAAACAGAGAATTGCTTCTATTTATCAGACGCTGCAATGTTGTCAGAGGATGTCTCATAAGATTATTACTTTCTGGAACAAGACGGCGTTTATTTCATCACTTCAAAAAGCCATCCTGGTGAATTTTTTGCATTCTCGGTCTATAACCTCAAATTTGAGTCATTATCCCGGCACCAAGTTCCATGATCTTAGGCAGAGATAACTATTGCAGTCGACATTATTAGCCTTTTCTTTTAAACAATAGAGCAAAGTGTTACCTAGTGTACAAAGCACAGGATGCTGCACATCAAAAGCCATCGGATTCCAACAGTTATTTCACTCTTTAATGTCTCAGAATATGTCAAAGGAATGGCGTCCAGAGACATGTAGGTGCACACATCGGGGATATCGATTTAGAGTTAAATTAAAGGGGATTGTATTATTTTATGAAAAAAGGTTTGCTTTTTCTTTAAAAAAAAAGCAAAACAGCACCTCTTATCCATTGGGCTCTGTTTGGTACCTTTCACTTGTGACTGGTCTCAGCTGCAATTAACTGACTTTGCCTATGGACAAAGGTGGCGCTGTTTTTGGAAATTAAACTCCTTTTTCAAATGCTGGATTTTAATAAAGCACTTTAGCTTTTGGGATCCTGAAAGGCTCTTTATATTCTTTGCCCCTTTTCCTATAGCCGCACTCAACTAAATCAGTTCTCGGGGGGTCAAACTGTTCCCAAAAATGTATGACAAAGAACTTCAGTATTTCTTTTTCTAGACCTGAATGAGCAATATAGATTTTAGCTAGAGAGAAAATTTAAGTAACATAGTCTTTACCAGGGGAGTAACAATTGCAGTCACAGAGGGTGCGACCAGGAACCTGAGAACGAACCCTGGAACGTGCGGGAGGGGGCCCGCCAACATCAGCGCATATTCCAGCTAGATGTGTGTCCAGATTTTGCACAGGAGCCCATCGGACTCCAGTTATGCCACTGTTCTTTGCCTAGAGACTGTGTGGACTCGTACAATACATACGACTTTATGAACATTTCCATCGTCACTTCACTATTAGAACTTGAGTGGTCCAAGGATAAAAACTGCAGAATGCTCATAGTTTGCCTCCGGTAATTGGATGACACTAGGCCACTCATGCCTGTGGGTCTGAGGAAAACATCGGACTGCACTCAGATGACATCCGGGTGCTATCCAATTTTCATGGACAGACTGAAATGGAGAAGATGAAAGAAAAATTTGAGAAAATCAAATCACACTGATCAAAGTCTGATCAGAATGTGATTTGCATAATTGGACCTAGTGTCTCAGGTGAGAGATAAACAGTGACCCAAGCCTTAATATAGAATAGCACATCCATGGATAAGATTATTGAGCATTTCTCCCTCTCCCACAACTGCAGACTTGGTGATAGGTACTTAGCGATCAATCTGTAAAACAGAATATAGTGAGAAATATTGAGATAAAACCCCTTTGCGCTTTGATTAGGATTAAGCAGAGATTAGGTTGTCAGATCTTGGCATTTGTAATTGTCTATGATCACATCACATTGTGTAGCTCCATGTATCACATGCTTATTTAATGGCGCCTCTAATTACAAATGGTGCCCAGTAACATCAGCATATTTACATGAAAAATAGGTGATAGAAAAAAGGCAGCGCTTGTCCTGAAGGGAAGGCTGGGCTTACACAGGTACATGTTCTTTCGCAATATGTTGTTTTTGTTTTGCAAATGATCTAAACTGAATGAAACCAAAAAAAGGAACAGCAAAGGTAAACTCCAACCTGTCCAGTCCTTGTGTCCTGCCGCGTACATATCTTAAGCCTCATTCAGATGTAGGCTTCACCCCTGTTTTTCACCCATTATAGCCTATGGACTGTTCGCATGAAAAGTGCCATAAAAAATAAAAATGGAGACGATTGTTATAGATCCAACTCATTGCTAATACTTGGCAACACACATTAATGGGTATGTAAAACTAGCTGTTTCCAGCCAGCTAACGCTCGGCACGCTCATTGCTATCTAATAAACGCTGCTAATGATTAAACTAAAGTAAATAATGACAACATTCAATAGCGCTTACGCAGGTGGTAAATTAAATCAAAATGAAGTTAATAACAATAATAATCATTAAAAATCTGAATAATACTAAAGATACATTTTATTCACAGTGTAAAATCAAAAACAAACTGGATTCAGTAAGATGTGCGTTTTTTATTCATTCCAGCATCTAAACAAATTTCATAACGAAACATAAATTAAGTTAAAGTTATGTTACTATGTTACAATTTGAACTGAAAGACCTTTACAACTTGTTACTCTAGAGAATGCAGTGACCATGTGTGAATACAGGATCAGGTAGGAGAACGCCAATCTTATCGAATGTGATGATGTGGTGGGGGGGCGGGATTATGTGTGGTGATGTGGGGGGGCGGGATTATGTGTGGTGATGTGGTGGGGGGCGGGACAATGTGTGGTGATGTGGTGGGGGGGCGGGATTATGTGTGGTGATGTGGTGGTGGGGCGGGACTATGTGTGGTGATATGGTGGGGGGCGGGATTATGTGTGGTAATGTGGTGGGGGGCAGGATTATGTGTGGTGATGTGGTGGGGGGCGGGATTATGTGTGGTGATGAGGTGGGGGGGCGGGATTATGTGTGGTGGTGGGGGGTGGGATTATGTGTGGTGATGTGGTGGGGGCGGGATTATGTGCAGTGATGTGGTGGGGGGCGGGATTATGTGTGGTGATGTGGTGGGGGGCGGGATTATGTGTGGTGATGTGGGGGGACGGGATTATGTGTGGTGGGGGGTGGGACTATGCATGTTAATGTGGTGGGGGTGCGGGATTTTGTGTGGTGATGTGGTGGGGGGTGGGATTATGTGTGGTAATGTGGTGGGGGGCGGGATTATGTGGTGATGTGGTGGGGGGTCGGATTATGTGTGGTGATGTGGTGGGGGGGCGGGATTATGTGTGGTAATATGGTGGGGGCGGGATTATGTGTGGTGATGTGGTGGGGGGCGGGATTATGTGTGGTGATGTGGTGGGGGGTGGGATTATGTGTGGTGATGTGGTGGGGGGGCAGGATTATGTGTGGTGATGTGGTGGGGGGTGGCATTATGTGTGGTAATGTGGTGGGGGGTGGGATCATGTGTGGTGATGTGGTGGGGGGGCGAGATTATGTGTGGTGATGTGGTGGGGGAGGGATTATGTGTGGTGATGTGGTGGGGGGTGGGATTATGTGTGGTGATGGGGTGGGGGGTGGGATTATGTGCGGTGATGGGGTGGGGGGTGGGATTATGTGCGGTAATGGGGTGGGGGGTGGGATTATGTGCGATGATGGGGTGGGGGGTGGGATTATGTGCGGTGATGTGGTGGGGGCGGGATTATGTGTGGAGATGATGTGGTGGGGGCGGGATTATGTGTGGTGATGATGTGGTGGGGGTGGGATTATGTGTGGAGATGATGTGGTGGGGGGCGGGATTATGTGTGGTGATGTGGTGGGGGGCGGGATTGTGTGTGGTGATGTGGTGGGGAGGCGGGATTGTGTATGGTGATGTGGTGTGGGGGCCGGATTTTGTGTGGTAATGTGGTGGGGGGTGGGATTGTGTGTGGTAATGTGGTGGGGGGGCTGGGATTGTGTGTGGTAATGGGGTGGGGGGCGGTATTATGTGTGGTGATGTGGTGGGGGGTGGGATTATGTGTGGTGATGTGGGAGGGTGGGATTATGTGTGGTGATGTGGTGTGGGGGCAGGATTATGTGTGTTGATGTGTTGGGGGGCGGGATTATGTGTGGTGATATGATGGGGAGGCGGGATTGTGTATCGTGATGTGGTGTGGGGGCCGGATTGTGTGTGGTAATGGGATGGGGGGCGGGATTGTGTGTGGTGATGTGGTGGGGGGCGGGATTATGTGTGGTGATGTGGGGGGGTGGGATTATGTGTGGTGATGTGGTGGGGGGGCAAGATTATGTGTGGTGATGTGGTGGGGGCGGGATTATGTGTGGTGATGTGGGGGGCAGGATTATGTGTGGTCATGTGGTGGGGGCGGGATTATGTGTGGTGATGTGGTGGGGGCGGGATTATGTGTGGTGATGTGGTGGAGGGCGCGATTGTGTATGGTGATGTGGTGTGGGGGCCGAATTGTGTGTGGTAATGTGGGGGGGTGGGATTGTGTGTGGTAATGTGGTGGGGGGGCGGGATTGTGTGCGGTAATGTGGTGGGGTGGCTGGGATTGTGTGTGGTAATGTGGTGGGGGCGGGATTGTGTGTGGTAATGGGGTGGGGGGCGGGATTATGTGTGGTGATGTGGTGGGGGGCGGGATTATGTGTGGTGATGTGGTGGGGAGGCTGGATTGTGTATGGTGATGTGGTGGGGGGTGGTATTATGTGTGGTGATGTGGGGGGGCATGATTATGTCTGCTGATGTGGTGGGGGGCAAGATTATGTGTGGTGATGTGGGGGGCAGGATTATGTGTGGTGATGTGGTGGGGGGCAGGATTATGTGTGGTGATGTGGTGGGGTTCGGGATTATGTGTGGTGATGTGGAGGGCGCGATTGTGTATGGTGATGTGTGGGTGCTGGATTGTGTGTGGTAATGTGGTGGGGGGGCGGGATTGTGTGTGGTAATGTGGTGGGAGCTGGATTGTGTGTGGTGATGGGGTGGGGGGCAGGATTATGTGTGGTGATGTGGTGGGATTCGGGATTATGTGTGGTGATAGGGGCAGGATTATGTGTGGTGATGTGGTGGGGGGCGGGATTAAGTGTGGTGATCTGGTGGGGGCGGGATTATGTGTGGTGATGTGGGGGCGGAATTATGTGTGGTGATGTGGTGGGATTCGGGATTATGTGTGGTGATGTGGGGGGCAGGATTATGTGTGGTGATGTGGTGGGGGGCGGGATTATGTGTGGTGATGTGGTGGGAGCGGGATTATGTGTGGTGATGTGGTGGAGGGCGCGATTGTGTATGGTGATGTGGTGTGGGTGCTGGATTGTGTGTGGTAATGTGGTGGGGGGGCGGGATTGTGTGTGGTAATGTGGTGGGGGCGGGATTGTGTGTGGTAATGGGGTGGGGGGCAGGATTATGTGTGGTGATGTGGTGGGGCGGAGCTACTGTGCAGGGGGCGGGATTAGTGAGTAATCACGATGCCTCTTATATATATATAGATGTGGACATCACACTGTTGGCTTGCTAGCTGCAACCTAATGCTGTCCGCTTTTACTGACTGCAAAGAAAAGCTTGAGACATTTCCATCACTTTTTTGGTTTGTTTGTTTTTTTGGGGGGGAGAAAAATTTGTGAAAACTGATGTGCTGATGACTAAATACTGATGAAAAATGTGCAAGAAAAAAGTGGATGTCTGAATGAGGCTTTAAGTTTTTGCCTAGTTTTATCTATAGGATGAGAAGAATGAAAGAGAGAATATGTATATGCACACACAAATATCAAAATCTAGTTAAAGCAACAGATGCCATAGATATATGTACGTTTGTATTCAGTGGCGTAACTACAAAGTTATGGACCCGGTGCGAGCTTGCAAATGTGCTCCCCACCCCATGCCAAAATATTTTCCACCATGTCTTCGGAAGTGCAGACACTCAGAGCGTTCATGTCCTCCCTCGCTCCAATTCCAAGCGCACTCTCAGCGTTTGAAATCTGTATGCTGTTTCTTCCTGGTCCTGTGCAGTGTGGGGGTTTATTGGGTGTACTCAGAGGCGTAGCTAGCGTTTTGGTTCAGGGGGATCGAAGCTTCCGAGTGGGCCCCTAACCAGGTAACCTTGATTACATCTGGGTGAGGCATCCTAATGCCATGTGCACACATTGAGTATTTGGTGAGTTTTTTACCCCATTATTTGTTAGCCAAAACCAGGAGAGGAACGGTCAGAAGAAAAGCATAATAGAAACATTTTCACCACTTCTGCATTTTTCACCCACTCCTGGTTTTGGCTTACAAATACTGGGGAAAAAAAAATTAACCAAATACTGAATGTGTGCACATGGCCTAATAGTGGATGTAGGTGAACCTCAGCAGATGACTGCACTGTTACCGAAAATAATTTCTTAATTTCTATATAAAGAGCAACATTGATATTGCATGTGATATTCATGTGCAGTTAACTTGTTATAAATTCAGAGTCATATATTTACACATAGAATACATAGATATATACGTCAATGAGACACATATATATATTTATATTTCATAGAGTTCTACACAGCAGAATAGCCGCTAAATCAATTGTCGGCTTCTGTAAAATCATTACAAAACCCAACATGAAATGCACATTGTTTACATACAGTACACCATTTCATTTTATTTAGTTTTTTATATGTCTTTAACTAATAATTAGATTAGGGTATGTGTGTAAAATTTTGGACATGTAGGTGTTAAATTAATGGGTTGATTCGTTGAAAAAAATTGCGTGGGCTCCCGCTGTATTTTCACCGCCAGAGAGGGAAAGCCAGTGAGTGAGGGCAGATATTAATAGTGTTATGGAAATATATATGTATATGTATTTCATCTAGATCTCACTTGCCTGCTATGGGCTATATGCTATATACTCTTATATACTCATATGCACACAGATACATATTCAGTTTGAACCTTGTAACTAGTTGGTGGAAATGACCTGCTACCCCCCCCCCCATGAGCCAGTCTGGGGAGCTGATATTAACTCATGATAGCATTGTCTTGTGACATTTGTCCCAGACATACAGAAGAGGAAGTTAGGCCAGAGGTCCAAGCCGATATTGGAGTCTTGCTGACATTGTAAGACAAGGGACAGTAGATGATATGATGTCTAAAGTCATCTCAGGTCAGACACCCATATATGTTCATGTATTTAAACTGACCAATTAGATAAGAAGTTCAGCCTTTATGTTAATGAGTAACCACTCCTTTGTACGAACTAATAAAACCAAGTATATTCAATAAACTTCCAGAGTTCTGCTGGAAAGGATTGCTGCTAACTAGGCTTGGCGTCTTTCTTTCCTTGAGCGCTCAATAAGACTCTGTCTAATTTGGGCAGGCCGCAGCACACACAGGGATATATCTATCCATATAAATTTCTACAATAGCCTAGAAAGGGACCATTGTTTTTGTCCGCCCTGGCTAAAAAATCTGCCCCCAGCCACCCCAGAAATGGCGCATCTATATCATATGCCTTTTCTGGCACTAAGCCTCTCTATTCCCATTGCCATTAGCGGTGGCTCATGGGTTAATAATGGGTTAATGTCACCTTGCTATTGAAAGGTGACATTAAGCCTGATTAATAATGGAGATGTGTCAATGAGACACCTATCCATTATTAATTCTATAGTAGTAAAGGGTTAAAAAAGACACACACACACATTAATTAAAAATTCTTTTACTTAAATAATGACACCAAGTTTTTGTCAAAATTTATTATTATCTAACTTCACAACCTCCCCTCTCCATCTATCTGACCACCATCTACTCTCTTTCTCATCTCTGTCCTCCTCACCTGTCACCCATGTCCAGCAACAAGCGCATCCCTGCAGAAACTTTGCACACCTAGACACTCGCACACTCTCTTGACTTTATTCTACCACTGTCCTCCATATCTTCACGACACAGACACTGCCACTAGTTTCTACTATGCCACTCTTGCATCAGCCATCGACTCGGTTGTCCCTGTCATTGCATAACAGAGTGCGACGAATCAATAGACAACCCTGGCATAATAACATCACTAAAAAGCTTCGTTAAGCATCCAGAATTGCTGAACGGCCCTGGAAGAAAACGCTTTCGCAAGACAACTTCACTGCACTCAAAAAAGCAACACTTGCATTGAAATCGGCTCTCACCTCTGCTAAACAGGCCTACTTTAGATCCCTTGTATCTTCCTTATCCCACAACCCCAAACAGTTGTTCAATACTTTTAACTCCCTCTTCTGCCCACCACTGCCCCCTCCAACTTCCCTAATCTCTGCCGAGGACTTTGCTACACACTTCAAAACAAGATAGACCAAACATGGCAAGTCTTTATTGTTCAACCACCACAACCCTTTATATACACGACCAATGCCCAAACCCCATAACCTCCTTTTCCAACATCACTGAAGGGGAGCTTGCTCAACTTCTCTCCAAATCACACCTCACCACTTGTGCACTCGACCCCATCCCATCCCACCTCCTCCCCAACCTAACCACCACTCTTATCCCATCCCTAACCCACCTCTTCAACCTATCACTAACTTCTGGTACCTTTCTTTCTGCTTTCAAACATGCCACAATCACTCCTATCCTTAAAAAGCCAACCTTCGACCCAACCGCTATGTCCAGCTATCGCCCAATATCACTGCTCCCATTTGCTTCCAAACTCCTAGAACAGCATGTCCACGCTGAACTTTCCTCCCACCTCTCATCTAACTTGCTCTTTGACAATTTACAATTTGGTTTCTGCCCCCACCACTCCACTGAGACATCCCTGACCAAAATTACTAATGACCTACTTACAGCCAAAACTAACAGACAATACTCTACTCCTCCTTCTAGCTCTGCTTTCGACACAGTTGACCACTGCCACCTACTACAGATCCTCTCCTCCTTTGGTATCAAAGACCTCACCCTATCCTGGATCTCCTCATACCTCTCCAACCGCACATTCAGTGTCTCCCACTCCCACATTACCTCCTCATCCCACCCTCTCTCTTTTGGAGTCCCCCAAGGCTCTGTTCTAGAACCCTTTCTCTTCTCAATCTATACACTTGGCCTGGGGCAACTCATAAAGTCCCACGGATTTCAGTACCACCTTTATGTTGATGATATTCAGATCTACCTCTCTGACCCAGATGTCTCTGCTCTCCAGAATCCCAGAGTGTCTATCAGCCATATCCTCCTTCTTCTCCTCCCGCTTCCTAAAACTAAATGTGGACAAATCTGAACTGATCATCTTTCCCCCTTCTCACAGATCTTCCTTACCTGACCTATCTATAACAATTGATGACATCACGGTTTCGCCCAGTACCGGAGGTCGGCTGCCTCAGAGTAACACTTGACTCTGCCCTGTCCTTCAAACCGCACATCCAAGCTCTCTCCACCTCCTGTCGCCTCCAGCTCAAAAATATTTCCAGAATCTGTCCCTTCCTCAACCATCACTCTACTAAAATGCTTCTGCATGCCCTCATCATCTCCCACCTTGACTACTGCAACATCCTTTTCTGTGGTCTCCCTGCTGACACCCTCGCACCTCTCCAGTCCATGCTTAACTCTGCTGCCTGACTAATCTCTCTCCTCGCTTCTCCTCCACTTCTCCCCAATGCAAATCTCTTCACTGGCTCCCATTCCCTCAGCATATCCAGTTCAAATTACTAATACTGACCTACAAGGCCATCTATAACCTGCCTCCTCCATATATCTCTGAACTAATCTGCCGATATCTTCCCTTGTGTAATCTCCGGTCCTCCCAAAACTTCCTTCTCTCCTCCACACTTATTCGCTCCTCACCCAACCACCTCCAAGACTTCTCCTGAAAAGCCCCCATCCTCTGGAATTCCTTGCCCCAACACATCCGACTATCAACCACACTCGGATGCTTCAGCCTCACATGATCCCCGCTGCCTCCTCATCACTACTGGAGCTGCCGCCTCACCATCACTGGAGCTGCTGCAACCCCCCAACCTACTATCTCCTTCCCCACCATCCTGTAGAATGTAAGCCCGCAAGGGCTATATCAGTCTGTGATTGTTAGTTTGTTTACTGTAAGTCATATCTGTAATTTGTATGTAACCCCTTCTTATGTACAGCACCATGGAACCAATGGTGCTTTATAAATAAATAATAATAATTGATATTACCGCCACATGGTCAGTGGTAGATACCAGTACTACAGAACATATGAGATCATAGCTCGGTTATAGATGGTGACTTACCGCTGATGTTCTTTCTGATGAAGTTGTTCACTTTTCACATCTTTTCCATCTGGCCCAGACCGACATGACAACTCCACCAGCCGGGACTCGTCTGCAGAGAATACAGCAGACACATTTCACGTCTCACATTTTCAGCACTGTCCCCATCTATTCCCAACTTGTGCAAACTACTTATCCTGCTGATACCCCAATGCTGAGCCGCTGTTGCCATATGTGTCCCTATTACTGCACCTGCTGTGTGGTACTCTGTGTCCTCTAAATTCGAAAGCAACCCTCTAGAATATAGTGATGCTGGGTGCAAGTACTCTAGAAAACAGTGCCCACATTTTGCCACCTAGAAAGTAATAATACCCTCTGTGTGCCCCTTTGATAGGCACAGTATCCTGATTTCCCCTATAACAATAAGTGCCCACTTAACATTGAAAAATGTCCCGAGTCTCCCCCTGTACAGCTCCCCTATACAGAGTATGATGCTCTCTTATGCACAGTATAATGCCACCTCACTGTATAGTACCACCCACAGAGTGTACTTACCCCTTAGTAGCCCCCACACTGTATGATGGCTCCAACACTGTGTGCTTGCTCTTTCACTGTAATTGACACACTGAATGATGGCCCCCTAGATAGCCTCTATATAGTATAAATGTCAAGTAGCAGCTAGATAGCGCTGCCACTGGAGGTGACAGGGGCAAGTTACCAGTGTGGGGAAGGTCTACTCATCGCGGTGGGACCCAGGAGTGCAGCGCTGGCAATGATAGACAAGCTGCAGGACCTGCGGGGAAGGCGGAGCGTTGGTGAGAAGCCTGAGATTCACAGGACCTGGGGTCACGTGACCGCGCATCAGAGAAGGTCTGCGGGGCCACCAACGAGCTTTAGTAACGCTAGCAGCTGTGCGGGAACTAATGTGGCTCCGAGAATTACAGTGGTCAAACAAGCAATCAGGTCATACATGGGGTGGGCGGCGAGGTACAGGAGGGATGTACACAGGGAGGTCAATAACGTAGCCAAGGGTCATACACAGAACGGGCAGCGAGGTACAGGAGGGGTATTCCAAGAGAGGTCAAATAGCGTAGCCAAGGGTCATACTCAGGACGGGCAGCGGGGTACCAAATCAGCAGACAAGAAACATTAACCGTTAACAGGGTCAGGCACACTCAGCTAGGAGTATAAATGACAGGGGAGGGCTCTACCATGAGGCCATAAAAACCCTCCCTGGATCCACAGAGAGGCTTTCCAAGTTAACCATTAAACACCCTACCTTGAAACCTCAATAAACCATGACAATAATGTACCGAAGAGTCCTCAATATAGTATAATGCATTCCCCATAGGCTTGTATAGTATAATGCACTCCCCATAGGCCTGTATAGTATCATGCACTCCCCATAGGCCTGTATAGTACAATGCACCCAGATAAAAACAAATCCAATACTCACTGTCACCTCTCCTCTCCTCCTTGTTCCCATGGTGCTCTGAGCACCCTTACATTTTCGGACCATGAATGCTAAGTACTGACATCATCGTGACCCCTATTAGTGTCTGCATCAGTGATGTCAGACTCTGAGAGGGGGATGATAGGAGAGGGACCGTAATCCTCCCTCTCTCATCAATGCTGTCAGCTGTATCGGCATATCGGCAATACAGTTGACCCTGCGATTGCAGGCGAAAGGCCCACTGCTGGCACAGGGTCCCCTACAGCAGCCGGGTGGCAGAGCAGGGAGATCAATTCTCCCTGCTCTGCCACAGAATGTAACTGTATCGGCGTGCTGTGCTCGCTGATACAGTTACATAATGTAGCTCCGAAATACTGGCATGCTCCAGAGCATGCGCACTGCACATTCTGAAGCTAGCGAGTACACCCAATACTCCCCCACAATGCACAGGACCAAAAATAATGCGGACGCCGGCTGCTTCTTTGCTGAACTGGGTGGGCCCCTAAGCACTCTCTGGCCCCGTCGCAGCTGCAACTCCTGCGACTGCGGTAGTTATGCCCCTGTCTGTATATTTGCAGGCATGTATATGCCAGGCTGTAATGCCAGCCAAACAAATCAACAAACAAGAACAAAAACCAATGGCAGGGGGATGAAAGCAATCCTGAAACACGTGTCGGGGTGGGCACATCTTGAGAGAGTCCCTGCGTAATATGCATAGATATTTTGGCTACATCATATGTATTTGGCCTATTAGGCATCTAATTTATCTTCTGACCAACTGCTTGTGCCTTTTTATCTGACATTTCCTGGATGGTTGATATTTGGTCTTGATTGAGCACACTCCATTCTGCTTTGCAGCCTGTCTATATACTATAAACTTATACACAATTGACTTACCTGGTTTGTGTGTTACATCTCTATAAATATGACCTTGATATACAATTGATACTTGATAACTTGTTTACTCCATATTTTGTATGGATCTTCTGCAGATCTTTCAGGTTTCGAGGCTGTTGCTGGGCAACATCGAGTTTCAGCTCCCTCCAAAGATTTTTTATTGGGTTCAGGTCTGAAGACTGGCTAGACCACTCCAGGACCTTGAAATGCTTCTTACAGAGCCACTCCTTAGTTGCCTTGGCTGGAAGAACCAGCCATGACTAGAGTTGAGCGATACCGTCCGATACTTCAAAGTATCGGATCGGAATGGATCGGCCGATCTTAAAAAAAAGTATCGGTATCGCCGATTCCGATACCGGAAGTCCCATTCAAGTCTATGGGACTTCCGGTATCGGAATAAGAAAAACCCTGTTTTTGCCTTGTACAGCCTCTCTGGGGTCTGTACGGGCCTTTCGGGGGGCTGTGCCGGCCTGCCAGGGGGTCTGTGCAGGCTCCGGTGGTCTGTGCCGGCCTGCCGGGGGGCTGTGCCGGCCTGCCGGTGGTCTGTGCAGGCTCCGGTGGGCTGTGCCGGCCTGCCGGGGGGCTGTGCCGGCCTGCCGGTGGTCTGTGCAGGCTCCGGTGGGCTGTGCCGGCCTGCCGGGGGGCTGTGCCGGCCTGCCGGTGGTCTGTGCAGGCTTCGGGGGTCTGTGCAGGCATCGTCCGATGGGACTACAAGTCCCATCGGGCGATGCCTGCTACCATGACAGTGATTGACACATTAGCCAATGATGGGACAGTAGTAGTCCCATCATCCGGCTAATGTGTTGAATGTAAAAAAAAAAAATTACATGCTACATACATGCTACATACATACAACATGCATACTACATACATGCTACATTCATACTACATACTACATACATGCTACATTCATACTACATATATACTACATGCAACATACATACTACATATATACTACATGCATGCAACATGCATACTACATATATACTACATGCAACATACATACTACATATATACTACATGCATGCAACATGCATACTACATATATACTACATGCTACATACATACTACATATATGCTACATACATACTACATATATACTACATGCATGCTACATACATACTGCATGCTACATACATACTACATGCTACATACATACTACATATATGCTACATACATACTACATATATACTACATGCATGCTACATACATACTGCATGCTACATACATACTACATGCTACATACATACCACATATATACTACATACATACTACATGCATGCTACATGCTACATACATACCACATACATACTACATACATACTACATACATACTACATGCATGCTACATGCATGCTACATGCTACATACATAACACATATATACTACATGCATGCTACATACATACTACATGCTACATACATACCACATACATACTACATACATACTACATACATACTACATGCATGCTACATACATACTACATGCTACATACATACTACATATATACTACATGCATGCTACATACATACTACATGCTACATACATACTACATATATACTACATGCATGCTACATACATACTACATACATACTACATGCATGCTACATACATACTACATGCTACATACATACCACATACATACTACATATATACTACATGCATGCTACATACATACTGCATGCTACATGCATGCTACATACATACTACATACATACTACATGCTACATACATACCACATATATACTACATACATACTACATACAATACATTCATACAATACATACATAGACATACAGTACATATAACATAGAGTAACATACTTACCAATACTTGTCACATTGTTCCCCGAAGCCATTGTCTTTTACGGATTAAATATTAACATAACAAACCACAAAAATACTCACCCACGATCCGAAGCAGTCCACGAGTGTGTCCCACGACGATCTTGGGTAGAGAACTGCAGCATCAGCTGATGCTGCCGTTCTCTACGGGCTGCAGGAATCCAATGACGGAAGGTAGGTATCCTTCCGCATTGTATTCCTCCGCCACTTAAAAAAAAAAGTCCCTAGTCTCACTTTATGCCATTGCTGTGTGGGAATTTCCCACGCAGCCATGGTTTACAAAATTACATGCAGCAATGGTGCAGCAATGGTGGCGCAACCTGCTTTGCAGGGAACTGCTCCGGAGGCTAAGTCCTCGTGCCGTGCTACTGGGCATGCCCGCAACTTGTCTTCTCAGTGGAGAGCAGGGGTCACATGTGCAGGTCCTATGTCGGATCTGATTGGTCCTTCCTATAGTACTGGAAGGTCCCAGAAGCGCATGGCTATAAAAAGCCCGCATGGCGGCTCGGCCATGCGCTAGTGTAGCATATTATGCTGTGTGTGTATGGTGATGGATGCATGGACTGGTGGCTGACTTATTTGAAACCCCTTCCCTCGGTTATTACGAATGGTGACAGAGTGTTGGGTAGTCAGCTCCAGATTGTGGCAAGCTACACGCCACTGTGCCTCCTGCACTGCACTCTAGCGTCCGACGGTGCTCGGTCATTCCGGCGCCGTCGTTCAGCGGCCATAGTAATTGCCGCGCTGCAGTAGCAGCGTCCTTGGCGTCTGCGTTTGCAACGTCACTCGCTGGTTAGCCTGTGAAGTGAACAGGGCCAGCGTCCTCATAAGTCTTTTGTGTTAGCGACTCTGTGTGTGAACAGAGCCGCTCTTAGCGTTCGGGTGACGTTAACCCGAGCGCAGTACTTCACCTTTTGGTGCATTCGCCATTGCTCAGCAGCGGTCTTGTCACCTACCGCACGGTGGACCCCGGGCGGCGAACGCACCCCCTATTATTTATATCTGGTGCGTTCCGCCGACCTTAACATTACACTAGCGCCAGGGTCTGGCTAGTAATGGCGGATGAACAGCGACTGCTGCAGTACATCCGGCAGCTGCAGGGCAGGTTGGCGGCTCTCGAGCGTTCAGCCTCAGCTGGGGATGTTACTGCAGTCGCTGTTCAGGCAGCCACAGAGGCTGCCTCCCGTGTGACCACAGCCATCCCTGTCCCGACTTTGTCCCACCTCCCGCTGCCCGAAAAGTTCTCGGGTGATAGTGCTGCTTGTAGGGGTTTCGTAAGCCAGTGCTCTATACAGTTGGAGCTGCTGGCAGCCCGATTCCCCTCTGAGCGGGCTAAAGTGGGATTTATCATTTCCCTTCTGTCGGGCAGGGCTTTGGAGTGGGCCACACCACTGTGGGAGCGTGGTGATCATGTGGTGCAGTGTGTCTCGCGGTTCTTAGACACGCTGAAACAGGTCTTCCTGGGACCACGAGTCACCCATGACACCGCGCTCCGGCTGCTGGCATTATCACAGGGCTCGTCCATGGTCAGTCACTTCGCCATCCAGTTCCGGACGCTGGCCTCAGAATTAGAGTGGCCAGATAAGGTCCTCATTCCGGCATTCTGGAGAGGTTTGGCTGGCCATGTGAAGGACGCTCTGGCCACCAGGGAGATTCCTGCTACACTGGAGGAGCTTATCACTGTCTCCACCCAAATAGATCTTCGCTTTACCGAGCGAGGGTTGGAGCGGGACCAGTGTAGGCAGAGGTTTAGGTTGGCACCTTGTTTTTCTAAACCCCTGGAATCTTCCGGTCGGACGTCCGAGTGTCAGGGGGCTTCCCGTGAGGGATCTAGGCTCCGGTCCGCTCGAGCTCCTGTGAGCAGTCATATTTGTCGGCAGTCCGGTCACCGTGCCAACCGGTGCCAACAGCAGCAGGGAGAACGCTCGCGCTTAGTGGCCGTAGGAGGCGGCGCACTAGAGTCAGCGACGTTTTCCTCCAAGCTGTCCTTTAAGGGGACTCTTGGGTTTGATTCTTCCACTCTGGCGGTGGAGGTTTGCATGGATTCCGGGGCAGAGGGCAATTTTATGTCGTCAGCCTTCGCCCAACGGCACGCTATACCCCTGGTTATGATGTCTACACCAGTCACCGTCAGAGTGGTGAACGGCACTACCCTACCCTCACAGATAACTCACCAGACCGTTCCCTTAGTACTCTCAGTGGCCCCGTCTCATCAGGAGACGATATCCCTCCTCGTCATGCCCGAGGGTATTGACCAAGTACTTCTAGGGGTTCCCTGGCTGCGGTATCACTCCCCCCATATAGAGTGGTCCTCAGGGAGGATTATTGGGTGGAGTAAATCATGTGAGGGTAGGTGTCTGAGGGAGTGCGTTCAGGTTGCCTCCACCGAGGTTCCCGCTGATCTCTCCTCGCTCCTCAAACACTATCGACAGTATGCAGACGTGTTCTCCAAAAAGGCGCCGGAGACCCTTCCACCGCATCGCCCCTATGACTGTCCTATTGACCTCTTGCCTGGTGCTGAGCCACCCCGGGGTCGAGTCTATCCCCTAACTCTCCCAGAGACTGAGGTCATGTCTCAATATATCAGGGAGAATCTGGCAAGAGGATTCATTAGGAAGTCAGTGTCACCAGCGGGGGCGGGATTCTTCTTCGTCCAGAAGAAGAGTGGGGAACTACGTCCTTGCATTGATTACAGGGGTCTTAACGCCATCACCGTTAAGAATAAGTATCCACTGCCCCTGATATCAGAACTGTTCGATAGGCTACGAGGAGCGAGGGTATTTACCAAACTTGATCTGCGGGGGGCTTACAACCTGATTCGCATCCGTGATGGGGATGAATGGAAGACGGCATTTAACACCAGAGACGGGCACTATGAATACCTGGTGATGCCCTTCGGCCTCTGCAATGCCCCGGCCGTCTTCCAAGACTTTGTAAACGATATCTTCCGGGATATGCTTACCACCTCGGTTGTAGTCTATCTGGATGATATTCTCATCTACTCTCCAGATATTGACTCCCACCGGAGAGAGGTTTGCAAAGTCTTTGATCGCCTGCGGGCGAACTCCCTCTATGCCAAGTTGGAGAAGTGTGTGTTTGAGCAGGAGTCCTTGCCTTTCCTGGGCTATGTCATCTCCGCCCAGGGATTGGCCATGGATCCTGCCAAGCTACAGGCGGTGATGGATTGGCAGGAACCTCATTCTCTCAAAGCGGTGCAGCGCTTTATGGGGTTCATAAACTATTATCGCCAATTCATTCCCCACTTCTCGACTTTGGTAGCACCCTTGGTAGCCCTCACCAAGAAGGGTGCAAATCCCAAGTTGTGGTCGGAACCGGTCTCCAAGGCCTTCTCCACCATTAAGTCCCATTTCGCTAGTGCTCCCATTCTACATCGCCCCGATGTAGACAAGCCCTTCATTCTGGAAGTGGATGCCTCTTCCGTCGGTGCTGGAGCGGTCCTGTTCCAGAAGGACACGCAAGGTCGGAAGCATCCATGCTTCTTTTTCTCCAAGACCTTTACACCGGCGGAGAGGAATTATGCCATCGGGGACAGGGAGTTGCTAGCGATGAAGTTGGCCTTCTCGGAGTGGAGACACCTCCTGGAGGGGGCTCGTCACCCTTTCCAGGTGTTCACCGACCACAAAAACTTGGTATATTTACAAACAGCCCAGCGGCTAAACTCTCGCCAGGCCAGGTGGTCTTTGTTCTTTTCCCGGTTCCATTTCACCCTCCACTTTCTCTCCGGGGAGAAGAACGTCTGGGCCGATGCTCTCTCCCGCTCCGTGGTTTCATCGGAGGAAGAGGAGGAGGAGCCTCGGCTGATCGTCCCATCTGAGAGCCTGAGGACTGTGGCTCCGGTTGCCCTTGAGTCAGTACCTCCGGGCAAGACATTTGTCCCTGCCCGTCTGCGACCAGAGGTCCTCTCTTGGGCCCATTCGTCCAGAGTGGGTGGACATTTTGGGACAAAACGGACCTCTGAGCTTTTGGCGAGGACGTACTGGTGGCCACATATGGCCCGTGACGTCAAGGACTATATTGAGGCGTGCGTCTCTAGCGCCCGGAATAGGTCCTCTCGGCAGCGGCCCGCTGGGCTTCTTTCTCCTCTGCCGATAGCAGACAGGCCCTGGGAGATGGTCGGTATGGACTTTGTGGTGGGGCTACCCAAGTCCAGCGGCAGCACGGTCATTTGTGTTGTCACCGACCATTTCTCTAAGATGGTGCACTTGGTACCTCTCTCCCGGTTACCTTCAGCGCGGGGCCTGGCAGTCATGTTTTCCGCCTGCACGGCATGCCGGACAAGATTGTCAGTGACCGTGGCCCTCAGTTTGCGTCCCGTTTTTGGAGAGAGCTCTGTTCTCTACTCAGCATTGAGCTGAATCTCTCCTCGGCCTATCATCCCGAGACGAATGGGTTGGTAGAGAGAGCCAATCAGACCCTGATAACTTATCTTCGACATTTTGTCTCAGCCAGACAGGACGACTGGGCATCCTTGCTGCCGTGGGCAGAGTTCGCGTTGAACAATGCTGTGGCCGACTCCACCGGTCAAACCCCATTCCTCCTAAATTACGGTCAGCATCCGCGCGTCCCTGTGCCCATGCCCGTGTCTTCCACCGACTCCAGGGTGACAGACTGGGCGGTGGAGGCACGTGACATTTGGGATCGCACCCAGGATGCTATCCGAGCTTCCAAGGAGAGAATGAGGATCTCCGCTGACGCACACCGGCGTCCGGCTCCAAGCTTCTCCCCTGGCGACATGGTATGGCTCTCCACCCGAAACATTAAACTGCGGGTTGAGTCGCCCAAGTTCGCGCCACGATACATTGGACCATTCAAGGTCCTTGAGCGACTTAGCTCGGTGGTCTACCGCCTGGCTCTTCCTCCACATTTGGCCATCTCGGACGTGTTCCATGTGTCCCTCCTCAAACCAGTTCACATGGTCCAGTTTTCCGAGCCATCTGCCGGATCATCAGACTTATCGTCTGACGAGTTTGAGGTTAACGCCATCGTGGGGCGCAGGTTTGTCCATGGCAAAAAATTTTATTTGGTGGACTGGAAGGGTCATGGTCCCGAGGCTCGGACCTGGGAGCCGGTGGAAAACATTCACGCACCGCTCCTGATCGCGGCTTTTGAGCGCGGTGCTGCTCAGAGGGGAGGGGGCCCTAGGAGGGGGGGTAATGTTAGGCGTCGGATTCCTGGCACTGCACAGCGGGAATCCAGAGCCAGACATCCTGCGGTCTCCCATTCTCCTCCGACCGCTCAGACTCCTGCTCAGCATTCTCAGCGAACCAGGCTTTTCCCTCAGACTTGTTCTGTGAGCCTGGATGTTGCTGCCACCTCTGGTGCAGCAATGGTGGAGCAACCTGCTTTGCAGGGAACTGCTCCGGAGGCTAAGTCCTCGTGCCGTGCTACTGGGCATGCCCGCAACTTGTCTTCTCAGTGGAGAGCAGGGGTCACATGTGCAGGTCCTATGTCGGATCTATGTCGGTCCTTCCTATAGTACTGGAAGGTCCCGGAAGCGCATGGCTATAAAAAGCCCGCATGGCGGCTCGGCCATGCGCTAGTGTAGCATATTATGCTGTGTGTGTATGGTGATGGATGCATGGACTGGTGGCTGACTTATTTGAAACCCCTTCCCTCGGTTATTACGAATGGTGACAGATTGTTGGGTAGTAAGCTCCAGATTGTGGCAAGCTACACGCCACTGTGCCTCCTGCACTGCACTCTAGCGTCCGACGGTGCTCGGTCATTCCGGCGCCGTCGTTCAGCGGCCATAGTAATTGCCGCGCTGCAGTAGCAGCGTCCTTGGCGTCTGCGTTTGCAACGTCACTCGCTGGTTAGCCTGTGAAGTGAACATGGCCAGCTTCCTCATAAGTCTTTTGTGTTAGCGACTCTGTGTGTGAACAGAGCCGCTCTTAGCGTTCGGGTGACGTTAACCCGAGCGCAGTACTTCACCTTTTGGTGCATTCGCCATTGCTCAGCAGCGGTCTTGTCACCTACCGCACGGTGGACCCCGGGCGGCGAACGCACCCCCTATTATTTATATCTGGTGCGTTCCACCGACCCTAACAGTTGCAAGGCCGCGAGCCGGCCGCAGTTACCGAAACCCACAGTCCTACAGGGGGTGCTTGTCCTACGGAACCAGCCTTTGTTTCCAGATCCCACAGCCCACATAGGAAGCCCATAAACTGCAGGCACCATAGACTCGGCTAACCCGACCGCAACACGACAGGACAACGTATTGGTGGCAAAGTGACGTTGACACTACCCGGAAACAGCAGGCGTGCTGGAACCAGGCGGGGCAGGAGGGAGTACCTGTGCCAAAGACAATGCCGGGAAACAGCTGGTGGTGCTGGAACCCAGGGAAAATACTACAAACAGAGTGGAGACAGAGGCCAAATTGGAGCAAGTTTAAAATCTGTAGTTGTGTGAGTGTGGACAGAGAAGGAGAAATTGCCTGACACACATGGGGATCAGATGACATTTCTGAACCCCAATAACACTGGAGCATATGTTGACTGTGTAGACGGCACTTCTGAGCAGCAACTGGCGATGTTGGAGCCCAGGGTCAATCAGGGTGTAGGCTGAGGCCTAATTTCATCAAGTTTAATATCTGTTGTAGACTAATACTGATTTTGCTCCAATTAGGCCTCTGGCTCCACTCTGTCTCTAGCATTTACCCTGGCCTCCAACACCGCCAGTTGCTGCTCAGAAGTGCTGTCTGCACAATCAACACTTGTTCCTGTGTTACTGGGGTTCAGTAACGTCAGCTGATCCCCTGATGTGGGTCCGGCAATGTCTCCTGCTCTGTCCTCATTCCCATTACTAGAAGCTGGCGTTACTGAACCCCACTAACACTGGAGCATGTGTTGTTCTCTGTGCAGACGGCACGTCTGAGCAGCAACTGGCGGTGTTGTAGCCCAGGTTCAACCAGGGTTTAGGCTGAGGCCTAATTGGAGCAAGTTTTATATCTGATGTAGTTTGAATGTGAAGGCAGCAGGAGACTTTGCTGGACACACAGCAGGGGAGCAGCTGGCGTTACTAAACCCCACTAACACAGGAGCATGTGTTTTTCTCTGTGCAGACGGCATGTCTGAGCAGCAACTGGCAGTGTTGGAGCTCAGGTTCAATCAGGGTTTAGGCTGAGGCCTAATTGGAGCAATTGTTATATCTGATGTAGTTTGAATGTGGAGGCAGCAGGAGACTTTGCTGGACACACAGCAGGGGAGCAGCTGGCGTTACTGAACTCCACTAACACAGGAGCTAGTGTTTTTCTCTGTGCAGGCGGCACTTCTGAGCAACAACTGACGGTGTTGGAGCCCAGATTCAATCAGGGTTTAGGCTGAGGCCTAATTGGAGCAAGTTTTATATCTGTTGTAGTTTGAATTTGGAGGCAGCAGGAGACTTTGCCGGACACACAGCAGGGGAGTAGCTGGAGTTACTGAACCCCACTTACACTGGAGCATGTGTTTTTTTCTGTTCAGACGGCACTGCTGAGCAACAACTGGCGGTGTTGGAGCCCAGGGATTACAGTTCAGGTGGTAGAAACATGAACACAACAGGAGACCTGGAAACTGCTGCCAACCAATTATTTATTCTGGAAGAGGACTGGCAAATTCTGGCGAGATCCAGGCCTTGTTCATTTTCGGAAAAGTAAGCAGGTCAATGTTATCGGAGGATAGTCGTGTGCGACGGTCTGTTAGTACACCACCTGTGGCACTAAAGACGCGTTCCGATAATACACTAGCAGCAGGGAAAGCCAGCACCTCCAATGCATACTGGCTAAGCTCTGGCCATGTATCCAGCTTAGAGACCCAAAACTTGAAGGGGGAAGAGCCGTCTTGGAGTACACTGAGAGGGCAAGACATGTAGTCTGTCACCATCTGACGGAAACGTTGCCTCCTGCTGACTGGAGCCGTCTGTGATGGTGTAGACATTTGAGGCGGGCACACAACACTTTGCCACATTTGGGCTATTCTGGTCTTGCCTTGTGCTGAGGCGCTGCCTCTGCTCCCTCTTTGTGCAGAGCTTCCTCCACTGCCTTGACGCACAGAGCTGCTTTGTAAAGCACTATCAGCACTGCTCTCAGGTGAAATGGAGAACATGATGGAATGCACCAGTGTGTCTTGGTACTCCCGCATTTTACGCTCCCGATTGAACGGTGTTATGAGGCTTTGTAAGTTGTCCCGGTAGCGAGGATCTAGGAGGGTGTACACCCAATAATCATCCGTGTTGAGAAAGTTGGTGATGCGGCGGTTGTTTCTCAGGCACTGCAGCATGAAATCATCCATCTGCTGCAGACTCCCAACTGCCCAAGAAATGCTGTCCCTTGCTTGAGGCGTCATCTCTGCCTGCTCTGCATCACCCCACCCTCGCTCTACATACTGACTACTAGAGCATTGTGTACCTCCGTCCTCTGGAGAGATGTCTTCCTCCTCCATTGACTCCTCCTCATCCTCCTAACAAAGTGTCCCCTGCCTAGGCCTTTGTGAGGAACCACGTTGCGCAGACTGTCCAGAAGAAGATGGCATTTGTGACTCCTCATCCTCCACCTCTTTCAAAACCTCCTCCCTTAGTGCTTGCAGTGTTTTTTGAAGCAGGCAGATAAGGGGGACAGTCATGCTGACTAGTGCATCATCTTCACTCGCCATCCGCGTGGAATCATCGAAGGCATGCAAAACGTGGCATATGTCCTTCATAGAGGCCCACTCAGTGGTGCTGAAGTGTGACCGGTGCACAGCGCGACTTGTTTGCGCCTGATGCAGCTGGTGCTCCATTACTGCTGCCTGCTGCTCACACAACCGCTCCAACATATGTAACGTTGAATTCCACCTGGTGGGTAGGTCACGTATGATGCAATGTTCCGGAAGGCGGAATCGGCGCTGCAGAGCTGCAATGCTCGATCTTGCCATGCTGGAACGCTGCAATTGAGCGCACTCTATGCGGACCTTGTGCAGCAGTGCATCAAGATCCGGAAAGTCCCTCAGAAAGCTCTGCACGACCAAGTTGAGCACATGTGCCAGACATGGGATGTGAGTGAGGTTGCCTAGGCCCAGAGCTGCCACCAGATTTCGGCCATTGTCACACACTACCAAGCCAGTCTGGAGATTCGCGGGCACAAACCACACATCGCTCTCCTGCTTGATGGCATTCCAGAGCTCCTGCGCTGTGTGGCTTCGATTCCCCAAAGAAATAAAATTTCAGTACGGCCTGTTGACGTTTGACCATGGCTGTGCTCATATCGGGTAAGCGTTCACGGGTCCATGTGGAGGTAGACCGTGACGGCTCCTGCAGTGCTGATTCTGAGGAACTGGAGTATGAGGAGGAGTCAATGTGTACAGACTGGATTCCTGCAATCCTTGGAGTTGGCAGAACACGTACTGTGCCACTCTCAAGATCTGTACCCGGCTCCACAACATTGACCCAATGGGCAGTGAGGGAAAGGTATCGTCCCTGTCCATGGGTACTGGTCCACGCGTCAGTGGTCAGGTGGACCTTGCTACTGACGGCGTTTAGTAGCGCATGTTTAATTTTTCACTCCATATGCTTTTGCAGGGCATGGATGGCTTTCCTGCTGAAATAAAAGTGGCTGGGCACGTTGTATTGTGGGACTGCCAATGCCATGAAGTTCCGGAAGGTGTCAGTCTCCACCAGCCTGAATGAGAGCATTACAAGGGTCAGTAGTTTTGCAATGCTAGCATTCAGAGCCTGTGCTCGGGGATGGTTTGCCGAGTATGGCCGCCTTTTCTCCCATGCCTGTGCTACCGAAGGCTGTAGAGTGGCCTGGGAGTGTGAGGATGACAGGGTACCTGGTGCTGTGGGTGGAATGTCACTGGGTCTCTGGAAAACAGTGCCAGAGGTTCTTCCATGGCGATCCTGTGAGGAAGTCGAACCAGCTGTGTGTGAGCTGGAGGAAGAGGCTACAACACGAGCTGGTAGGTGGTGCTGTAGGTTGGCCTACGTCTTCAGTGTGTCTTTGTAACTCCACCATGTGCTTGGGCCGCACATGTTTCCACATATTTGTGGTATTGAGGTTGCTGACACTTTTCCCTCTTTTGACTTTATGATTACACAGCTTGCATTTGACAAAGCAAATGTCATCTGCAACTGTGTCAAAAAAGGACCACGCTCTGCAAGTCCTGGGAGCGCCCGTTTTGGCTTTTGGAAGAGGAATGCTCCTAACGGGTGCCGAAGTGGAGGCTACAGGCAACCAAGTCTGCCCCCTCCCTCTCCCTCCTGTTTTGGCCGTTCGGGGAATCTCTTCCTCAGAGCTGCTCCTACCACCTTCCTGTTCCTCACGACATGATGGGTCAAGGACCTCATCATCTACACTCCCCTCTTCAAACACCTGCTTCTCCTGGGTAGTCTTGCCACCACAGTACGCACCAGAAAGTGGCACCTGAGTCTCATCATCTGATGCGTACTGAGGTGTGCTGACCATAGGCACTGGCCCACCCACCTCTTCAGATTCAGAGGGACAAAGCAGTTGCGCATCACTGCATACTCCCTCTTCTTCACATTCTAGAATGCTGCTTGGCTGGCCCCCTGTTTCCAAGCCAAAAGATTCAGAGAACAGAAGTAGAGATGGCTCCTGTCCAGGGCTCTCTGACTGCCTGGGCAATTTGGCAGGTGGTGAAGAGACAGTTGGTTGATCTTCAGTGCTCTGGCCCTGAGAGGATGTGGAAGTAATTGAAGTCGATGCGTTAGCTGCCATCCATCCGACAACAGCTTCAATTTGTTCATCCCACAGCAGTGGGGTACGGCGAGGTACTACAAAGCTGCGCATAAAGGACTGTTGCCTGGTAAAACTGGAGGATGTTGAGTCACTGGTGCCCGCAGCAGGCACAGAATCCCCACATCCTCTCCCTGCTGAAACTCCATGCCCACGACCACGTACCTTACTCCCTGCCTTCTTCATCTTGGTAGACTGATGAAGATAGGCAGAAAAGTACAAAGGGGAGGCGTAGTGTGCTTATTCCTGAACAGCTGCTAACAGGTAAAAGAAACACTAATTTTATAAATTTAAAGTGTGTGGACTACACTTTAATATGAGCTAATGTGGCCTACACAACTGTCAAGTGGAGTGTTTGGTGAACTTTATTTACGTGGTTTTTTTTAAAAAAAAACAAAAAGGATGTGACCAAAGATGTGAAAGCGATAGTATCACAAACTTTTTGGAGCTATTATAATGCAGGAAGGTAGCCTACAATGCAATAGATGGGGCTCCAAAAAATAGGCTAATACTAATCTGGCTGCAGCTGCAGGGCACAAGCCAGAAAAAAGGCTCCTCTATCTACTCCTATGTAGTGTTTGCAACTAACCAATGTAGATGGATACGGATGGAAGCATACTAATAGGAGAAAAAAGCAGGAAAAATGAACTGCAATAAAACAAAAAAAGGACTATTTATGAGGCAGTGACGCACGCTGAGCGGACTACAACCAGAGGTGGCTGCAGAACGCACTACAACGTGAGCTGCACTCACACAAAGAGACCTCACAGACAGCCGTGAACAGTGCAGAGAACTGGGCACTAGCACTGAAAGGCTGCAGAAAGGCTCCGTTGTCTACTCCTAGAGTGTTTGCAACCAATGTAGATGGATGCACGCTAATAGGAGAATTAATGAAAAATGAGCAGCAATAAAACATAAATATGTATGAGGCAGTGACGCACGCTGAGCGGCCTACAACCAGAGGTGGCTGCAGGACACACTACAGCGTGAGCTGCAATCACACAGACCTTGCAGACAGCTGTGAACAGTGCTGCAAGGCAAAAGAAAGCTACAGTGATTGATAATGTAGCCTGGGTAAAGCACAATATTATATAGCAAATCGCTATCTCTAACTGTCCCTCAGAGTCTTGAACAGCAGCCTGCCCCTAACTGAATTCACAGCAGAGTGAACCCTAAAAGGCGGCGGCGGCTTTTATAGTGCGTCATGACATCATTTCAGCAGCCAATCACAGCCATGCCATTAGTTTACATGCCTACATGCCTATCAGGATGTGCCCACACTTCTGAGGATTCCTCATTGGCTGAATCAAATCAAACTGGCTCATAGCATTATGGGAACTTCCGATTCTGGTATTCGATATGCAAAAAGTATCGGAACTCAGTATTGGAATTCCGATACCGCGAATATCGGCCGATACCCGATATTTGCAGTATCGGAATGCTCAACACTATTCCTGACCTTTCTCAGTCTCATCCTTACCCCACAAGGAGAGATCTTGCATGGAGCCCCAGATGAAGGAAAATTAACAATCATCTTGTGTTTCTTCCATTTACTAATAATTGTGCAAACAGTTGCCTTTTCACCAAACTGCTTGCCTATTGTCCTGTAGCCCATTCCAGCCTTTTGCAGGTTCACAATTTTGTCCTTGGTGTCCTTAGACAGCTGTTTGATCTTGGCCATGGTGGAGAAGTTGGAGTGTGATCTATTCAGTGTGTGTGTACAAGTGTCTTTTACACAAGTAACGATTTCAAACAGGTGCAATTAATACCGGTAATGAGTGAGAGTAGGAGGGCTTCTTAAAGAAAAACAGGTCTGTGACAGCCAGAATTCTTGCTGGTTGGTAAGTGATCAAATACTTTTTCATGCAATAAAATACAATTTAATTATTTAGGAATCATGTAATGTGATTTTCTGGTTTTTATTTTTAGATTCTCTCTTTTACAGTTGAAGTGTACCTAGAATAAAATTTACAGACCTCTCCTTTCTTTGTAGGTGGGAAAGCTTGCAAAATCGTCAGTGGATCAAATACCGTCATCCAGGATCCAAGAACTCATTAATAGCTACAGGAAGCGACTAGAGGATGTTATTTTTGCAAAAGGAGGATCTAAGAAATATTAATGTCACTTTTATGTTGAGGTGCCCATACTTTTGCATCGGTCAAATTTTGGTTAAATGCAGATTGCACATTTTCTGTTAGTACAATAAACCTCATTTGAATCCAGAAATATAACTGAGTCCATCAGTTATTAGATATATGAAACTGAAATAGCTGTTGCAAAAACCAAAATTGTTATAAAGAAAAAAGGTTAACATTAATATGGGTGCCCAAACTTTAACATATGACTGTGTATATATATACAGCTCTGGCAAAAATCAAAAGACCACTTTCAAATGTTCAGTTTGTCTGAGTTTTTCTCTTTATGGGTATATTTTTGAGTATAATGTAAATTGTTTTTTTAGTCTATAAACTTCTGACAACATGTCTCCGAATTTCCAAGGAATGAATTCTTTTTCTCTGACAAAGATGAATGGTCAAAATTAAAAAAAAAACAAAAAAAAACAGTCCTTTCAGACCTCAAATAATGCAAAGAAAACAAGTTCATAATCATTTTGAAACAACAATACTAATGTTTTAACTCAGGAAGAATTCAGAAATCAATATTTTGTGGAATTACCATGATTTTTAATCACAGCTTTCATGCATCTTGGCATGCTTTCCATCAGTCATTCACACTGTTTCTGGGTCAAAAATTTAAGCAGTTCTTTGTTTGATGGCTTGTGACTATCCATCATCCTCTTGATTACATTCCAGAGGTTTTCAATGGGGTTCAGGTCTGGAGAATGGGCTGCCCATGAAAGGGATTTGATGTGATGGTCTCTTCAATTTTTCCAGAGCTGCATATACGTTTGCACAGACAATTTTATGTCTCCTTTGATCTGTTTCACATTTGGTTGTGTGCCCTCTTTTTTATCTTATTGTATGTCTACTTCACAGCAATATTTTTAATTGATAAAGTATATATCTTTTCATTGCAAACTAGAAAAACTTGAATAACAATAAACTCAATAGGGTTTTATTTGAGTGACATTGCGAAGACCAAAGACATTGGTGCCCACCTGGTATGGTTGTGTACCCACAACCACTAAAAGGCAAAGTTGCTGCATACCCTTGGCTAAGATATCAACTGAAATGGAGAGATAGAGTTCCTTAACGACAGCCGATATGCCTTTTAACGATGCAGTTAAGGGTACTTATTCCTCAGCACTGCTTTTTAATGGCGCTGAGAAATAAATGTATAGTGCCCCCCCAGTGTCGGAATTTCGCCAGGGGTTATTTCACCGAATAACGGCGACCACAAAAAAAAGTCAAATCTCCTCTGATGTGGTCTAGCATATCAGAGGAGACAGAAATGGGGTCCCCCAAGCCCCCTGGTATCTCCGATGTGCCCCGTTCCCTCCGGTTGTGTCCCCCGGCCCTCGGCGTCTTCTTCCGGGAAATAATGAGCGGAGCAAGTGCAGTACACCCATCTGCTGGCTGGCACATGGCAACAATAGGAGATTTCTCCTATTGGTTCATTTTGATTACTGTGATAGACCATATAACAGTGATCAAAATAAAAAAAATAAATCAAACCCACATTTATCACCCTGTAGTTAGGTAAAAATAAAATAAAAAAAAGTATTTATATCCATTTTCCATTAGGGCTAGGGTTGGGCTAGGGTTAGCGTTATGGCTGGGGTTATTGTTGGGGTTATAGCTAGGGTTAGGGTTGGGCTAGGGTTATGGTTGGGGATATAGCTAGGGTTAGGGTTGGGCTAGGGTTAAGTTTGGGGCTAGGCTTAGGGTTGAGGCTAGGGATAGGGTTGGGGCTAGGCTTAGGGTTGAGGCTAGGGTTAGGGTTGAGGCTAGGCATAGGGTTGGTATTAGGGTTAGGGTTAGAGGTAGGGTTGTGTTGTGGTTAGGGTTGTGTTGGGGTTAGGGCTGTAGTGTTGGGTCTAGGGTTGTGTTGGGGTTAAGATTGTGGTTAGGGACATGGTTAGGGTTGGAATTATGGTTGGGTTTGTTGGGGTTAGGGTTGGGGTTAAAGCTGTGTTAGGGTTGGAGTTAGAATAGGAGGGTTTCCACTGTTTAGGTACATCAGGGGATTTCCAAACACAACATGGCGCACGTCATTGATTCCAGACAATTTTCGGTTCAAAAAGTAAACCTGTGCTCCCTCTCTTCTGAGCCCTGCCATGCGCCCAATCAGTGGCTTTCCCCTACAATCGGGGTATCGGCGTACACAGGAGAAATTGCACAAGATATTTTGTGCTCCATTTTCTCCTGATACCCTTGTGAAAATAAAAAAGTTTGGTTCCAAAGTAAATTTTTTGTGAAAAAAGTAAAATGTTAATTTTTTTCTTCCACATTGCTTTAGTTCTCGTGAAGCTCCTGAAGGGTTAATAAACTTCTTGAAACTGGTCGAGGGGTGCAGTTTTTAGAATGGTGTCACTTTGGATATTTTCTGTCATACTGACCCCCAAAACTCACTTCAAATGTGAGGTGGTCCATTAAAAATTTTTTTAAAAAATTGTGTTGGAAAAATGAGAAATCACTGGTCAACTTTTAACCATTATAACATCCTTACAAAAAAAATATGTTTCCAAAATTGTGCTGGATGTGAGGAAAATGTTATTTATTAACTATTTTGTGTGATATGACTGACTTAAGGGCACACAAATTAAAAGTTTGAAAATTGCAAAATTTTCAAAATTTTTGCCAAATTTGCATTTTTTTCATGAATAAATTCAAGTCATATCAAATAAATTTTACCACTAACATGAAGTACAATACGTCACGAAAAAGTAATCTCAGAATCGGTAAGATCCGTTGAAGCGTTCCAGAGCTATAACCTCATAAAGTGATAGTGGTCAGAATTGTAAAAATTGGCTTGGTCAGTAAGTACCAAATTGGCTCTGTCACTAAGGGGTTAATTCTGTGTTTTCGGTATTCAAAGGAGCTGAGGAGAAAGTTAGCCAGGAATGTGGTTTATTTGTCAATGCATTTGGTGTGGTTTGTCCTGATGAAATTTGGAACTACGAAACATGTTGACAAATAAATCGTGTTCCTGGATACCTTTCTCCTCTCCTTCTTTCAATACTGGCAGCGCAGAATTAACCCAATCTTTTTATTACATGATTCATTGACTTATTTGTCTGTTTTTACTCTGCCATTGATTTGTTTTCTAGTTTAGCTATGTTCAGCAAATGAGTGTGGTTATTCACACTGGTGTCACTTGGAGCTCGTGGACCCCAATGTAAAATCTCCAACAGGGCCCCCAACTAACGCAAGTCTTTATAGTAATAGTCTTTTCATATGGGTTAAAGGGACTTTTTGGGCCCCTCTAGTCAGGATATTCAGAAGGCTCCAATATTATTAAGAGCTCCTGGAATTATTTTAATATGCCAGTCCAATTTGGGCCTTATAATATGAAACCTTTAGGTATTGGGAAAGTCTACAATTTCCATTGCTCAGCACTCCCTCATATGAGAATACACAGCGTTATATAGGTCAGTATGGCTCGTTATATGCAGGTGATTTAGAAGTAAACATATACATCTATATATAAGTAATGTAACTGTTTTGTTTTGCTATTTTTCCTAATGAGCTGACACGTCAATAGAGAGAATCTAACGCTCGGCTTTGTGAAAACTATCATATAAGTCTCGGGAATAACTCAGCCTGTAGCTGAGAGCCCTAATAAGTCAATGCCTCTTTTACTCCATTGAACTAAACTGTAAAGCTTTTCTTCTCCTGGCGGAGCTGCCTTTGTTTTCTCAGTACATCCCAGTGTCCTCTAGTTTAAAATGAAGCTTGTTTAAGGATTCTCTTTGATGAGCTGAGATCAAACAGACTGAGGACCCCAGGTCCTAATCAGACTTTGGCAAAGGTGGCATTTTCACAAATAGTTTGCCTGGGTTTTCTGTAGGTTTTTTCGTTCAGACATTGTGCTCAGCAAATTTATCTGGTTAAATGTCAGGTAATCCTCCTTGTGACTGCCGCCTGTCTGAAATCTATTCACACTACAATGGCTGGTGTGTTCTTGCAGTATCAATTAATGAACATAAAACACACTCTTCGAATAATTTAATTGAGGTGGAATGCATCAAAGGGGGAAAGGGAACTTTAAAATGTGGTGTGACAATTTGTGATAAGTGACCAGATGCAACCTGATTGCAGTGGATAGGATTTAATACAAATTTCAGATATATGCAATCTTCACATTGATGACCACCATAGAAATAAAAAAATGACTGATCTGTGTAGGCTTTGGCACTGGCCATTCTTCTTTCTTCTTCGTATTATTATTATTATGGAGATGCTACATAGGTGAATAAGGTGCACTTCTATATGCCTTCAATTTCATATGAAGGCCCATGATTGGTCAAAAGGCCAAAAGATAGAGGAGGGCCCATGCCAGCTGAAAAAGGGCAGATTAGAATTAGGGTAATCTGGCCTACTGTCTGGGGCCCAAGGCTCTGAGAGGGCCTATGTCTAGATTGCCATCAATATAGTTTTTTTTGCCACCATCGTGTTTATCACTGGACAGGGTGAGTCCCTGCAGCTCCATTGCCCATGATATAGAATAGCAGAGGAGCTGCAGGAAGTTGCTCTAAGCTTCAAGCCTGATGCTTCATCCATGACTCAACCAAAGCGATAAGGTCATTGTGCCGCCTGTTTCATCTAGCAGGTGCTTGGCCAAAAGAGGATGGAAGTGGCACCTTGGAGGATTGTTTGGAGAGGTGAGTGATTGTTTCTTTTTGTCCTGTAACACAGTGGGTAAGAACATGATAATGAGAGGACACATTACAGGGACTTATAATGAATTGAGGGTGAGGGAAGTCACTGTACATGGACCTATAAATAATTAGGGAGGTGGAGAGAGAGGACACTATACAGGGTTTATAATGCATCAGGGGGTATGAAAGAGGGTGCAGAAGTTTAAAATGAGTAGGGCATGAAAGAGGGCACACAAAAGAGGTACTTGTAATGAATTAAGGAGGTGGGAAGAATGAACACTAAACATGGACTTATAATGAATTGGGGAGTGGGGAGAGGGCACAATACAGGGACTTATAATGAATGATAGGTAGGATAAAAGGCTATGCAAAGACATGATTAATTGGGGTGGGGAAGAGAAGACACAGGACAGGGAGATGTACTGAATTAGGGAGATGAGGAGAAGGGTCACTCACTAGGACTTATAATGAATTAAGGGGTGGGTGAGAGGATACTATATAGTGACTAAAATAGATTGAAGAGGGCGACAGTGGGCACAAGTCAGCAATGTAGAATGAACGGGGGGTGAGAAAGAACACCATACAGGGACTTACATTAAATTGGAGAAGTGGTGAGAGAGGACATAGGACAGGGACTTATAATAACTTAGGGGGTAAGAGAGCATACAATATACAGTGGACAAGGCAACTGTTAGGTGGATTCATAACTGGCTTAGTGATCGAATCCAAAGAGTGGTAGTAAATGGCTGCACATCCAGTTGGAAGAGTGCCTCAAGTGGGGTACCACAGGGTTCTGTCCTGGGCCCTGTATTGTTCAACATCTTTATCAATTATTTAATTGAAGGAATTGAGGGTAAACTGATTAAGTTTGCTGATGACACAAAGCTAGGAGGGATAGCTAATACTAGAGAAGAGAGAGAGAGGATTAAAAAAGAAATAAATAAACAGGAGCAGTGGGCAGCAACTAACAGAATGATTTTTTACAGGGAAAAATGGAAAGTACTACATATGGGCAATAAAAATGAAAAAATGCATATGCAGAATGGGAGGAATTGGGCTAAGCAACAGTGTGATGCAGCACCAAAAAAAGGCAAATGGCAATTCTGGGAAGTATTAACAGAAGCATACAGTCTAAATCACGTGAAGTCATTATTGCCCTCTACTCCTCTTTGGTCAGACCTCATCTGGAATACTGTGACCAGTTTTGGGCACCACATTTTAAAAAAGACATCAAACTGGAGCAAGTTCAGAGAAGAACGACCAGAATGGTGACCGGTCTGCAAACCATGTCCTATGAGGAACGGTTACAGGATTTGGGAATGTTTAGCTTGCAAAAAAGAAGACTGAGAGGAGACTTAATAGCTGTCTACAAATATCTCAATGTTTGTAACATTGTAGAAGGATCATCTTTATTCTCATGTGCACAAGGAAAGACTAGAAGCAATGGGATGAAACTGAATGGGAGGAGACACAGAATAGATATTAGAAAAAACTTTTTGACAGTTAAGACCCCGTCACACATAGCGATCTTGCTATCGAGATCGTTGCTGAGTCACAATTTTTGTGACACAACAGCGATCTCACCAGCAAGATCGCTGTGTGTGACAGCGATCAGCGACCGGCCCCCTGCCGGTATCGCTGATCGCTGCAGGAAAGGCCAGGGCTTTTTTTGGTCGCTGGTCTCCTGCTGGCCACCACGCATCGCTGCATGTGACAGGCGGGAGACCAGCGATCTGCTGGTAACTAATGTACACATCGGGTATCCAAGGGACGTGAGTCCATAGATACCCAATGTGTACGTTAGTTACCAGCTTCCATCATCAGCGCGCTGGTTACTAATGTGCACAGTGACACCGGGCGCTCGGCGTCGCTGTGCTGATCGCTGGTGAAGCTGTCTGACAGCTCACCAGCGATCACATAGAGATTCACCAGAGATCCTGACACATTGATATCGTTGTCAGGATCGCTGGTGAGTCGCTATGTGTGACTCCAGCCTTAGGGTGATCAATGAGTGGAACAGGCTGCCACGAGACGTGGTGAGTTCTCCTTCCATGGAAGTCTTCAAACAGATGCTGGACAGAGATCTGTCTGGGATGATTTAGTGAATCCTGCCTTGAGCAGGGGCTTGGACCTGATGACCTAGGAGGTCCCTTCTATCCCTACCATTCTATGATTCTATGACTTATAACAAATTAGAAGGTAGAAGACAGGGCAGGGATTTGTAATGAATTTGTGGAGAGAGTCACAGTGGCTAATTATATTTACTATGTGGTGGAAAAGTGGCTAATCATAGTTTATACGGGCATAATGCTTAATTTATACTATGAATTGTGTGCTGCACAGTAGCTAAGTATACATTAATGGTATGGTATATGATATATATATATATATATATATATATATTATATGTCATCTATAGCTTTGTTGTCATAGTTTTGTTGTCATAATGAGGGGACTCTTTAGGATGTTTGGATGTAGCTTGCTTTCTAGGTGAAATAATACAGTATACAGTTGTGTGAAAAAATGTTCCCCCCTTCCTGATTTTCTATTTTTTTGAATGTTTGTCACACTTAAATGTTTGAGATCACCAAACAAATTTAAATATTAGACAAAGATAATATGATTAAACACAAATATAGTTTTTAAATGAAGGGAATAAGAAATTCAAAGCAACAGGGCCCTGTGTGAAAAAGTGATTTCCTCCCCCCTCCCATTAAAACATAAATTAACTGTGGTTTATCCCATCTTTGGGAAGCTGAGTTCAAATCTCCTAGTCACACCCAGACGTGATTACTGCCTCACCTGTCCTCAATCAAGAAATCACTTAAATAGGACCTGCTTGACAGTGACATAGACCAAAAGTTCCTCAAAAGCTAGACATCATGCCACGTTCCAAAGAAATTCTGGAACAAATGATAAACAAAGTAATTGAGATCTATCAGTCTGGTAAAGGTTATAAAGCCATTTATAAACTTTGGGACACCAGTGAACCACAGTGAGAGCCATTATCCACAAATAGCAAAAACATGGAATAGTGGTGAACCTTCCCAGGAGTGGCCGGCCAATCAAAATTTCCCCCTGGAGGACAGCGATGACTTACAGTATGCAAGAGGTCACAAAAGACCCCTCAACAACTTCCAAGGAAATGTAAAGTTCTGTGGAATATGTCGGCGCTATAGAATTAAAATTTATTATTATTAACTGTAGGAATCCCTTGTTTCAGTTAATCAGTGTTCATCAATCCAACATAAGTGAGAGACTGTGCAAAAATGGCCTGCATGGCAGAGTTCCAAAACGAAAACTGCTGAGCAATAAGAACATATACGCTCATCTCAGTTATGCCAGAAAACATCTTGATGATCCCCAAGACTTTTGGCGGAATATTCTGTGGACTGATGAGGCAAAAGCTGAACTTTTTGGAAGGTGCACGTCCCATTACATCTGGCGCAGAAGTAACACAGCATATCAGAAAAGGAATATCATACCAACAGTTAAATATAGTGGTGGTAGTGTGATGGTCTGGGACTGTTCTGCTGCTTCAGGACCTGGAAGACTTGCTCTGGTAAATGGAACCATGAATTCTGCTGTCTGCCAAAAAATCCTGAAGGAGAATGTTTGGCCATCTGCTCGTGACCAGAAGCTGAAACACACTTGGGTTATGCAGCAGGACAATGATCCAAAACACGTTAGCAAGTCCACCTCTGAATGGTTAAAGAAAACAAAATTAAGACTTTGAAGTGAGTGGCCTAGTCAAAGTCCTGACCTTAATCCAATTGAGATGCAGTGGTATGACCTTAGAAAGGTGGTTCATGCTGGGAAACCCTCCAATCTGGCTGAATTACAACAATTCTCCAAAGGTGAGTGGACAAAAATTCCTCCAGAGCATTGTAAAAGACTCATTGCCAGTTATCGCTAATGCTTGATTGCAGTTGTTGCTGCTGAGGGTGGTCCAACCAGTTATTAGGTTTAGGGGGCAATCACTTTTTCACAGAGAGCTCTGTAGATTTGGATTTCTTTTTCCTTTAGTAATAAAAATATTCATTTAAAAATTGTATTTTATGTTTTCTTTTGTTTTCTTTGCCTAATATTTGAATTTGTTTGGTGATCTGAAACATTTAAGTGTGAAAAACATGCAAAAGAATAGGAAATCAGGAAGGGGGCAAACACTTTTTCACACAACTACGTATGAAGATAGACTGTGTCTGTAAAGCAGTGCATGGAGGTTTTACTAAAAGGACAATCAGTGCCAATATGCATTACTTTAACACCATACTCTTAATTGAGGAGTAAACCTAAAATTGACTTCTAAGTTGAGAATATTCATCAGTAACAATGACTGATGAATGCATATGGCAGAGCTTTTTGCAGAAATTTCCTACAACACAATATTGCAAAATGTTTCTGCATGGTATCTAGGCTAAGCTCACAACCGACCCAGATATAGTGGCAGATCCTGGATTTGGGTCTCTACGCTGCCGTCCCAAGGCAATGTCCAGTAGTGCGATCTGGCCCCTGAGATATGAGCTGGCGTCGGCAGGCCCCCTTCACCTAAAGGTCCGGTCACTGTCTCTGTCGCACATTCTGTGACCGAATTGTTGCGTCGTTGGTCATACTCATTTTTAATAAGAACCATAATAGCTAATAAAAAGTTCTCTAGTTTTCCTACATTATCAATATTTCAAAGCTCTTAAAATTCACTTATTTGTCTCCCCCTGGTGGCCACTCACAAAACAACTTATGGCCATTTGTTTAATGAGCTCTGACTTTTCATAGTTCCAAACATCACAAGTGATGACAGTATTTTTATTTGTATACGGTATGTCTTGTTTTTTTTTGTTAATGTTATATTTATATATTTTTATAATAACAAAATCTATTTTTCAGCTAAATAATGATAAAATATTAGCACCTCAGTTCCATACTATTCAATAAATCGTTCAATTAAGGTGTATGGTTTCAAATAGCCAAAAAGAGTAAATCAGTTATTTGCCTGGTCTCAAAATAAATTAATCTACTAAAAGTTCCAAAGATGCTGCACGTGCTGGAGTTAGGCTGCGTTCACACGTTGCATTTTTTTCTTGTTTTCGCGGCGATTTTCTGCTGCGAAAATGCTGCAAAAACGCTAAGAAAACGCATCCCATACAATCCTATGGGATTCCGCATTGCTGTGCAAATGCCGCGGATTTTTGCGCTGAGGAATCGCATCGCGGTGAAATCCGCAGCAGGCTCATTATTTTTGTAGAATCGCGGCAATTCCGCACCCATAGGAATGCACTGATCTGCTTACTTTCCGCATGTAGCTATGCCCACCATGCGCAAAGTAAGCGGATCATGTGCGGATGGTACCCAGGGCCTGGAGGAGAGGAGACTGTCCTCCAGGCCCTGGGTACCATAATCCTGTAAAAAATAGAATAAAAATAAAAAATAGTGATATACTCACCCTCCGGCGGGCCCCCAGAGCCTTCCCACCTCTCACCACGCTCCCGGCATCTTCCGGTCCCAGTAATGCTTTGCGAGAATGACCGCGATGATGTTGCGCTCTCGTCTTACTGGGACCAGAATATGCCTGGTGCGCCGTAGAGCAGATCGGGGGCCATCGGAAGGTGAGAATAACAATATTTTTAATTTTTTTTATTATTTTTACATCCTACCTATCACATTCCTAGCGATGCTAAGCGGCTGGTACTTGGCCACATTCATGTTTCCTTCAATAGCAACCAGTCGTCCTGTCCCTGCAGCTGAAAAACACCCCCATAGCATGATGCTGCCACCACCATGTTTCACTGTTGGGATTGTATTGGGCAGGTGATGAGCAGTGCCTGGTTTTCTCCACACTTACCGCTTAGAATTATCACCAAAAAGTTCTATCTTTGTCTCATCAGACCATAGAATCTTATTTCTCATAGTCTGGGACCTTCATGTGTTTTTTAGCAAACTTTTTGAGGGCTTTCATATGTCATAGTGATGAGCGAGTATACACATTGCTCGGGTCTCCCCGAGCATGCTCGGGTGGTCTCCGAGTATTTTGGCGTGCTTGGAGATTTAGTTTCTGTCGTCTCAGCTGTATGATTTGCGAATGCTAGACAGCTTGAATACATGTGTGGAATGCCTGTTTGTTAGGGAATTCCCACATGTATTCAGCCAGTCTACAAGTCGCAAATCATGCAGCTGAGACGACGAAAACTAAATCTCCGAGCACACCAAAATACTCGGCGATCACCCGAGCATGCTCGGGGAGACCCAAGCAATGATGCTACTCGCCCATCACTAATGTCTTGCATTGAGGAGAGGCTTCCTGTCGGCCCACTCTGCCATAAAGGCCTGACTGATGGAGGGCTGCACTGATAGTTGACTTTGTGGAACTTTCTCCCATCTCCCTACTGCATCTCTGGAGCTCAGTCACAGTGATCTTGGGATTCTTCTCTACCTCACTCACAAAGGCTCTTCTCCCACAATTGCTCAGTTTGGCTGGATGGTCAGGTCTAGGAAGACTTCTGGTGGTCCCAAACTTCTTCCATTTAAGGATTATGGAGGTCACTGTGCTCTTAGAAACCTTGAGTACTGCAGAAATTCTTTTATAACCTTGGCCAGATCTGTGCCTTGCCACAATTCTGTCTCTGAGCTCCTTGGCCTGTTCCTTTGACTTCATGATTCTCATTTGGTCTGACATGCACTGTAAGCTTTGAGGTCTTAGGGTACCGTTACACCTAGCAATGCACCAGCGATCCCGACTAGCGATATGAAGCAGTCAGGATCGCTAGTGCATCGCTAGGTGGTCGCTTGTGTGCTGCCACTCAGGCAGATCTCACCAGCGACATCGCTGGGGACGGGGATCGCTACTTACCTGTCAGACGCGGCGATCCTGCGTCCTCCCGCCCGGCTCCACGCGTCACTCGTCGTCACAGCAGGAAGCGCCGCAGGAAGTGACCGACGAGGAATGGTCCAGCAGCTTCTCGCATGATCAGCGATTACCAGCGGGGGAGCCGGTCGGAGGTAAGTATCACATGCAGCGATATCGCTAGCAATATCGCTGCAACGTCACAAAATCGGTGACTTTACAGCGATATTGCTAGCGATATTGAAGTGTGTAACGGGGGCTTTATATAGACAGGTGTGTGCCTTTACAAATCAAGTGCTATCAGTTTAATTAAACACAGGTGGACTTTAATGAAGGAGTAGAACCATCTCAAGGAGGATCACAAAGAAATGGACAGCATGTGACTTAAATATGAGTGTCTGAGCAAAGGGTCTGAATACTTATGACCATGTGATATTTCAGTTTTTCTTAATAAATTTGCAAAAATTTCTACATTTCTGTTTTTTTCTGTCAAGATCGGGTGCAAAGTGTACATTAACGAGAAAATTTTTTTACTTTTTTGAATTTGCCCACTGGGTGCAATGAAGCAAAGAGGGAAAAATTTAAAGGGGTCTGAATACTTTCTGTATCCACTGTACATGGAACATTTTACAATCCCGTCATACAGGTATCTTACAATATGCTGTAATGCTGAATTCACATGTCTGTATTGCATGGTCCATTCCACAGCACTTTTTTCATAATATTTGTCCCACAATCTAGATTTTTCATAATCTTTGTCCCACAATCTAGATTCCTAATCAGTATGTCTTTGGGGTGTGGGTGGAAACTGGAAAATCAAGAGGAAACCAACCCAAACATGGGGAGAACATACAAACTCCATGAAGATGTTGTCCTTGGTGGGATTTGAACTCACTGAGCCACCGCATTGCCCAATTTATAGTATGAGAATATTACTTTGGGTCAAGAGGTCCCAAATCAATCTGGTTATGGCAAGCCATACACGGGCCACATAATATGTATATGTATATTCAGCCTTATTCAAAATTTTTGGTAGGATAGAATTATAGTCATCTATAAATAAATCATTAACAATGAAAATAGCCAGCCTACATGCTGTTTCTGAGCTACATTAGGGTTCTGTAGTTAATTCCCGGACTTGTCTTCTGCTCAGATTCCAATTCTGAATCCTCAAAGACGTCTGTCACGATACACATTATACTGTTGTTAGCCAAACACGCCAAGATTCGTAGCCTCTGCAAACAGTCTAATATGTATGGGGGTCCCTCGATGTTGTCCAGGGAAATAAGGATCAAGCATGTCAAATTTTGGACTTCCAATCCTTCTATTCTAGGGGAAATAAGAGATTAGTTTGGCAACAGCTCTCTAAGTACGTAGGAGCACACAGCAGAGTGAGCTCTTCTGGGTTTGGTAGAGTCAGGAGAGATAGTTGAAGGGAAGGAGGGAAGGTAGGGAGGAAGAAGGGGGGAAGAGTTTGCAATTAAACTTGGATCTTGGCAGCTAATGGGACCAAGAAGGTTTTATGCCACCAAAGGTTAAATACATTATTCAAAGAAGTGTCTTTGGTAATGAGAATGCTCCAAGCTTTAAAGGGTTTAGCAACAGAATAGGTGTTAAATGAATTATCTCTGGGGGATCCACCATCTACAATCATGAGAAACTTTCCCCATTTGAATAAAGCTGCTTTCATGATCCAAGTCTTTAAAGTTGATAGATATGCAAGAGCCATCGAGCTGTCATGCAGAACTCTACGTCATTTATCTTAGACAGTAAAAATAATGTGATAAAAAGGGCGTGAAACTCCTGACAGTGGCCATTGTAAGCATTGGGAAATGTCACATACAGTGCCTTGCGAAAGTATTCGGCCCCCTGGAACTTTTCAACCTTTTCCCACATGTCATGCTTCAAATGTAAAGATACCAAAGTTTTGGTGAAGAATCAACAACAAGTGGAACACAATTGTGAAGTTGAACGAAATTTATTGTTTATTTTAAATTTTTGTGGAAAGTCAAAAACTGAAAAGTGGGGCATGCAATATTATTCGGCTCTTTTACTTTCAGTGCAGCAAACTCACTCCAGAAGTTCATTGTGGATCTCTGAATGATCCAATGTTGTCCTAAATGACTAATGATGATAAATATAATCCACCTGTGTGTAATCAAGTCTCCATATAAATGCACCTGCTCTGTGATAGTCTCAGGGTTAGGTTTGAAGCACAGAGAGCATCATGAAGACCAAGGAACACAACAGAAAGGGTTGTGGTATTGTTGTGGAGAAGTTTAAAGATGGATTTGGATACAAAATGATTTCCAAAACTTTAAACATCCCAAGGAGCACTGTGCAAGTGATCATATTGAAATGGAAGGAGCATCATACCACTGCAAATCTACCAAGACCCGGCCGTCCCTCTAAACTTTCATCTCAAACAAGAAGACTGATCAGAGATGCAGCCAAGAGGCCCATGATCACTCTGGATGAACTGTATAGGTTCACAGCTGAGGTGGAACAATCTGTCCATAGGACAACAATCAGTTGTACACTGCACAAATCTGGTCTTTATGGAAGATTGGCAAGAAGAAAGACATTTCTCAAAGATATCCATAAAAAGTGTTGTTTAAAGTTTGCAACAAGCCACCTGGGAGACACACCAAACATGGAAGAAGGTGCTCTGGTCAGATGAAACCAAAATTGAACTTTTTGGCAACAATGCCAAACTATATGTTTGGCGTAAAGGCAACACAGCTCATCATTCTGAACACACCATCCCCACTGTCAAACATGGTGGTGGCAGCATCATGGTTTGGGGCTGCTTTTCTTCAGCAGGGACAGGGAAGATGGTTAAAATTAATTGGCAGATGGATGGAGCCAAATACAGGACCATTCTTGAAGAAAACCTGTTGGAGTCTGCAAAAGAGCTGAGACTGGGACAGAGATTTGTCTTCCAACAAGACAATGATCCCAAACATAAAGCAAAATCTACAATGGAATGGTTCACATATAAATGTATCCAGGTATTAGAATGGCCAACTCCGAGTCCAGACTTGAATGCAATCGAGAATCAGTGGAAAGAGCTGAAAACTGCTGTTCACAAACGATCTCCATCAAACCCCACTAAGCTCGAGCTGTTTGTTTCAGTCTCTCAATGTACAAACCTGATAGAGACATACCCCAAGAGACTTGCAGCTGTAATTGCAGCAAAAGGTGGCACAACAAAGTATTAAGTTAAAAGGGCCGAATAATATTGCACGCCCCACTTTTCAGTTTTAACTTTCCACAAAAATGTAAAATAACCAATAAATTTCGTTCAACTTCACAATTGTATCCCACTTGTTGTTGATTCTTCACCAAAAATTTACATTTGGTATCTTTATGTTTGAAGCATGATATGTGGGAAAAGGTTGAAAAGTTCCAGGGGGCCGAATACTTTCGCAAGGCACTGTATGTATCCCGAATATTAGCACATAATTGAATAGGGCTCTTTGGTGACTACACGGAAATTAAGCAAAATTCACCCAACTCAAGTACCTATTGGCTGAAATTTTGCTTGTTTCATTTTAGGCAGGGAAAATGCTACAAAGAAAAAAAAACATACCCATCATCTCCTCACCTGTCCTGATGCCACAGCTTCCCACTAGGTTGTCGGCTAGCTCACTTTTTCCCTCTAGTTCCACTCTTCTCTTATGTCTGCACTCTTTGGCACCTCCAATGACACATGTCATGGTGTTGAATAAAGCTTTGTAGACACCAGAGGTCCAAAACAATGAAGACAGAGGAGAAGAGTGAATATGAAAGATCCAATATGTGATGTCTGCATGGAGTGTAATTAAATACCTGAGTGCCGCTGTAGTGTGTTATAGTGCCATTGTCTGGACTTTGCAACCTCCTGCCCCGACGTGGGCATTTCGCCCAGCTTCTTCGGGGGGTGTTTCGCGTGTCGGGGCAGGAAGCTGCAAAGTCCAGACAACAGCACTATAAGGGTATGTGCATACGTTGCGGATTTGGATGCAGATCTGCAGCATTTTTGGCTACACGAATTTGCATCAAATCCGAAGTGTAGTGCACCACCAATGTTAGTCTATGGGAAGTTGAGAATTGTTGTCTGTGTGTATCTATGTGTGTGCGGGTCTGTGTCTCTGTGCAGGTGTGTGCGTGGCTGCGTGTGTTTGTGTGTGCGGGTCTGTGTGCATTTCATTCACTTTTTTCATTCTAAAACTTTACAACCTGAGCAACCATGGCTTGCCCCTCCCCCTTAGTTTTGATCCTGGGTACACCCATGAACCATGTAACTTATAAAGGAAATTGCTTGATCCAGAGATTTTTAGGGACTTCATCGCAAAAGCGGTGAATACATATGGACATGCCAATTTTAAGTTATTCCCATAAATTTAATTGATGCCAATATTTTGCTCATTTAACTTCACCAACTATTTTGTGATGATGCATCGCATACAAATCAGTTAAAAAAATTCAAATACAGGTTGTAATGTAACAAAATAGGTAAAAAGCCAAGGGGTTGAATACTTTTTACTTTTGCAAGTCACTCTAGATTGCTGATGCCTTTTCACATTAGCAGAGCTTCACCAAAGTTTATAAAATTGGGACGTAAAAATGAAAAATTACGTTTTTTCCATGAAAATGTTTTGTGGCTTGATTTAAAGTTTTCATTGATAAAATTTTGAGGCACATAACTTTTTTTGATCGTTATTATTATAAGGCTAGGTTCACTTTTATCCTTCACTCTACATTGAGCACCTATATCGGATACTCAATCTAAATTTCAAAACAACATCTCTCAGACAAAATCCCCAGTTGGAACCACTCATTATAAACATTATAATAAGGCAGATGAATTAAGTTTCAATTCTGTGGGCCTCTGTTCCAGTGGTATCCTATCCTTATAGGGGTGCATAAAAACAAGGTTGATCACAATTTTTTGTGCTAAAATGCAATGACAGGACACCCCTGAAACAAAGACTAGACAGACTTCAAAGTGGTTCCGTTTGCCTCATTGTAGTGAATGGTCCTGTCAAGTTTGCGCTAAATTATATTTTGGGTACCACATATCACGCAAAGAGACATAGTGTAAGCACATACTGTCATAACATATATTTGTGGCAATCAACCCCAAAAATATTTAGACAAAAATATAAAAATGAATGCATCAGCAAACCCCTAATTATATAAACAATAATAAATATACACATATATATGTAAATACATCCCTCATTGAAAATACAAACAAAGAGGTATAAAAACCTCCAGCATAACAATTCAGTCCATGGAATAGAGATAAAGGACCACAAATCTTCTTCTTTCATTGAAGAAAATATCCAAAGAGTCCATCGAGAGAGCAAAACGGACAGCAACACAGCCGCAATCAGGTGCCAAGCATAGAAGCTGAAATAAAAACAAGAGTTAAAACAAACGACACATTGTGCCACTCAAAAAATAGCAGCAAAGGGAGAATATATAATGATTTATAAAAAGGGAGCGAATGACAGACACTCATTTAGACCATGTGGGTGGACCGTTTTTAATTTCCATATCCACCTTGCTTCCAATTGACCCAGTCTCTTAGATAGTCCCCCACCCTGGATGTCTATTCTCAAGGCCTCAATACCTCTTACTATTAATAAGGTTGAATCACAATTATGATGATCTTTGAAATGTCTGGGGATAGTCCTCAAGGTGGAGTCATCCATGTGGCCATGTGCCGCCTGAATCCCCAACACATGCTCTCGTACCCGAACCTTTAGTTGGCGCGTGGTTAAACCCACATAAATGAGGTCACAAGGGCACATTGCATAATACACAATGTACCTTGTTGTGCATGTAATGCACTGTCTGATGGTAAAAACTTTATCACCATCCGAGTTGCTAAAGCTATCACAGCGAATAATGTTGGGGCAGGCCACACAATGGCCACATGGAACACAACCAACCCTGGGGGTAAAGCCATCCAAGAATGTGGGTTTTTGACCGCCAGAATAATGACTTGCGACCAAGTGGTCTCTCAAGTTTTTAGCATGTCGGAATGCTATAGACGGCCTTTCCGTGATAAATTTATTGATGACTGGATCAATACGGAGAATGGGCCATGCCTTTTGTAGGGCGGCTCGAACAGCATTTGATCTAGAATTGAAGGTAATAGCAAACCTTACTATTTGTTTTTCCCTAGATACCACAGATGGCCCAGATTTATACAAGTCCTGTCTAGAGGCATGCTTTGCCCGATTAAACGCTCTCTTAATTGATCTGCGACTATATCCATGATCCAAAAAATGTTGATGGAGCTCTTCCTCACAGTAAAAAAAAGTATCATCCGTGGAGCAAATACGACGAAGTCGTAAAAACTGCCCAGTAGGGACTGCTTTAATAACATGCTCCGGATGTGCCAACGTAGCATGAAGCAGGGAATTTGTGGCGGTAGTCTTTCTAAAAATGTCCATTTGCAAAAACCCGGCAAGGTCCCTCCTAATCGTAACGTCCAAAAAATCCAAAACATTTGGATTATATACAAACGTAAGATGAATATTACAGTCATTGTTGTTTAAACTGGATACAAGCTGTTCAAGGTCGACGGGCGTGCCTTGCCAGATGAAGAAAACGTCATCAATGTACCGCGTCCAAAAGGGGACACGGCACATTGACACGCCCTCATCTGACAAAAAGAGGTCCCTCTCCCACAGCCCCAGGAATAAACCAGCATAAGTGGGCGCGAAAGCTGCCCCCATTGCGGTCCCCTGGAGCTGCAGGTAGAAGGACTCCTTAAACACAAGAAAAAATCTCACGGCTCTCAGGCCATCAGTGTGTCTAATATTACTATAGAAGGACTCTACATCTGCTGAAACTAAAAGAGTATCATCCTCAAGGCAAAGCCTTTCGACCCTGCGCAGCAAATCTCCAGTGTCACGGAGGAAGGAGGGGAGGCTAGTCACAAGAGGCTGTAGGTGATAGTCAAACCATCTATTGATGTTTTCAAGAAAATTGCCACGTCCGGACACAATAAGTCACCCGGGTGGCACAGAGGAGTTTTTATGTATCTTTGGGAGCAGATATAGTGTAGGGATCGTTGGTTCAGAGACCAATAATGCCGAAAATAATGACTTGGTGATAATGCCGTCCTGTAGAGATCTTTTCAAGATAGTCTCCAATTGGGAAGAGTACGCTGAGAGAGGGTTATATGTCAACCTTCTATAGCAGGTATTGTCATTCAATTGACGAAATGCCTCTCTCTCATACATCTCAACTGTTCACAGGACGACATTACCACCCTTATCTGCCGGTTTAATAAGAACACCTGGCAATTCTTGTAATGATCCCAATCTACATCTTTCCTCCCATGTAAGATTATCATTAACAATGAAACTAGGGATTTTATATAACTCCTTTATGACCACCCAGACAAACATATCGATGTTGGCACACGAGGATAAAGATGGAAATTTAGTAGATCGTGGATGAATTAAAGGAGGAATCTTACCTCCATCCGGACAATTTTCAGAAGATAGTTCCTCAAGTATGTTCAAAGCCTCCTGTTCCTCCTCTGTGGGAAACAATGATCGGAGATCATTATTATCAAAATGTCTTCTAAACAACAATGACCGAGCAAACAGGTGTACATCTTTGATGGTATCAAAAAGATCAAAATAGGACGCCAGGCTGAAGGAAAGGCCCCTGCCAAAGAGATGCAAATCGGCATCAGACAGACTAAAACCGCTTAGGTTAATCACCTTATTATCCCGCTTCATAGTTGAAGAAGTCACGTTTCTTTTGTATGGATGAAATGTATGGTCATGTAGCCTCGAGATCTCATCAGTCGCAGTAGTGGATACAGAAGACAAATCAGAGCGTCCGCTCAAGGATGAAACGGAAAGTGAAGAGGATGCCTTACGTAGATTAGAATGTTGAACTACATTTTTTCTCCACATATACACCTTTTTAGACTGATAGTCTTTGATAACTCTGTTGAATTTTGTTACTTGAGTATCTTGGATCTTTTTAACCAAGGAATCCATAGATTTATCTAAATCCTCTTCAAATTTCTGTAATTTGTCTGCGGAGCAACCAATGCGTAACTCACTGAGTGCTGTATCAATCAATGAGTCTAAACAACAGATAGTGGAGGTGTTATGTTCAATTAAACATTGCATAAGAAAAAATGAACAATTATTGCATGACTCCTCCCATTTCGCCATGAAGGTTTCATCCTGACTAGGTCATATCATTGTCGGGATCGCTGGTGCATCATTTGGTGTGACGGGACTGTTAGTTTCATGGATGTCAGCATGGGCCCAAACAATGATTAGAAAGCAAAAAAGTAGATTCTCCAGCGAAATGTTCTCATGTAAGTAAAACTTGGAGTTTATTTCACAATGTCATTAAACCAGCAATGATAGCACACAACAGACCTGACTCGATGGCCTTCAGAAATATAGTGGCTAGTGGAAGCTCATTACAAAAAAAAAATCTGCATTTTAAAGAATGCAGATTATTGCAAAATTCAAGTAGAATTCAATTCCTCTCATATTTATTTGCTCAACTCTAGTTATGGCTGTATTTGGAAAGTGTCTCCCATATATAGTGATCTTCTCATGAGACATCCCCATGCAACGATGAGGTTAGAAAGGTTATTCAACTCTAGAAACATTTTTTTACTTATATGCATGTGTTTTGTGCTAACAATCATTTTTACAATTTGATTTATTAAAATTTTTTGCACCTTTTGGCTTTTAAAAGCTCTATGTTTTGACGTTCATTCAAAATTGAAGTGGTCTTTGGTCTATGGTCATATATCAGCTAAAAGACAGTCAAAAAGACAGATAAGAGTTCTAAACTCTCATATTCGACCATCCTAGTGAGTCCAGTGATGGATTCCCACTTAAACAATTCTGCAGTCAGCAGTGCAGGATGAAGGCTCTAGAAGGCAAATTGTGCAAATTTCTTTCATGAAACACAAATATATAAATGATAAACATCCCTTTTGATTGATAACAATGATCAACTAATTGTGATTAGTTATGTATCAGGAGTAGTGTTGAGCTTTCCGATACTGCAAATATCAGGTATCGGACGATATTCGCGGTATCGGAATTCCGATACTGAGTTCCGATACTTTTTGCATATTGAATACCGGAATCGGAAGTTCCCATAATGCTATGAGCCAGTTTGATTTGATTCAGCCAATGAGGGATCCTAAGAAGTGTGGGCACATCCTGTGGGCATGTTAACTAATGGCATGGCTGTGATTGGCTGTGAGCAGACCACCCAGCTGCTCCTCCCCCAGACACATGCTGAACAGTGATCTATGGAAAGCGAAACTAGTGAGGGAGAAGGAAACGACAAGTTCTCATTTCAATGCCAGAACACACCCCCCCTGGACGTTTATCTTAGAAGCAAGAGATGATATCTTGGAAACCATGCAGACTAGCCACAGAAGGTAAATTACTTATTGTCAGCATTCTGCAGCCTAGATATGCACTGAGATTATGTGAAAAGCCCGGACAACCTGTTCTGTTATGTATTTCCGCCAAGTTGGATCACCCGCCAGGGCTGGTGGGGTACTCGGTACCGGGCCTGTTGGTTTGAATGGGAGATGTCACGGTAGCTGTGACCCAGTCCGTGGCCCTGGGCATCCATTGTAAAAGGGAAATGTTGAACGTGTGGATGATGATTAAAGTTTATGAGTGAATGATTCGTGATGCCATCTGTGGTGCTCAGCAATGAAGATGTTAAGCCAACGCTGCAGACAGATCCTCTGGGACAAATGGTGTGGTGCAGCAATGATGTTGTGGCCCTCCACAGGTAAGGCTGTAGTCCCAGGGCAGTGTAGATGGAGAGTTAGTAAAGAGATGTAGATGGTGCGTGCCAGGCACAGAGATGTAGCAGTGCTGAGTGTGTTGACACAGGAATAACTGGAGGACACCAGGGCATGCAGTTCCAAAGCTTTACTCACAGTTAGTGTTGAGCATTCCGATACCGCAAGTATCGGGTATCGGCCGATGTTCACTGTATCGGAATTCCGATACTGAGTTCCGATACTTTTAGCATATCGAATACCGGAATCGGAAGTTCCCATAATGCTATGAGCCAGTTTGATTTGATTCAGCCAATGACAATCCTCAGTAGTGTGGGCACATCCTGTTAGGCATGTAGGCATGTTAACTAATGGCATGGCTGTGATTGGCTGGTGAAATGATGTCATGATGCACTATAAAAGCCGCCGCCATTTCGGGTTCACTCTGCTGTGAATTCAGTTAGGGACAGGCTGCTGTTCAAGACTCTGAGGGACAGTTAGAGATAGCAATTTTCAAAATCATATTGTGCTTTACTCAGGCTACATAAAAAAACACTGTAGCTTTCTTTTGCCTTGCAGCAGTGTTCACAGCTGTCTGCAAGGTCTGAGTGAGTGCAGCTCACGCTGAGTAGTGTGTCCTGCAGCCACGTCTGGTTGTAGGCCGCTCAGCGTGTGTCACTGCCTCATACATATTTTTATTTTGTGGCTGCTCATTTTTCATTCTCCTATTAGTGTGCATCCATCCGTATCCATATACGTTGGTTGCAAACACTATAGGAGTAGACAGCGGAGCCTCTCAGCAGCCTTTCAGTGCTAGTGCCCACTTATCTGCACTGTTCACGGCTGTCTGAGAGGTCTCTGTGTGTGAGTGCAGCTCACGCTGTAGTGTGTCCTACAGCTACGTCTGGTTGTAGGCCGCTCAGTGTGCGTCACTGCCTCACACATATTTTTCTTTTATTGCAGCTCATTTTTCTTTCTCCTATTAGTGTGCATCCATCCGTATCCATCTACATTGGTTGGTTGCAAACACTATATAGGAGAAGATAGAGGAGCTTTTTTTCTGGCTTGTGCCCTTCAGCTGCAGCCAGATTAGAATTACCCTATTTTTTGGAGCCTCATCTTTTCATCTTTTGCATTGTAGGTTACCTTCCTGCATTGTAATAGCTCCAAAAAGTTTGTGATACTATCGCTTTCAAATCTTTGTTCACATCCTTTTTGTTTTTTTAAAAAAAAACCCCCAAAATAAAGTTCACCAAACACTAGATTTGACAGTTGTGAAGGCCACATTAGCTCATATTAAAGTGTAGTCCACACACACACTTTATAAAATTAGTGTTTCTTATACCTGTTAGCAGCTGTTCAGGAATAAGCACTCTAAGCCACCTTTGTACATTTCTGCCTATCTTTATCAGTCTACCAAGATGAAGAAGGCAGGGAGTAAGGCACGTGGGCGTGGGCATGGAGTTTCAGCAGGGAGAGGACGTGGGGATTCTGCAGGGAGAGGACGTGGGGATTCTGCAGGGAGAGGACGTGGGGATTCTGTGCCTGCTGCGGGCACCAGTGAGTTAGCATCCCCCAGTTTTACCAGGCAACAGTCCTTTATGCGCAGCTTTGTAGGACCTCGCCATACCCCACTGCTGCGGGAGGAACAAATTGAAGCCGTTGTCGGATGGATGGCAGCTAACGCATCGTATTCAATGACTTCCAGGTCCTCTCAGGGCCAGAGCACTGAAGAGCAACCATCTGTCTCTTCACCACGTGTCAAATAGCCCAGACAGTCAGAGAGCCCTTGACAGGAGCCATCACAGTCTCTACTTCTGTTCTCTGAATCTGTTGGCTTGGAAAGAGGGGCCAGCCAAGCAGCATTCAAGAATGTGAAGAAGAGGGAGTATGCAGTGATGCGCAACTTCTTTGTCCCTCTGAATCTGAAGAGGCGGGCGGGCCAGTGCCTATGGTCAGCACACCTCAGTACGCATCAGATGATGACGAGACTCAGGTGCCACTTTCTGGTGTGTACGTTGCTGGCGAGACTACCCAGGAGAAGCAGGTGTTTGAAGAGGGGAGTGTAGATGATGAGGTCCTTGACCCATCATGGCGTGAGGAACAGGGAGTTGGTGGGAGCAGCTCTGAGGAAGAGATTCCCCGAACGGCCAAAACAGGAGGGAGAGGGAGGGGGCAGACTTGGTTGCCTGTAACCTCCACTTCGGCACCCGTTAGGAGCATTCCTCTTTCAAAAGCCAAAACGGGCGCTCCCAAGACTTGCAGTGCGTGGTCCTTTTTTGACACAGTTGCAGATGACATTTGCTTTGTCAAATGCAAGCTGTGTCATCAGAAAGTCAAAAGAGGGAAAAATGTCAGCAACCTCAATACCACAAATATGTGGAAACATGTGCGGACCAAGCATGAGCTGGAGTTACACAGACACACTGAAGACGTAGGCCAACGTACAGCACCACCTACCACCTCTTCAGCTCGTGTTGGAGCCTCTTCCTCCAGCTCACACACAGCTGGTTCGGCTTCCTCACAGGATCACCAAGGAATAACCTCTGGCACTGTTGTCCTGAGACCCAGTGACATTCCACCCACAGCACCACGTTCCCAGTCATCCTCACACACCCAGGCCACTCTACAGCCATTGGTAGCACAGGCATGGGATAAAAGGCGGCCATACTCGGCAAGCCATCCCCGAGCACAGGCTCTGAATGCTGGCATTGCCAAACTACTGGCCTATTAAATGCTTTTATTCAGGCTGGTGGAGACTGACACCTTCCGGAACATCATGGCATTGGCAGTCCCACAATACAATGTGCCCAGCCACTTTTATTTCAGTAGGCAAGCTGTCCCTGCCCTGCAAAAGCATGTGGAGGGAAAAATAAAACATGCGCTACTAAACGCCGTCAGTAGCAAGGTCCATCTGACCACCGATGCGTGGACCAGTAACCATGGACAGGGACAATACCTTTCCCTCACTGCCCATTGGGTCAATGTTGTGGAGCCGGGTTCAGATCTGGAGAGTGGCGCTGTACGTGTTCTGCCAACTCCACGGATTGTAGGAATCCAGTCTGTACACATTGACTCCTCCTCCTACTCAGTTCCTCAGAATCAGTGCTGCAGGAGCCTGTTACGACTGATATGAGCACAGCCGTGGCCAAACGTCAACAGGCCGTACTGAAAATAATTTCTTTGGGGAATCAAAGCCACACAGCGCAGGAGCTCTGGAATGCCATCAAGCAGGAGAGCGACGTGTGGTTTCTGCCAGCGAATCTCCAGCTTGGCTTGGTATTGTGTAACAATGGCCGAAATCTGGTGGCAGCTCTGGGCCTAGGCAACTTCACTCACATCCCATGTCTGGCACATGTGCTGACCTTGTTTGTGCAGTGCTTTCTGAGGGACTATCCGGATCTTGATGCACTGCTGCACAAGGTCCGCATAGAGTGCGCTCACTTGCGGCGTTCCAGCACGGCAAGATCGCGCCTTGCAGCTCTGCAGCGCCGATTACGCCATCCGGAACATCGCATCATATGTGACCTACCCACCAGGTGGAATTCAACGTTACATATGTTGGAGCGGTTGTGTGAGCAGCAGGCAGCAGTAATGGAGTACCAGCTGCATCAGGCGCAAACAAGTCGCACTGTGCACCGGTCACACTTCAGCACCACTGAGTGGGTCTCTATGCAGGATATCTGCCTCGTTTTGCGTGCCTTCGATGATTCCACGTGGATGGCGAGTGCAGATGATGCACTAGTCAGCATGACTGTCTCCCTTATCTGCCTGCTTCAAAAAACACTGCAAGCACTAAGGGAGGAGGTTTTGGAAGAGGTGGAGGATGAGGAGTCATAAATGCCATCTGCTTCTGGACAGTCTGCGCTACGTGGTTCCTCACAAAGGCCTAGGCAGGGGACACTTTGTGAGGAGGATGAGGAGGAGTCAATGGAGGAGGAAGACATCTCTCCAGAGGAGGGAGGTACACAATGCTCTAGTCAGTATGTACAGCGAGAGTGGGGTGATGCAGAGCAGGAAGAGATGACGCCTCTAGGGGACAGCGTTTCTTGCGCAGTTGGGAGTCTGCAGCACATGGTTGATTTCATGCTGCAGTGCCTGAGAAATGACCGCCGCATCGCCCACATTCTCAACACGGCTGATTATTGGGTGTATACCCTCCTAGATCCTCGCTACCGGGACAACTTACAAAGCCTCATACCACCATTGAACCGGGAGCGTAAAATGCAGTAGTACCAAGACACACTGGTGCAGTCCATCATGTTCTCCATTCCACCTGAGAGCAGTGCTGCTAGTGCTTTACAAAGCAGCTCTGTGCATCGAGGCAGTGGAGGAAGCTCTGCACAAAGAGGGAGCAGAGGCAGCGCCTCAGCACAAGGCAAGACCAGTACGGTCCAAATGTGGCAAAGTTTTGTGTGTCTGCCACAAATGTCTACACCATCACAGATGACTCTAGTCAGCACGAGGCAACGTTTCCGTCAAATGGTGACAGACTACATGTCTTGCCCTGTCAGTGTACTCCCAGACGGCTCTTCCCCCTTCAAGTTTGGGATCTCTAAGCTGCATACATGGCCAGAGCTTAGCCAGTATGCATTGGAGATGCTGGCTTGCACTGCTGCCAGTGTATTATTGGAACGCGTCTTTAGTGCCGCAGGTGGTGTACTAACAGACCGTCGCACGTGACTATCCTTCGATAACGTTGACCGGCTTACTCTTCTGAAAATGAACAAGGTCTGGATCTCGCCAGAATTTGCCAGTCCTCTTCCAGAATAAATAATTGGTTGGCAACAGTATCCAGGTCTCCTGTTGTATTCATGTTTCTACCACCTGAACTGTAATCCCTGGGCTTCAACACAGCCAGTTGTTGCTCAGAAGTGCCATCTGCACAGAGAAAAACACTAGCTCCTGTGTTAGTGGGGTTCAGTAACGCCCGCTGCTCCCCTGCTGTGTGGACGGCAAAGTCTCCTGCTCTCTCCACATTCAAACTACTACTGATTTTTGACCGTGCTCCACTTAGGCCTCTGGCTCCACTGTCTCTAGTATTTCCCCTGGCCTTCAACCCCGCTAGTTGCTGCTCTGAAGTGGCGTCTGCACAATCCACACTTGTTTCTGTGTTACTGGGGCTCAGTCGCGTCAGTTGATCCCCTGATGTGTGTCCGGCAATGTCTCCTGCTCTGTCCACATTCCCATTACTAGTAGTGGAAAAGTGGACAGAGCAGGAGACATTGCCGGACACACATCAGGGGATCAACTGACGTGACTGAGCCCCAGTAACACAGGAACAAGTGTGGATTGTGCAGACGCCACTTCTGATCAGCAACTGGCGGGGTTGGAGGCCAGGGGAAATACTAGAGACAGTGGAGCCAGAGGCCTAAGTGGAGCACGGTTACAATCAGTAGTAGTTTACATCCTATATAAAACTTGTTGCAAGTAGGCCTCCGCCTGCTGCATGATTGATCCTGGGCTTCAACACAGCCAGTTGTCGCTCAGAAGTGCCGTCCGCACAGAGAAAAACACTAGCTCCTGTGTTAGTTGGGTTCAGTCATGCCAGCTGCCCCCCCACTGCTGTGTGGACAGCAAAGTCTCCTGCTCCCTCCACATTGACACAACATCCGATTTTCTACTTGTTCCAAGTAGGCCTCAGCCTGCTGCATGATTGATCCTGGGCTTCAACAAAGCCAGTTGTCGCTCGGAAGTGCTGTCCGCACAGAGAAAAACACTAGCTCCTGTGTTAGTGGGGTTCAGTCACGCCAGCTGCTCCCCTGCTGTGTGGACGGCAAAGTCTCCTGCTCCCTCCACATTGACACAACATCCGATTTTCTACTTGTTCCAAGTAGGCCTCAGCCTGCTACATGATTGATCCTGGGCTTCAACACAGCCAGTTGTCGCTCGGAAGTGCTGTCCGCACAGAGAAAAACACTAGCTCCTGTGTTAGTGGGGTTCAGTCACGCCAGCTGCTCCCCTGCTGTGTGGACGGCAAAGTCTCCTGCTCCCTCCACATTGACACAACATCCGATTTTCTACTTGTTCCAAGTAGGCCTCAGCCTGCTACATGATTGATCCTGGGCTTCAACACAGCCAGTTGTCTCTCTGAAGTCCTGTCCGCACAGAGAAAAACACTAGCTCCTGTGTTAGTGGGGTTCAGTCACGCCAGCTGCTCCCCTGCTGTGTGGACGGCAAAGTCTCCTGCTCCCTCCACATTGACACAACATCCGATTTTCTACTTGTTCCAAGTAGGCCTCAGCCTGCTACATGATTGATCCTGGGCTTCAACACAGCCAGTTGTCGCTCGGAAGTGCTGTCCGCACAGAGAAAAACACTAGCTCCTGTGTTAGTGGGGTTCAGTCACGCCAGCTGCTCCCCTGCTGTGTGGACGGCAAAGTCTCCTGCTCCCTCCACATTGACACAACATCCGATTTTCTACTTGTTCCAAGTAGGCCTCAGCCTGCTACATGATTGATCCTGGGCTTCAACAAAGCCAGTTGTCTCTCTGAAGTGCTGTCTGCACAGAGAAAAACTAGCTCCTGTGTTAGTGGGGTTCAGTCACGCCAGCTGCTCCCCTGCTGTGTGGACGGCAAAGTCTCCTGCTCCCTCCACATTGACACAACATCCGATTTTCTACTTGTTCCAAGTAGGCCTCAGCCTGCTGCATGATTGTTCCTTGGCTTCAACACAGCCAGTTGTCTCTCTGAAGTGCTGTCCGCACAGAGAAAAACACTAGCTCCTGTGTTAGTGGGGTTCAGTCACGCCTTCTGCTCCCCTGCTGTGTGGACGGCAAAGTCTCCAGCTGCCTCCACATTCAAACTACTACTGATTTTTAACCGTGCTCCACTTCGGCCTCTGGCTCCACTGTCTCTAGTATTTCCCCTGGCCTCCAACCCCTAGTATTGGGAATGTGGACAGAGTAGGAGACATTGCCGGACACACATCAGGGGATCAACTGACGTGACTGACCCCCAGTAACACAGGAACAAGTGTGGATTGTGCAGACGCCACTTCTGAGCAGCAACTGGCAGGGTTGGAGGCCAGGGGAAATACTAGAGACAGTGGAGCCAGAGGCCTAAGTTGAGCACGGTTACCTATATCACCTATAAAACTTGCTGCAAATAGGCCTCAGCCTGTTCCATGACTGATCCTGGGCTTCAACACAGCCAGTTGTTGCTTGGAAGTGCCGTCTGCACAGAGAGAAACACATGCTCCAGTGTTAGTGGGGTTCCGAAATGCCAGCTGCTCCCCTGCTGTGTGGACGGCAATATCTCCTGCTGCCTCCACATTCAAACTACATCACCTATAAAACTTGCTGCAATTAGGCCTCAGCCTGCTCCATGACTGATCCTGGGCTTCAACACAGCCAGTTGTTGCTTGGAAGTGCCGTCTGCACAGATAGAAACACATGCTCCAGTGTTAGTGGGGTTCAGTAATGCCAGCTGCTCCCCTGCTGTGTGGATGGCAATATCTCCTGCTGCCTCCACATTCAAACTACATCACCTATAAAACTTGCTGCAATTAGGCCTCAGCCCGCTCCATGACTGATCCTGGGCTTCAACACAGCCAATTGTTGCTTGGAACTGCTGTCTGCACAGAGAGAAACACATGCTCCAGTGTTAGTGGGGTTCAGTAATGCCTGCTGCTCCCCTGCTGTGTGGACGGCAATATCTCCTGCTGTCTCCACATTCAAACTACATGACCTATAAAACTTGCTGCAATTAGGCCTCAGCCTGCTCCATGACTGATCCTGGGCTTCAACACAGCCAGTTGTTGCTTGGAAGTGCCGTCTGCACAGAGAGAAACACATGCTCCAGTGTTAGTGGGGTTCAGTAATGCCAGCTGCTCCCCTGCTGTGTTGACGGCAATATCTCCTGCTGCCTCCACATTCAAACTACATCACCTATAAAACTTGCTGCAATTAGGCCTCAGTCTGCTCCATGACTGATCCTGGGCTTCAACACAGCCAGTTGTTGCTTGGAAGTGCTGTCTGCACAGAGAGAAACACATGCTCCAGTGTTAGTGGGGTTCTGTAGCGCCAGCAGCTCCCCTGCTGTGTGGACGGCAATATCTCCTGCTGCCTCCACATTCAAACTACATCACCTATAAAACTTGCTGCAATTAGGCCTCAGCCTGCTCCATGACTGATCCTGGGCTTCAACACAGCCAGTTGTTGCTTTGAAGTGCTGTCTGCACAGAGAGACACACATGCTCCAGTGTTAGTGGGGTTCAGTAATGCCAGCTGCTCCCCTGCTGTGTGGACGGCAATATCTCCTGCTGCCTCCACATTCAAACTACATCACCTATAAAACTTGCTGCAATTAGGCCTCAGCCTGGTCCATGACTGATCCTGGGCTTCAACACAGCCAGTTGTTTCTTGGAAGTGCCGTCTGCACAGAGAGAAACACATGCTCCAGTGTTAGTGGGGTTCAGTAATGCCAGCTGCTCTCCTGCTGTGTGGACGGCAATATCTCCTGCTGCCTGCACATTCAAACTACATCACCTATAAAACTTGCTGCAATTAGGCCTCAGCCTGCTCCATGACTGATCCTGGGCTTCAACACAGCCAGTTGTTGCTTGGAAGTGCCGTCTGAACAGAGAGAAACACATGCTCCAGTGATAGTGGGGTTCAGTAACGCCAGCAGCTCCCCTGCTGTGTGGACGGCAATATCTCCTGCTGCCTCCACATTCAAACTACATCACCTATAAAAATTGCTGCAATTAGGCCTCAGCCCGCTCCATGACTGATCCTGGGCTTCAACACAGCCAGTTGTTGCTTGGAATTGCCGTCTGCACAGAGAGAAACACATGCTCCAGCGCTAGTGGGGTGCAGTAATGCCAGCTGCTCCCCTGCTGTGTGGACGGCAATATCTCCTGCTGCATCCACATTCAAACTACATCACCTATAAAATTTGCTGCAATTAAGCCTCAGCCTGCTCCATGACTGATCCTGGGCTTCAACACAGCCAGTTGTTGCTTTGAAGTGCCGTCTGCACAGAGAGAAACACATGCTCCAGTGTTAGTGGGGTTCAGCAATGCCAGCTGCTCCCCTGCTGTGTGGACGGCCATATCTCCTGCTGCCTGCACATTCAAACTACATCACCTATAAAACTTGCTGCAATTAGGCCTCAGTCTGCTCCATGACTGATCCTGGGCTTCAACACAGCCAGTTGTTGCTTGGAAGTGCCGTCTGAACAGAGAGAAACACATGCTCCAGTGATAGTGGGGTTCAGTAACGCCAGCAGCTCCCCTGCTGTGTGGACGGCAATATCTCCTGCTGCCTCCACATTCAAACTACACCACCTATAAAACTTGCTGCAATTAGGCCTCAGCCTGCTCCATGACTGATCCTGGGCTTCAACACAGCCAGTTGTTGCTTGGAAGTGCTGTCTGCACAGAGAGAAACACATGCTCCAGCGTTAGTGGGGTTCAGTAATGCCAGCTGCTCCCCTGCTGTGTGGATGGCAATATCTCCTGCTGCCTGCACATTCAAACTACATCACCTATAAAACTTGCTGCAATTAGGCCTCAGCCTGCTCCATGACTGATCCTGGGCTTCAACACAGCCAGTTGTTGCTTGGAAGTGCCGTCTGAACAGAGAGAAACACATGCTCCAGTGATAGTGGGGTTCAGTAACGCCAGCAGCTCCCCTGCTGTGTGGACGGCAATATGTCCTGCTGCCTCCACATTCAAATTACATCACCTATAAAACTTGCTGCAATTAGGCCTCAGCCCGCTCCATGACTGATCCTGGGCTTCAACACAGCCAGTTATTGCTTGGAAGTGCCGTCTGCACAGAGAGAAACACATGCTCCAGTGTTAGTGGGGTTCAGTAATGCCAGCAGCTCCCCTGCTGTGTGGACGGCAATATCTCCTGCTGCCTCCACATTCAAACTACATCACCTATAAAACTTGCTGCAATTAGGCCTCAGCCTGCTCCATGACTGATCCTGGGCTTCAACGCAGCCAGTTGTTGCTTGAAAGTGCCGTCTGAACAGAGAGAAACACATGCTCCAGTGATAGTGGGGTTCAGTAACGCCAGCAGCTCCCCTGCTGTGTGGACGGCAATATCTCCTGCTGCCTCCACATTCAAACTACATCACCTATAAAACTTGCTGCAATTAGGCCTCAGCCCGCTCCATGACTGATCCTGGGCTTCAACACAGCCAGTTGTTGCTTGGAAGTGCCATCTGAACAGAGAGAAACACATGCTCCAGTGATAGTGGGGTTCAGTAACGCCAGCAGCTCCCCTGCTGTGTGGACGGCAATATCTCCTGCTGCCTCCACATTCAAACTACATCACCTATAAAACTTGCTGCAATTAGGCCTCAGCCTGCTCCATGACTGATCCTGGGCTTCAACACAGCCAGTTGTTACTTGGAAGTGCCGTCTGCACAGAGAGAAACAAATGCTCCAGTGTTAGTGGGGTTCAGTAATGCCAGCTGAACCCCAGTAACACAGGAACAAGTGTTGATTGTGCAGACGCCACTTCTGAGAAGCAACTGGCGGAGTTGCAGTCCAGGGGAGATACTTGAGACAGAGTGGAGCCAGAGGCCTAGTTGGAGCACGTTTTAACTCAGTAGTAGTCTACAACAGATATTAAACTTGATGAAATTAGGCCTCAGCCTACACCCTGATTGACCCTGGGCTCCAACATCCCCAGTTGCTGCTCAGAAGTGTCTTTGGCACGGGTACTCCCTCCTGCCCATCCTGCTTCCAGCACGCCTGCTGTTTCCAGGGAGTGTCAACGTCACTTTGCCACCGACTCGTTGTCCGGTCGTGCTGCGGTCGGGCTAGCCGAGCCTATGGTGCCTACAGTTTAGGTGCTTCCTATGTGGGCTGTGGGTTCTGGTAATAAAGGCTGGTTCCGAAGTGCCAATAGGACAAGCACCACCTGTAGGACTGTGGGTTTCGGTAACTGCGGCCTGCTCGCGGCCTTGCAACTTTGTTTATCATGGGCACCTTCTGCTACCCATCTGGGTTCCAGCACCATCAGCTGGCTCTCGGGAATTGCCTTTGGCCGAGGCGCCTCCTTCTCGGTATCCGAGCTCCAGCAACGTCTGTTGGTCCTTGGTAGTGCTTTGTAGCACAGGTACCTCCTGCTTAGTAACCGTGTTCCAGCACCGTCAGCTGGTCCACAGTTGTGCCATTGGCTCTTGTTCCTTCAGCTGCCACTCTGGGTTCCAGCACCGTCAGCTGGTTCTCGGTAGTTCCATTGACTCTTGTAGCTTCTGCTACCCATCCGGGTTCCAGCACCGTCAGCTGGTTCTCGGCAGTGTCTGTGGCACAGGTACTCCCTCCTGCCCAGACTTGTTCCAGCACGCCTGCTGTTTCCGGGTAGTGTCAATGTCACTTTGCCACCGACTCGTTGTCTGGTTTGTGCTGCGGTTGGGTTAGCTGAGCCTATGGTACCTGCAGTTTAGGTGCTTCCTATGTGGGCTGTGGGTTCTGGTAATAAAGGCTGGTTCCGTAGTGCCAATAGGACAAGCACCCCCTGTAGAACTGTGGGTTTCAGTAACTGCGGCCTGCTCGCGGCCTTGCAGCTTTGTTTATCATGGGTACCTTCTGCTACCCATCCGGGTTCCAGCACCGTCAGCTGGTTCTCGGCAGTGCCTTTGGCCGAGGTGCCTCCTTCTCGGTATCCGAGTTCCAGCAACGTCTGCTGGTCCTTGGTAGTGCTTTGTAGCACAGGTTCCTCCTGATTAGTAACCGTGTTCCAGCACCGTTAGCTTGTCCACGGTTGTGCCATTGGCTCTTGTTCCTTCTGCTGCCCCTCCGGGTTCCAGCACCGTCAGCTGGTTCTCGGTAGTTCCATTGACTCTTGTAGCTTCTGCTACCCATCCGGGTTCCAGCACCGTCAGCTGGTTCTCGGCAGTGTCTTTGGCACGGGTACTCCCTCCT